>NC_137253.1:10135042-10716452 GCF_965637545.1 Phallusia mammillata
CGCCCTGCATTCGCTTATGATGCACGCCTCTCATTTACGAGGTTATGATCAGATTTAAACGATATTTTGTATGCCTGTACTGGATGTATTTTAGAGTTGACCTGTGAAAACCGTTTGTGTTTATCTTTAACCGTTTAACATCTGGAGCTTGTATACCATTGGTTGACTGCGCAAAAATCATATTTAAAGCGGTCATGCCCTGCATTCGCTTATGATGCACGTCTCTCATTTACGAGGTTATGATCAGATTTTAACGATATTTTGCAAGCGTTTACTGAATGTTGTTTAGAGTTGGCGTGTAAAAACCGTTTACATATACCTCAAGCCGTTAGTGGTCTCAAACACGTTAAAGCCTGTACTAATGAAAATGATGAAACACCAAATGCACAGTGAGGACAACACTTTATTGATGGAAAAAGCACCTTATGAACCCAATTTCCACACTTCAACATTTTCAAGTTGAGTCCCATAGTTATATGAAAGCAGAAATAAATGGGAAGAGAATAAATAATTACATTCACAGCAATTGGTTGATTGGTCAGTTAAAACCTGCACTTACAAGTACATAGTACATACTAAACAAGGATCTTTAAGTAAACAGACTAAAATAAAACAAAAAGGTGAAACAATATTGTACAGCTGAAAATGTAATGATTTGCTGAATTATCAAGAAAATTAAACCGGATATCATGTGAAAGATGAGGTTGAACCACTCAATTGTTACAACATGCTATCATGCAGACTACTGGTCAAAACTAGAGGTTGTCAATTTATGTCTGATGAATCACGTTTACTGTCCAATTCTACATCAGAGTGCAAAACATTCTCAGAATTTACATGATACCATAATCACCATGGAGGTAAAATAATATCAACGCCTACAAATGTTTGAATAGAAATTCTTAATTTGGGTATAAGAACTAATAAATAAACTTGCAGGCAGGTAGAACAGTGGAAAAGAAATAACACATATTCCGATTTGATTCATGTAAAACTAAAGTATGTGGTGCATATCTCGACATACAATTTTCTCCTGTGAGGCAAGTAACAGGTCGTATACATCAATGATTTTGCTGACACCTTAAGAGAGAGCTGTTTTTGTCGACAAAATTCTTCCGCAATGAAAGAGTTTCTTCAATTTTTTTCATATGGAATGTTTCTGTTGATTTTTTCAAGCTTTAAGCATTTTTCCCGGATGGTGAACTGCAATACAAAAATAAAGATAAAGTGTATGCTCATTTGACTCGACAATTATGGGTTAAACAAAAGAGGCTTGAGTTTAGTCACCAATAAGCAGTCTAAGTGTTATAAAACAGAGTTAATGTTCAATATTGGGGGTTTTAACTGTGCTAAAATTCAAAATAACATCAGCCAGAAATACAGAAAGAGTTGAGTTTAGAAAGGCAGTAACAAGGCAGCCACTTACTGTAAATCATTTCAATTCAAATCCAATCTACAAGCTCTCATATGACAGTGTGCTGGTCCTCACTTTGCTTCATACAAAGGTAAGAACTTGAAATTCTTCTCACTGAAAGGTCTCTTTGCATTGCTTCATTGCCAGAACCTTGATGCCAATCAGGTACTTCAATCTTGATTCTTGGCTCATTTTAGTGTTTAACATATTCATTTCACAGCTTAGAATGCATTTGTTTTTGTCTTGCTGTTTTACAATCAACTGCCATTTTGATATAAAACCCAATTTACCTGCGATTATTATCACAGCAAAAATAATATTTGCCAATAAAAAACAAATTTAATGCTCCACTGCCATTACCGATCCCGATAAGAAACGCATTATGCTGCGTAACACAGCCGATTTTGATCGGGGACTTCCAGACGGATCGGGTGAAATTCGTAACATTTGCCAGGTTAATAAATTGGTATTTTTTGGTCCTGACTGGTAAAATCGTACTTTGTTCAAAAGTTTTCACACACTAGAAACTACATTTTCTCTTTGATGTGCATCAACGTACAAACAAAACGTTCGGAAAATTAGATAAGGTGTTGGTCAAATATCGGTGGCACTGTAGCAACACTATTCTTGTCCAAGAATTACGGAAATAGTTCCAGTCGATCAACTATCTTCTTTTGTTTTGTACATTGCGTAATTCTCAATGTGAAACAGCTGTGAGCTGTTTACGAGTTTGGACACTGTGGTTTCGGTATGATTCAAAAACGAGACAGAGGAGCCGCTCCGCCGTTCTAGTAATGCGAAAAGGGAGAAAAGGCAACTAGCGAAAAACATGTTTTTATACGTACTGGTTAAATTAGAATGCCTGTATGAGCAGTATATAAGCTTGATCGCGGGGAAGTTTGCAATAGGAAGTCTATTAAACTCGCAGGTAGTTTACAATTTTGTTCAAGTTTTTCAAACGGGTGAAATCGTCATAACTTCCTGAGCTGGCGGGCGAATTCTCTTTTGGTGCGATAAACGCCAATTTCGATTACCGAATCGTGATTTAATTTTGTAGCGCTAGTGAACCAGTGCAGAGTGTTCAAGGCCTGATATTGAGCTACCAACTGTTTGAATACTTTAAGCGGCAGTATCAAGCGGAATTTAAGGTAAATAAAATGTGGCTTATAAAAGTTTTAGCTTTGCATTTGTTGCGAACTTTTTTATGTACGTTTAGAACAACCTTTTGTGTGCACTTGCGGTCTAGGTCGAATTAAACTGTTCAGTTCATAAACTCTCTTGAAGGGCCGGAGTTGCCAAATTGTAAAGCTACAATAAAGGATACGTAAAGGTCATTGTCTGTTCGTTATACTGTTTAGTATTGCACAAAGTGAAATAAAGAAAATCACACAACACTAGATCAGACTGTCAAATTAAGAAGCCAATATGCCTGTTAGGTGACAACGACAATGTGTTAGCTGAATCGTAGGTTTAGTTGTTCTTATATCCCCGCTGTTGCAATACCAGCGTGGTAGCTTATATTGTTAAAAGTCAACACCGGTCAGGGATTTGAGAAGCGTCAACATGCCGAGTATTTCCTTTCCCGTACTGCTTCCCAAACAGGATTTGCGGCGCTTGCATCTGTCAGAAATGCCACATAAATTTTCAACGGTACATGTAACGCTCAAACGGGTGACACCAAAACGCTGAATATTGCGGGACGTCGCGGAACCCGCTAAATATCGGGTAAATTGCTGACGGTTATTTTTTATTTTTAGGCTATTAAGGGTTGGGTTGAGGTTTTATAATAGTATATGGATCAAAAAATGTCCCTGCCTAAAACGTATTTAGCTATTTCCCGACATTTGGCAAAAAATGCTATTGCGGGAGATTGCGGGACGTCTCAGGCGCGGAATGTTTCACTCGGTCGCGGAATGTATCCGGCGGAATTTTTGACGTCCCGCAATATTCAGCGTTTTACTGTCACCCCGCTCAAACCCCTGGTGAGAAAGCAGTATGGGAAAGCTTCTCGAATCCCTCACCGATGTTGACTTTTATCATTCAGCTACCTTGCATTGTTGCGAAAAATTGTAGGCCCTAACGTACTCTTGAAATAATCTTTTGTATGCACTTGAGGTCTAGGCTCATTAAGTTTCCAATGATTCATGTAACGCCAAAATATCTGCTTGGGAAGCGTTACTTGCATCGTTCGAAATTCCCTGGTTAGAATAATTTTCACGTTCTTGTTAACGGTTCTGCAAAACGTAAATCCGAGGATTGGATTTCGTGCTGTAGCAATACTTTTGTGTTCATTTCGTTGTGCGATGACGTTGTGTTCGGTTTTCGCCGAATCGATGAAAAAGTTCGGATCGAAACTTCACAAATGCGTCATATTTGCCCGAAAACTAACCGAAACCTCCGTGCTTCACCAGTCAAATCCACCTTTATTCCAGACCTGCCTTCCACCAGTGATGTAACACAGTGCGACTGTGCCGATAAAGTTTTGTATTTTATTACAAGTATCGCAATAAGACGTGTGTTTTTGCACGGTTTCATACATGTTTTTATAAGTGAGTTTAATGAACAAACCAATTTGTCCCAAATGCAAACAAAAAAAGCACCAATACAATAGGACATTCCAACATGTGTAGTTATGGCTTGCAGCATTACACTTAAGAAATGTTTTAAAGTACCATTTTTGCAATTTGTTTTATTTTTTTAGGGATGTCACATCTGGGTTTTCATCCTCCCTACCTTCAAGCACCACAACAGGTTCCACCATATCCCCAAGTACCACAGCCGGTGGTACCAACTGTTCAAGTACCACAGCCGGTGGTGCCAGTGAGCCGGCCGGTGGTATCAATTGTCCCCGTAACCCAGCATGTTGGACCGATTGTTTCAGTAGCATGCCCTGTTGCTGCAGTGGTGCAGGTTCCAAATCAAAGTCAGCTAACACAACCACTCTATTGTGGGCAGGCATCTGCTCCTACTACTTTAAGTAAGGATAAACACTTTGCTTGGTTGTAAAACAAACAAACAAACAAACAACACAATATATTTCTAAAGAACATTTTGATACAACTTATGTCATTCTAGTGTTCACATGCGATTTGCGCTATTTTCTGGCTATTTAACTTGCTCCTTGGTTTTATATTTTGGTTTATATATCTTGTGGACCTTTTTAGTTGCACAAAATCCCTAATATTGTTTAAAAACAGTGTGTGATTGAGTAACAAAAAAATTAGTTCAATGTCAGGCTTTGATGTATGTATAAGCCATGCAAAGAAGCAACTAACAAAACCCCATCAGAGCATGTGACATTGATTTGCCTTAAAATCACTTAGTTGCTAAGTTAAGCCTTAGCGAATGACCCATGCTCAAGGCTATCCCTACTAAATTGGGTATTTATGGTTTTCTAAATTAAATTTGTGCTTGACTAGAATGTTTTGGCTATGAAATTGTTTTTAAACTGATGAAATGCATTATCTTTCCCCTAAAAAAGGCATTTTTTATCATTAAACGGCATTTATGTTTTAATACAGTTCCATGGAACCCTAAGTCTACAAAATCATTCAAGGGTGTCAAGGGTCAAGAACTTGCCGAAAATGCTGAAACTGCAAAACCAAAAATGTCTGACCCATTCAACCCAACTCTTCCTGGGTATAGCAGCACCAGCTACAAATCTGAAAGTAATTATATTATACTTTTTGCACACACTACAAAGGACTGTTATTTTATACTTTTTAACTTACCATTTAAAAAATGGTGCGTTATTTTTTGTGTAAAAAGAGAAATCTGTTTGGTATCTATTCTTAATTCCAGTGTGTATTAAATAACTCTTTAGTCTACGCTTCAAAATACTTTAAATAGTACTGGATTGGGATGATATAAATAAGTGTCTTTTGGGGGGCATATACAAATGTCTGTAAAGTGAATCAAACTTTTAGTTATTTTGTTACAAAGTTGTCATGGAGCCTCCTCAGTACATAAAGAATGCTCATAATAGACCTGTTGGAAGAGCTGAAAACATTAAAACGGCAAACATGAGGTATGGTGTTTTGACGGTGCAATAAACTTCATGTTAGTAAAATGGTTTTGACACATTTGTGTTTTGTATCAGAGGCCTGACTGGTGAAGATGCACAGGAAGCATTGATTGGTTATGTTGCTGAAGAATGCTGTTACGGGAGTAAAGCTGCAAGGATGATGGAAATCAAAGACATCCAAAGCTCATCTGCTTTACATGTAAAAATAACTGATTCAAGTTTATAGCAAAATTAAGGGAATAAAAAATACAGGCCTATGTTGTAACAACAGTGTAGTGTTTGTGATGAATATTTTTGTTTGTGTGTCGTAAAAATTGTTGGAGTTCCTAAAAGTTGTTTATTCCTGAATTGATAATTTAACGCTTTGTAACTGATTGTTTTTTCAATTTTTATTTTGTCTAGAAACTTAGGCTATTTGCATGAATCAATAATATCCTGCTTTAAAAATACTATTTACTTTCTGGTTGTATTTTTTTGTATTTTATTTCCATTAAAACAGGATCGATATAAATGAACTGTTTTAACTCATAGTTGTAAAAAGATAAACAGCCATTTTATTTGGCACTTTTTGTTATTTGTATAAAATATAATTTTAGCCAGTTGTTTTCTTACTTCAGGGGCAATTACTCTATTTTTTTGCTTTTTACCGTTTGATTATTTTTATATTATACTGTGTATATATTTTTTGTGTTTGATATTTTATCATCAGGTGTTTTACATGTTTTTTTCGCAATTTGGCACTTCTTAAATAACATAATATTTTTTGTAATTCAGTAATTTCATGATTTTCCAGGGATACCAGGAAAATAAAAATCCCAGGATCAGAAAGAGTGTATAAAATAACGCAAGTTTATGCCATCCAAACTGTGACTTCTGATACTGTGACTTTCATACATTAAAAACACCAGATGTGTACCACCAAATGACGAAATTTTCTTTGTTGTAATTTATTTTATTTTTTACAGTACACCTTGGAAACATTTACTGAATCAAGAAGCACCAAATGGCAATTTGAACCATATAAAGGTGATGCATAATCATAATCATTTTCTATTTTAGGTTTTATATTTTATTCAACAAAAGTGTATTTCAAAAACTAATCTTTGAAAGGTCATAAACCTAAATTTCTATTTAAATTTGTTGGTTATCTTTCATACTCTTATTGTGGACGTAAAGGTCACCTAATAGTGAAAAAAAATACCAAAGTGAAAAGAAAATGTTTTATTAGACTGTCTTAAATTATTTTAGCTTCATGAGTATAATCTGGTTGCAATGATTTTTGTTGTTGAGCTGGCTTTGTTGTTTTATACAGATTTTATGCTGATTGACTCGTAGTTAAATGTAGAATAAAATTGTTCCTTGGAACATAACCAGGATATTGTTTTAGGTGGATTTATAGATGGGCCACATAATGGTCCAGCACCTGCTCCTTGGGACATCTCATGTGAATATCCTAATTTGTTTGAAAATGCAGTAAGGAAAAAGGAAATTCCTCATACAGCACATGTCATGGTAATATCATTTTTTATTTTTAGGCTTTGTGGCAATGATTAATGACGTTTCTTACTTGTTTACCGTATAGCCTATACTCGCCGATAGGGCGCGCCACCGTATATGTCGCACTATTAGTTTTGTGTTAAAAAAGTTTAATTTAGAGTTGACTCGCACACAAGTCGCACTGAAAATCTAGGGAATTAAAAGGCCCTTTCCCTAGCTTTTTTGCATAGATAACTTGTGCAATTGGTTGTTTTTTAGCATTGAAACCGCAAAACAATTTTTTCTCAACAAAGCGGGAAAATCCAACGCACGCTGAGTGGTCGCATGTGCGTGGGCGCTCATAAAACTGTCTCGCATTGGTATGTGCGTGCACGAGCGCATGCACCCGTACTCGATAGAACCACAGTGGCAATAGCACATTTCCACTACAATTTGCGTCTATAACGCGCACCCTTAATTTTTTATTGAAAATTAGTATCAAATTTTGCGCGTTATACTCAAATAAATACGTTATATCCGCCCAATAAGCAGACCCCAGAAAATTAGTAGAAAACGTAGGTCCTGACAATCGGCTTATTAGCCGGAAATACGGTACTTGCAATAGCCGAAAACTTTCAATTTTGTTCCGACTTGGTGGCGATTTGCACTTATGTCGAGCGGATTGGTCGCACCTATATTTTTTTAAATATAAGAAAAAAATTGCGATCTATCTGCGAGTATGTACGGTACAGGTTTGTCACAAAATTGGTGTTTATGACGCTTTATATCCTGCTACAACATATAACATTAAAAATCTATCCTGTTGTTACTCAGTGGTCTCTAAATTTAGCAAAGCAATCTGTTTAAAGCAGAGATTCCCAACCCAGTTGGAATTCTTCACAAGAGAGCTATTTTAAAACACGGGGGAGGAATTTACTTTAATTATTTCATGTCTTTGGAACACCAAATATACACTTTAGCTCTGGGAATATGACCTTTTAAATTGATAAAACCCCAATTTTAAATGATCTTTGTATGGTTAAGCATCTACTATCTAATATGCTTAAGTGGAATGAAAACTTTTGGATTGTTTAGAAAGGAATTTATTTACAAAGGTTGGGAACCACTGGTCTACAACTATGTGCATTCTGCTGCCAATCTCTAACAATAATTTGAAGTAATGTTTTCGCATCTAAACAGATCTGTCATGTTTGCTTTGGTGAAGGATTCAATCGATGCTGGAACTGTGTGGGTCATGGAAAAGTAAAATGTGGGAAATGTAAAGGTAGCGGCCAAACACAAGAAACAAAAGATGGACAGACTCAAAGAGTTAAATGCAGTTCCTGCCAAGGAAATGGAAGAAAAAGGTTAAATAAATTTAAAAATAACATTTGATAAAAAAATAGCTTGTTATTCTTTTGAACCGTTTAAACCGATGGTGGGCAACCTTTATGCATTCGCGAGCTAAAAAGTAGTGATATTGCGAAAGCGGGCTGCAACGATAGTTATGCTATGCCAGGGATGTGCAACATACGGCTCAAGTTGGCTATATTTAAGTGGCCCGAACTGACTTCGTCAAAGAGTCCGTTTGTTTTGTACTTTTTACTGTTAATCGTGTTTGTGTGGCCCTCGCTGGATGTCCGAAATTGGTTATATGCCCAACCGACGAATAATGTTGCGTACCCCTGGTCTAGACGGTATAATAATAGTTTTATACGTTTTAAAGTAGAGATGTACCGAATATTCGGTTTGCCGAATTTATTCGGCCGAATCGGCCACTTTTGCAAAGATTCGGTTTCGGCCGAATAACTTGCTGCGATTCGGCCGAAACCGAATCTTTTATGAACACACATTTAAAGCGTTGAACGTGTTTTTCCTGCTTAGTACCAACGAAAATCCTGTCAGTTATTATATTTTTTACCGCATTATCGTTTTCCCCACTGCAGACAACTAAATAGTAATTCATTGCCGGGTTGGAAATTATGCTTAAGGCAATGTTAAACCCCACAGAAATAAGGATGAAACACAACCATTCTGCACTAATTGCCTGGTAGATAAACTTATGTTTTCATGTCAAACGCGTACCGTACGACTTGTGACGTCATAAATGATTCGGTTGATTCGGCCGAATTTATTCGGCAAAACCACCAAATATTCGGTTTCGGCCGAATCGAAATTTCTCCGATTCGGTACATCACTATTTTAAAGTCGATTGTTACATTTACGTGTTTATTTACGCAGTGAATTGTATGTGACGCTTTTTTAAGCTGGTCCAACAAGTTAAATTTCGTAGACGTTCTGATTTAGCGCTTGAGTAACCAATCTTACGTTTGTAACATAACAATACGCGTCAGGAAGGTTTTTTTAGGTTGACTTGTCAGGCGTTGTCCTTGCGATAGAGGCAGTTAAAACAAGGATAGGACTGTAATCTTATAATTTAGTTCACAAACGGTAAACTTGTTTATCACGTGGTCGACGACGTAATACCATGGGTAGCGACTCCTCCCCTCCTCCCGTAAGTGGGGCCATTCCCTGTACCTGTTTTAACAACAACATGTTGCGCTTTTTACCACCCTGCTATGTTTAAATTTCAATGCTTCTCGAAAAAGGTTTAAGATACCCACTCACACAGTAAATTTCAACAAAGCCCATGGCACAGTTCCAAGGCAATTAAGCCCACATATACATAATTTTGTCTTTGCATGTAACAATGTCTATTAGTTACTGATACTATCGGCGTTCAATTTTGCATCCAGCCAATCAAAAAGTAAAAATTTTTAATGCGAGCTGGCCGCTCAGAAGTGGGCTCTTGGTTGTCCAGGCTTGGTTTAAACACCATCAAGGTAGTGGTTACATTATCCACTGATTTGCTAAATGTTTGAAATTGGTATTTTGTTAGTTAGAAAAAAAAAACTGTTTTTGATCTGTATATTACCTTCTAAAACTAAAAAATCCAATTTTTTTAACAAAGATTTTAAATTAGTGCATTATTTTATTATCTATCAGTTTGGTAGAATAAAATTCTTCTTTGACATTATGCGCTTGAATCTTTTTCTGCATTTTATCATGTTCAAAGCAACCAGAGGTTCGTAGGTTTACACCCTTAAAGTCAAAGCAAACTGGAAAGTCATGACTGTCTAATCAGCTTTATTGATGAGATAATGTGGTTTAAAACAGTGTGCACTGTCTGCGGTTTAACGGTTTCCTGTTATTTTGTTGCAGATGCACACAGTGTGGAGGTAATGGATGCGTGAAATGTGAAGGTTGTGAAGGTTATGGAAAAATCAGACAATATATTCAACTCATCGTTTATTTGTACGTAAATTTTGTGGAATATAGAAAAAGCTCTGATTATAGCACACATGGTCGCACTTTGCATTGAAGAAAGGCCACTGTGCCACAAACGCATTAACAAAAAGTCTGGTCAGTTTTTTTTTATCGATTTGGGCCTGACTTAAAAAAATACTCGGCATAGTTTGCAGCACAATTTAACCAATTTTCGGGCTTTTTGGGTTGGACTTTCGGATTCGCCTATGGCCCGCTTACAGTTGTAAAGGTGCTTGCAATAGAAAGCTGATAAATACTAGATTTAGGTACCAGCGCCCGTTGCGTTTGTAAACATTCGCTTCTTTTTTTTCGTACAGCAAGATCAGCCTGTCCGATTTTGGTGTAATATAACAAAGACATTGTTTTACTAGTGAGAATCATGTGGCTGACCACATTGTGGAGAGAACAGCCATGCCTACCCACCTAATTCGTAACGTCGACGGTGAACTCATCTTTCAGCACACTGCTGATCGGGTAGGTGTTTTTTTAATCCTGAATAAACCCCTGGGTCTGTTGGGAGCATTGCAATAAAAAAGTGTTGGATAAGTGTTGGATCTCATTCAAAAACTGGCAGTGTTGTAGAAGCAATGGTTTTGAAGTTCCTTCTCATCGCCTTGTATGCGCCGCACTATAGACTTGCAACGGCAAATACATGTCATGCATTTTGAAAATGTTATTAAGAAGTTACCCCAAGCTCACACACTAAAACTTTAATCTAAAGTCATCCGCCGTTTTTTTGAAAATATATATTTCACCGGCATCTTCCGCATCTAAAAAACAACAAATACCGCTAAGAAAATAAAAGTTCTCAGTCTATTGGCATACGGGTGGGCAACCTTTGTTACTGTAGGGCCAATTATAAATGTCAAAAATGGATCGCAGGCCGCATCTGTGTATAACACAAAGTGATTTTGCTTGGTTTCTTACCAAATATGCTTAACTACAAGTATAATTCGTATTTAAATCTAGCCACATTTTGTCAGGTCGCAGAAAACTAGCATCAGGTGCATTAATCAGCTCAAAAATATGTAATAATTGGACTCGTTTGCCAGTACTTTTGATATCCAAGCGTCTCTGCGGGCCGCACAACCTTTAATGAAGGGCCGCAGGTTGCCCACCCCTGGCATACGCCTTGTCATATGGGAATGCTTGGTGACCGACTGATTCGTTATTACGCCTTCAGTGGGCAATGGTGTACTGTGATTGTCCATTCCCCAACTACAATTGATAACCGATGTAAAGAAAAAAAAAGTGTTTTGGGAGTAGTGGGGTAACGTAGAAAACTCGTTAGTGGACTTTCGGCCACCAACAGTAGAACTAAGAATGATTCTCATGATTTTCTCATCAGGTTCAGCCTATTCAAGGATTTAACGACCATGAAATAAACACTAAATCTTCGGAATTGGTTCGTTCACATAACTGGGAGAATAATCGGATCTGGAAACAGGTAAAACACTTACTTTTTTGAAAAGGGCATTAAAACGCTTTCTGCGTGCGTTCTTTTATCTCCGTTTAATTGCTTTTACATGTTAACTTCGTGTCGCTTTTTTTTACCGTTGTATGTCACCCAGTTGCATGCCTTCTGTCGCTTTTATTTTTTACAACCTGATGATGACAATAGCACTTGTCGAAACGTCGTTATGTTATACACCAATATACTGGCTCTGGTTTTTTTGCTCTGGCATTAAAAAGAATTTTGTTGTTTGGATGAATAGGTTGTAAAACGTAAGGGTAATTGTTAATACATTTTTGTAACTGTTAAACATTTTTTCTTTGACACAGAGGCACAAAATTCGTTCTGTACCAGTTTACGAGTGTAGATTTTCGTACAAGGACAAAGGTGGAAGGTTAGTTGCTTGTTTTGTTTTTTGTTTTAGCAACTAGTGCAGATTTTGTATACATCGTTTGCTTGATAAAAACGAATATCAACTATGTAGGTCAAATCCACAAATAAGTTATGTTTAACTTTTAATTTTAATTTTTTAGCTTTTAAAAGTTTGGTACTACAGAGGTATTTCTATCACTTTCGCAATTGTTAGGAGATAAACTGCTTGGAAAAAAACTTATTATGTTCAACAAAACACAACTGCACATTTGTTATGAAACGACTAATAGGAAAACATAGTGTTACATTGAAGGTTTAAACTAGAGCATAATTTGTGCAGTACCCCTTTCATTTGAGAGTGCTTTGTTTTAGATACTGTATAATGATTTACACCGCCAACTAAAGTAAAATTACTTTTAGGTTCTGGGTTTACGGCAAACAACGATCAGTTTTCACCAATGATTATCCTCACACATGTTGCTGTTGCAAATGCGTCATCTTGTAAACTGGTTACAAAAAGAGCCAAAAATTCATCACCACATGATACAAGGGAAATACCTCCTTCAAATATACTTCGTTATCTTATTCAACGACTTTGTTTTTTTGCATGTAAACGTATTGAAGTACAATGCCTGATTTTTTAACACTGTCAGTAGTTCGAACGCCTTGATACATTTTTCTACGTCTATTGTTATTTTGTAAGGAATAAGCGCTCCAGAATATAAACGAATTTAGTCATTTGCTTCACAAACTCATTTACTTTTTTACCTGATGTTACACATTGATCAACTCGTTCAAATTATTTGAATCTCAAAGACTGCAAGGCAGGTCAAACTTCATAAAAACAACTATTCGGCAGGTCAAAACAAGCTTTACACCTATTTATAACGTCATTTACCTGCTTGCAAAGACGCGCTAATGTGAAAATGCATGTACATAACAGAACAATAAATCGTATTTTTAACAACCCGCCCAAAATCCGCAACCCACAACTCGATGTCATAAATCCACCCAATTGGGCGGGAAAACCGCCACCCTGGTAACGCTGATAGTGTGTGGCTTTGTATGCTGTATATTCCTTTTAAGCCTGTGAAATTGTGTACAGTTTTAGTGTGAACGCGTTTATTGATCATTTTGTATGCTTCACTTTGTTAAAGTTCGAAGCTAAATAAGCATACGAACTTCCGTTGTTTTACAACTGCAAAAGCCAAAAAATGCAGCATTTACATAAGATTGTTTTGTACAACACTGATGAGATGATTGCATGTATTGTAAGAATATTACACAACCAAAGCTTTTTGTAAATTTTTTGTTTGTCTATTTGTCATACATTTACATTTGTTGTTAAGTTCCAGTACATTTTCTACCATTGCATTGTTCTACATTTTTCAATCGCAATTACAAAATAACAACACGACAGAAAATTTGCGGACAGATGTAGGCTACATTAAACTCATAAACATACATTTAATTTTTATCTTTTTGAACTCCAACTATCTTGCCCTGCGGAACTGTTTACCTTTTGATGCCTACGTTTGTAGTATGTTTCTAAATCATTGGTCGAGGGTAAATAGTATGCATTTGCGTATAATGCGAATAACCTATCCTACTTTATTGCTAAAGTTCTTTTTTTTCAAAGATCTATTCCATAAGAAATCAGTCCTTATTTACTTCAGTGCAATATACTGTACAAAAAATAAATAAAACGCTCAACGTAAAATTCAGTGCAGGAAATAAATCAGGAAGAAAGATCTCTTGTCTTAATCCAGTGGTTCCCAACCGGGGAGGAATTCCTCCCAAGGTGTTACATCGCCTTGTACATATGTTTATGTTTTCTGTGTTTCCCGCCAATAGTCTTGATTCCTGTGTATGACGCAGTGTTGTGCCACCTGCAACATTGTTTGTCACACTATCGGTGATTGTGATGTCACAAGTTTGGCATTGTTTATTGGTATCACGTCTTGTAAGCGAGACCGCCTCGTGTTTATTAGTGACTGGAACTTACAGCGTCTGCATGCGTTTTTTAACTGGTCAATTATGTTTGTTTTTTGTGTATAACGAACAGGAAAATTATGCTGTTTAGAAACTGAATCGTCCAATGTTTGACTTGGATATTTAGTGATCGGTAAGCATATGTTAAACCTTGTTGTTAACCTTTTGGATTTGAATTTATGTGAAACCTGTATTCAGACGTGAATTCCGCCGTCGTCCAACCCGTGTTATTCTGAACCGAACTGTGTTATTCCGGTAAGATTATTGTTGCTTAAAGTTTGCCGTCCGTCACTAGTGTGATTAAGTGATGTTTATGTGTGATGTTATTAGATGCTGTGTTTACACACCTTCTACTGATCGCTTGCATTTAAACGACTCCAGTCCTCTAATAGTTTGGTAAGCGTAAATGTCATTGAAATTCGACTTCTGTTGCATTGTCTTAATTTGAACATTTTTTGTAGAAACCGCCTTTTGACCCCTTGTACTCGCCGTGCTGCCATACTCTCGAGCTCCATCTTTCGGCTATATTGTAAAATAAAAGAGTTCGTTATATAGCTGCTGGCGTCTTGGAGTTTGAGCGCAAGGAAAGGCGCGTTAAAGACAATTTTAGGAACACAAGCGATCGCCCCTGTTGTGCTGTCTGGAGGCGCATGGAGTCACCCCTTCCGATAATTAAAGACACCGCAACACAAGGAATGGAATTTACTTTAATTTTTACATGAATTGTTTGTAAATACACATTTCAGCTCTTGGAATATAACCTGTGAAGTTGACAAAAACATAAATTGAAATGGCCCTGGTATGGTTTAGCTGCTAGCACCTACTGTGTTATATTGGGTTATATTCCAGTAGCTGAAATGTGTATAAATGTGTATGTTTATCTACTGTGTTATATAGAAATGAAAATGTTTTCAATTGTTAAGGGAGAACGAGTGTTCGTCCAAAAAGGATTGCAAAGAAATCGTCGAAAAAAGTTTAGAAACTACTGCTTTAATCTGTTGTCCTGTTTTCGGTTGATGTAACGAAACCGACATGATGTATCGGCAAACCATCAGACGAATTTATTTGTCCAATGTGAAAATGAACTTGTGCCTACATGGCCTTACTAATTTATGTTTTGGCTTGGAAACAGATTAGTGTGTGTATTGCATCTAGTCATTGAAATTTATGACATGCACTTGAAGGAGAGCTGTTCTAAAACCCGCTTAATCGAAGTAAAAGATTTATGTATTTTCTACGATGGGCTCGTGCAGCGGCATTGTCACAGCTTCTTTTTTAATGCCAAATCATTGGTACAAAAGAGACAACAAGATTTACCAGCTTTATTCAACTAAATTATGAATCCATTACAAATGCCGAGTCAACATTGTTATTCTCATGTGCACGTTTCAATGATACGTATACAGTGCGTGTAAACCTCCTATTGCGTTGCGGTCAGCCCCATACATAAGCACAATATATTTAGCAGTGACGTCACCAACTTTTTGAGTTCTCTTTTGGTACAGTGACATTGTGATGAAATCATGTCAAAAACAATTTAAATTAAAGTTTCAGGCAATTTTAATACTCTCTGCAAATGGTAATTTTCTGTAACCCACACCAGAGACTAAGCTTAGTAGTCTCTGCCCACACTTTTATGCTGTTCTCAGATTTGGTACTTTCCCTGTTATTTTGTAGATCAACATTCGACACACAGTATTTCGTTTCTGAGAAATGTAATAAAACAATATAATACTGCTAGGTTTAAAAAATACTAGAAAAACCTAAACTATTTAACAATCTTGTCTGATTAAATCCTACCATATTCAAACGTTTTCTCGTATAGGAAAACAAGATCACGCGTTTTATATGACGTCATCATACAAACAAACACTTTCGGAAAATTGAACGAGGTGTTTTGCTGGACGATGAAAAACTATTTGCGCCATTTTATCATACGGGAGCAACAAAAAAAATTGTCGTGCAGCTAGCACTTCGTGTCAAGGGGATTTTTCAGGAAGTTGTCAATTATTCGTGCAGTTCGTGCGTAATGCAACCGGGCAGCGGGCAAGTCGTCACAAATTGGCTGACATACGCATACTAGTTTCGTTCGATTGAAATCGAATTTCGCTTAACAGATCGTGATAAAGTTTATTAGCTCTAGTGAACAATGTCTGAAGCGAGATACTGAAAGAAAAATTAAAAATAAGAAATCTTGAAAAACGTTGATTTTGTGCGTTGCAGGGATTGAGTTGTGTGGAAATTGTTCGAAGACTACTAAAATCGCTAGTTATGTCAGAAAAGAGCGGATTTCAAGGTAAATAAGATATTTCTGTTTGTTAGTGTGGTTTTCCCATGGAATTATGGTATTGTCTGATTCTAAAAAATATAGCATTTTTGAAACAACTTACTTTGTATTTGAGGCTTAGGCCAAATAAAAATTGATTTGTCTTGAGCCTGTTTGACATGGCTGAGCAGTGTGTGAATGTGGCTGAACTATATTTGGTAAAAAATACTGGTGTTGCACATGTATTGTAGTCAGATTTTTTTTTTTGCTTTTGGATTAGCTAAGCCACTATATATGCTGTTTATTTGTGTTGTTTTATTATGAAAAAAGGGTATTGTTTTTGAACGTTTAGAGGTGAAGCGCACCTAGTCATGATCCACCAATTGTAGACCACCATTTTGCGCGCAATTTATAACTTATTAAAGTTGCAAAGCTATTTCCTGCTGGGTATTCATTACGATTGTGTGGCTACATGTTTTTTTCAGTTTCACCAAGTGAAATAAACTCAACTAAACTTAATGTATGTGACGTTTTTTAGGGATATCAAATCCTGGGTATAGTTCCCAGCAGGCTCCCCCATATGCCCCAGGACCACAGCAAGGGGCACAATATGTCCCACAGCAACAGGGTCAATACCCTGCAGGTCCAAATCAGGGGGGCTACATGCCCCAAGGTGTAGGACAAGTAGGACAGCAGCAACAACAACCAGGAGTTTTCTATCAGGGTGGACAAAGTCCGCACCAGCAGTATGGTGCTCCAGGGGGCCAATATCCTCCCCAAAGTCAGCAAGCTGGGGCACCACCCTATGGACAGGCATCTGCACCAAGTGCCCCAGGTAATGACGAAATTATTTTTTATTAATGTTTTAAATTACCATATTTTTTGTGATAAAGTTTTTGATATGGTGTTGTTATGCTTTTTTGCCTCATTTGTTTTTGTATTGACACCACTTATTACAAAATAGTTCCATGGGACCCCAATACAGCACCAGCATATCAAGGTGATATGGGGCAAGAAGTGGATGAAAATGCTGCTACAACAGAACCACAAATGTCAGCACCACCATCATTTGAATCTGTTGTTTCTGGTTATGAAAACACCAACTTTAATTCCGATGGTAAAAAGAACATTTCATCTGCAACAATCTTTGCTTTCAAACTCTCCTTTTGGTGTCATTTTTACAAAATCTAAATGAATGTTTAGGTTAAAACCAGGTTTCAATGAAACTATTTTACAAATAAATCTCTATTATATTATTGGAATAATACAAAAACAGTAAACCTTGGCTAATTATGGCTTGTTTGGACCAAAAAACTTGTCCGGATGAGGCAAAGACCTGGTTTATCCGATTTTGATTCAAAGTTCAAGTCTTGCCACATTACAAATCATTTATATTTCAAGTTTTATCTAAATTAGGCGATGATTGGAAGAAAAGGTTTACCCAAGGTTTACCGCATATATATTTAGATTTTTACGTATGATTGCCTTGTGTAATGAGACAGTTAATGTGTGGACAAATCCGGCATGGGTATTTTTAAAGCGATTATGTGCTCTAGTCAAAACAGTGTGTGTAACTTAAAATTTTTCATCAATAAATTTGTGACACAGCTGACATTGGTCCCCCTCCCTCCTATCAACAGGCTACTGGAGAGGCAGCCCGTGTGGATGCGGCAAAAATCAGGTGTGGTGCTCAATTGTGGCAGTAAATCACATGTCTTTTACACGAATTTGACACATTTCTGTAATGTATTAGTACCCTGACCGCAGATGATGCACAGGACGCTTTGGTTGCATATGTTGCTCAACAATGCTGTTATGGCAGTGGAGCTGCCAAAAAGATGGACATTAAAGACATCCAAAGCACGTCTGCTTTACATGTAAGAATACTGCTTATAAACCAGCAATCCATTCAAAATTTGGGGATAAATTAAGAATTAAAATTATATGCATGTTTTGCTACTACTGTATTGTTTACTAAAGTTAAAAATTAGGGCTAGGGATTATTAAAATAATACACTTTATCAAAATATGTGAAGTGTTTTAAACCAATACGTTTTAATTATTACTTTCTCAAAACATAATCAACATTTTAAACCAATACAATTCAGGTTTGAAATTCATTAGTTGGCAGTCATGTGACTGAGTAAATTCTTTTTGCCTATCAATGATTAGTGCCAAGACCTACTTTCATTGAAATGATCAATTCTCCTTAACCATTGTCACTTATTTACCACTTTGTTGTTTGTACCGCATGCCATGCTTCACTTAGCTATTTTACCTTGGGTATATTTGCTTTTCACAAGCGCTGTATCTTGCTGGGTCCAAATTGATACATGAATTGATTACTTCCTGTGTTACAACCCAAAATAGATTTCTTTTTGTATTGCTTCAACTGTATTTTGCCCTTACAGTATTTTCCGGATTACGTAACCTGTTGGAAAGTACCGACTTTGTACCAATAATTGTAGGTTTAGGCTAAGTGGGAATGCTATATTTAAAAATATGACTGTGTCCTGTTGCAATAAGTTTAAGAGAAAATCCTAACACTAATTGTGACACATTTCAATGTGTTTGTGTCATGTAAACCTAAATGTTGGTGTTTATAGAATAAATCACAAAAAAACAAGTACCACTGGATGACCAAAATGTTTCTTATTGATATCTTTTTATTTCTATGCAGTACACCTTGGAAACTTTTACTGAATCAAGAAGCACCAAATGGCACTATGTACCATACACAGGTATTAGATGAATACTAGCAGGTTCATTTTTAGCCAAATTTTCCTAATGAAGCATTTTGAAACACTTACATTTAAAGCAGTGGTTTTTTAACCTTTTGGTAGGTACATACCCTGTTTGATAAATTTATATCTGTGGACCAACATAAACATATAAGCTCATTTAGAAACTTTGAAATCTTTCAAAAAAATTGTATTTGATTCACACCCTTCAACAAGCACTTTAAGGGTAACCGAACCCCAGATTGGGAACCACTGCATAAAAAGTTCACAACCCCTACTACTATTTTGATTTGTTGTCCCATTTTGAATATAGTACTCCTATCATAGACCTAATGGTAAACTTATTATCCAAGGATTTCTGGAGTTGTAGAAAATAATTAAACTTACTGTTTGAATTAACTATTTTTTATCATTTCTTTCTCGTAGCAATGATTTCAGTTTTGTTTTCTATTTTGTTTGAACATGTGTAATTTGTCTATAACAGTAAAGTACCTCTGCAATGTACATCAACAACTTGTTGTCATATAAAAGAGTAATACAGAATATTATTTCAGGTGGATTTGTTGATGGACCACATGTTGGGCCTGCACCTGGCCCATGGGACATTTCATGCCCATTTTCTAGTCTGTTTCTCACTGAAGTAAAAAAGATGGAAGTTCCCCATACTGCATCTGTCAGGGTAATATTTTTATTCCAGTCAAAAATCATTTTGTTATGGCATTTTTAAGTATCAATTGTAGTATTTTACCTTATAGCCCCACAATTTACCCCTTTAATCCCCCTAAATGGTAAAAAAACATTGACTTAAATGAGATTTAAATAGTTTGTACCACAAATAATCTGATCAATAAGATAGTTTACATGTAGTTGTGTTTAACCAAATAGCACCAACTTCCTAAAATTCATGAAATATGTGGTCAAAAACCTTGCATGTGTAGAGATGCATGAGTTTCTGCTTACAAGAACAAACAAAGGTTTTCACGAATGTTACAAAGAATAAAACTGGGATCAGCCCTGAAGCGTCTATGTCAGTGGTTCTTAACCGGTGGGAAATTTCCCACTAGTGGGAAATTTAATGGTTTTAGAGGGAAATTATGTGAATCAGAAGTCAAACTCGGGCCCGTGGGTTGAAATTAACCATTGAAAGTTAATTTAATACGATATTTTCCGCAACAACATGTAAGATTAACTACATCTAGTTTTGCAAGGCGCATAAAAATCCAAAATTCGTTTGTTACGTCACAGACATTACTAAAAGTGTCAAATGACTTTGTTATGCATTTGATCTGTTGATTGTGATGCAATAAATGACTAATGCAAGCACCTGAGATTTTTCAAAATTCCACACGATATTACTTTCTCAAGAAATCACTAATCAAACTAAATAAAATCGCAGTATACCTTTAAGGTCCCGACCAAATCGCTTCACAAAATTATTTCGATTAAAGAATAATTTTTTTGTTAATGTTTGGCACAAAACATTATTATAAAAATAACAGAGGGGGGAATTTGAACTTGCTGATTTACTTTAATGGGAAACCGCACCAAAAAGGTTAAGAACCACTGGTCTATGCAGACCAGTGTACTGTGATTTATTCTAAAATAGTGTACATATCTCTGTTGAAAAACAACAGCTAATATTGTATGTGCAATAGCATTATGTACTCAGCCACATTTTGAGCTTATTTTACTGTCTCAACAGAATTGTCATGTTTGCTATGGTCGAGGATTTAATCGTTGCTGGAAGTGTTTGGGTCGAGGCAGAGTTAGATGTAGTTGGTGTCAGGGAAGCGGACACAGACATGAAATGAGGGACGGCCGCTCTCAAAGAGTTCATTGCCACTCTTGCCATGGATCAGGAAGAAAAAGGTAGTATTGTGGTGTTTCATTAGTGTTTGTAAATTGTCATTTTGTCAAAGGTAAATTTATTGACAAATATAACAAACCCAAGTAAACGTAAAAGGGACATGCTTTATTATTCAAATGTTTCCGCGAATTTTAATGTCATCATCAGTGATATGAGGGGCCGCATCAGTTAAACCCGTTTATTACCCTCTCATACCACCAATGATGGCATGAGCATTTTCCAAAGCGTTTGAATAATAAAGTAAGTCACTTTTTACTTCTACTTGGGCCGTTATATTCCTTACTAAATTTATGAACTGATCCATGCACAATTTTTCAATGGCACCTTTAAAAGAGACTTTTTCTGCATCTTTTATGGCAAAACGTGCAGTCCAAAGACTTTCTCTTACAGTTTATTAATTTTTTGGCAGATGTGTAACATGTGTGGGAACGGGATGTGTCAGATGCCGTGAGTGTCAAGGTTATGGAAAAATCAAGCAGTTTATTCAACTCACTGTTAAGTTGTACGTACATTTGTAGAATACGGAAAAGCATTTGATCAAGCACACTGTGGTTTACTTTTGCAGTACTTTATTGCATTACTTTTGTGTTTAAGGCTTTTTTCAAGTATAGGCTAATAATGAAAAAGCAGTCTATTTCCAGGAATTAATAAAAATATCATATCACCGATGGCGGCAGGGGCGTTTGTCGAATAGTTTCAATAATGGAGCATATCGTTTTTTGCGTCTATTTGTGCCGTTTTATTCTTCATTAAATGAATAAATCCGTTTACACAAGGGTTTAGGTTGATGTCCATAAATCCCTTCCTGAATCCATTGTCTTTTTTTCCGTTTTCTGCTTGCTTTCATGTTAAAATACTGTACTTTATTTTAACAGCACAAACCGCCTGAGTGACCACATCGTGGAAAGAACTGACATGCCTGATCACCTAATACGTGACGTCACCGGTGACGTGGTCTTCGAGCAAACAGCTCAACGGGTGGGTGATATTAACATCCTGTGATTGGTTCAAACCGGCAGGTTATGATGGGTGTGTTGTATGAAAACACGAAACGTTTATAAGCAGTAATTTGCGAGTGGTTCTTATTTTTACAACGTCCTGTTTTGTTTAACTGCGCTAAAGACATAGACACCCATTACGGCTTTGCTTTGCATCGAGAGAGGTATATACCTAAAATCGTTTAGTGTTGTTAACACCTGTAAATTGTAGCGAAATGTACCAAAAAACGAGTTTAGACACTCCGTAAAGAATGAACAATTATTTAAAAAAATTAAACGTGGGTCTGCCGGATCACAGGAAACGTTCCAAAGAACCGCGCTGGTGTTTCCGTTTAGGCGTTTTTCAACCACCGTTTTATGCAACCGGCTGTACCCCGCCAGGTGAGTGCGGTCGGTTGCGATCCTGCTGCACAACATAACCAGTATACACAGAGTCCATGCATCACACCAATAATGGAACATTTGATTCGACAACTCACGTTTTTTTCGGTGTCCTTGCTGTTTTATGAAACTGATCGACATGGATATTTCTTAAGAAGTGATAAATGCAAATAAGTAAACTTGTCTAAATAATGTTTTCTGGCAAATGCATTTATTTGACCGACCTTTCTACGTCCCATACAGGTCGCCTTCATCAGGGTAATAAAACTCACGGTGATAAACGCAATCAACAAAACGAACGCAAACCACGTCACGATAACAGCACCAAAGATAACAAATAAATGCATAGCCTTAAAAAAGTAAAACTGAAAACCACTCTTATGACAAAGCATTTAACTTTGCAGGTCGCTGCTATTGAAGGATTTAACGAACAGGAAATAAACAGAAGAGCTTCGGAAATAGTTGGTGCTCACGCCACTTCGTGGCCAAACGAACGTATCTTGCAACAGGTGAAGCGGGAATATTTTCAAACATTGAGTCGTCCCAATCATTTTTTTGAGCTGTTAGACAAAACTAATTTGTTTAAAAGATAAAAATTTGACCATTTAATGTGATAATGTATCTTTGAACACAGAGACAGAAACTGTGTTCCGTTCCAGTGTACGAGTGCAGATTTAAGTACAGCGACAAGGAGGGAAGGTTAGTGACTTGTTTCTGCAATGTTGTATTTTTATGGCAACCAGCGCATAAGAAGCAAGACCGCACGTTTTTTATTCAAACGATTGTTTTTATAAACGAGTATTGGCTCTTTCAGCAGTTTTATTGTAAATAATCGACGTTTCGAAGTTATTTACAATAAGACTGCTGGAAGAAGTAATACTTGTGTATACATTATGCCTGGTAGTAATGGCTTATTTGGCTGTTTTTGCTGTTAAAGTAAAGCATATCCTACGCAGTATTTCTGCTATTTTATGATTTTTTTCTGTATTAAATTCTCTAAGCTCTAAACCATATTATAAAGTCAAGTTCTTTTTAGGTTCTGGGTTTACGGCAATCAGCGAGCAGTTTTCACCACGGATTATCCACACACATGTTGTTGCTGTACCATCTTGTGAGCAAACCGCGTGAATCTTGCGGTCGCATGGTGTCGCAAAAGATTCAAAAATTCACGATTTATGGGGAATTCCGCCGAGCAATTCTTCTTCATTACCTTGTATTGCAAACGATTTCGCTGATTTTCTGATTTGTATGTATATATATATTGTGCAGTATAATGCCTGATTTATGCCACTCTGCCTATAGCTTATACGCACTGTAATAAACTTTTATTAATTTTTAGCAATACTTACGTCAGATATTAAACATTTGTAGTTACTGACCTTACCTGACATGCAATAACTCCCTATGTTTAATCTTTTTCTTCATTTAACTGATTTTACGCAGTGATCAACCATTTTTTTCTCTCATAAACTTTAAAAACGCACCATATGCATCAAATTTCATATATTTAGCCATCAGACAAAGTGTTTTTTTGGATTAGATATCCAGCTGAAATAAGCAGTTTTGTATGTCTTTTGAGCCTGGTGAAAGTATGTATACTTTTTGTGTAAATGTGTTTGGTGGTCGTTTTGTATTCCTTAAGTTGACCATAGGCGAAAAACAGACGTGCTTTCAGTTATTGTGCCAAAAAACAAAAATGGAAGCTGTACAGCATTTTCGAGAGATTGTTTTGTATTAAATTACTGAAGACATGAATGGATAGTAGGACGCAACAAAACTACACTTGATTATTGGTTTAGCGTTTGTCATTTTTTTCTAGATTGACCGTGTGATTGTACTTCCGAATTTATTAACTTGATTTTTTTTTTAACATTTTTAGTTTATTATGTGTTCCATTTTTTCTTGTAACGATTCTTAATTAACATGTAAAAGTAAAAACCTTCATAATGTGTTGTTGTTCGCTTTGCAGGCGTAAAACCCCGTGGACAATTGCAGAAAACTTTCTTTGAAACATTTCAATCTAGTTTTAAATTATCCATTATTTTGACCCTCAATCTTTTTCAAACATTTGTTAACACCTAACGGATAATTCTGTAGTATAGGGTTTGCCTGCTTCTAACATGTTTGCCCTAAATATGCAGTTTCTTCCTTTTATTATTTTAGCGTAAAAGGGCACTTTCCAACAGAAAATCAGAATGGCTGTACACATATCGCACGAAAGGCACGCAAAATATCAACTTTCGATAAATAAAAACTGTACAAATAAAAAATATGAAAAACAAAACACTCAAAAACGTAAAACTCAGTGCAATGAAGAAACGTGGAACCATGTTCAACAGACCGTGACCTCACGTTTGAAGCGGGTTCCCTCCCCTCTTCGCCACACGATGATGACGTAAGTGGTTTTCGTTTTGATGTAACGGAACCGCACGTGACGTTTTGGCTGAAACATTAGACGTACTTCTTTTATTTCTTGCACATAACTTGTTAGTTGTTTAGCTTGGACATTTATTGTTGTTGAACGACTCTTTGAAATGGAATTTTTAGCTTGGAATTGTAAACGAGCCTAAAATTGGATCCCAAACCTAAAAGTACAAGTCCTAAACCCGACCGAAGCCCGAAAGTGGGTAAAGTTTCGGCATAAGTAAGGCCGAGAGTAAAGTCAGGCCCGAATTAATCCCATTTTATTTAAATCAAGCCCTAGCCCAGCCCGACTTACAACTCTACACTAATAAGGTTTCTTTTTTCGAAGCCTTAATTTCAAACCTTTACTTGTACTTACATTTGCAAAAATACTTGCCTCGAACTGACAAGACTGGACTTGAGACTCGCATATAACCCAAAATAAGCTGAGATATTCAACTTACGTATTTTACTTCCTGCGTTTCCCTGTTTCCGTTCACGGCATATTTGTCCCCTTTTTCGTAGATCAAAACCAAATATCTTCGTGCTCTAGTGACTGAACGAGGTTTAAACTGCGACCTACAAACAATATAAAGTTTGATACATACTGTTTTGTCACAACAATTGTTCATTGACTCCTTGAATAGTTTTAAATGGTGGCAATAAGTTTAAGAAACAAATAAAAATAAATACTATTATTTGAAAAATACAATTAAATCAGTCTTTCTTCACAAACAAGTTATAATCTCGTTACTTAGTCTTACTTGTAAATATTCCTGCTCAGAACGACTTTCAAAATTGGCCTTGCCGCAGAACCTTCCCGTTTCACAGTGAACTTAACTTTCTTCTCTCGTTCTTCTACAAAGAAAGCAAATGCGTTACTAAACATTACAAAAAAAGCTTTACAGATTTTGAAGAACTTGTAACATTACAAGCTACAAAATCAAACGTTCTGACACTTATGCAAGTGTTCCAACTGAAAGATTATCCTTGTAAAAGCGTGAAGCTAATAACTGTCTGCAGCTTAAGTATCTTACAGTTACTGTGGAACAACAGTATTGTGATGTAATAATTGTCTTCGTTCTGAGGTATTACTTACGCTTGCATAGTCTTGTATTCTGAAATTCAGCAAGCATGCAGCCTGGTAGGTCAACAGAAACTCGTGCCGGTGTGCTTCGTTTGAGTGAAGGCCTTCGCGGTTCCGCAACTAGACTCATATCGTCGTCTAAACTCATGTCCTTTTCCAAACATTTCAGTTGTGCCCAAATCTAATCAAATAGTATTTTTAAATTGTTAAAACGAAAGGAGTGTTTAGTTTTAGTAAAGTGATACTGTTTGGAGCTGTAGCGTTTTGTTTACAACTGCAGTGTAGCAAAGGCATTGATTATGGCTGTGAATGTTTATGCTGCTTTGTTGATAACTCTGATTCGTAGTAGAGAGTTATATATACCTGATTGCTTTCATTAGCTTCTGGCCCCTTGGTAATGATTCCGCAGAAAAATGGCAAGACATAACCAGATGAAAGAACAGTGATGTCAATTTCTCCTGTGAAATTAGAAACGCGAATTCGATAATCTTGTAAACATTTAGATACTGCTGTGCCAGAACAGCGCGTGTCGCCATAGTTTAGCATATTTTCGCCGCGAGACGTTTAGATGTAAAACAGCCTCATGTCATGACTAAATATTCTTGATCACTTTCCGAGGGAATAATCTATTCACGTTTGAGGTCCTTTTCTTTCATCACGAATTACTATGAAATACATTGAAACAGTGGATACATTTATAAACACGAATTTGCATGATTGCGTCAGATACTTGATATAGGCGCACGATCTTAAGTATTAATTGCTTGGGGGCTTGAATTTCTGTTTCCTCTTAAGTCGTCGCAAGACACAATTACCCAATGTCTGTTATCTATGTACCCGCGCATTATAATGTTGGATAGTTTCCGTAGAAACTTACGTAAAAATAAGTTGGGAAACTCCTGGTGCAAGTCTTGGCATTACCCATAGACAAAAGGATACTACCGAGTCGCTTATTATTCCAGAATATTTAAATTATTTGTGGATCAAAAATATTAAAAAATATGTAGTTTCGGCCTTAGTGTCAAAAGTAAAACACTTGAAACTGTGGCTTTAAAACTGTAAATTAGAGATGACCAAGCGAAAAAGTATTTAATACACAACTATTTTTTTAAAAGAGTAATGTACCGTGTTTTTATTTGTTTAGTACGTAAACGTTATACGACACGAGTTGGTTTCAGCAAACGGAAACCATCCTTTTACAATTTTTCCTCCCGACTTTTAAACACTGCCCCACTATTACTATTCGAATCTATAGGCTTTAAAGTTTATAATATCTCACAGAAAATAATAATACGTCACCAACAGTATTTATATTAAGTATTATAGTTTTTTATTTTATTTACCCTGGCCGAGTGCAGTCATCGTAATATTGAGCAATAGTCGCCATTGGTTGCTGTCGTAAGGACTCCAGTGGGCCTGCAGATTTTCCACAGCCACTCGATTCGGATTTCTGGGTCTGGTCGATTCTGCTTCTTCTCTCGAACTCGGACATGCTAAACAAAAACATTTTTTTACCTTTTTGTAACTGAAAATTTGCAGATAACATTTTGAGACCAATTCTTACCTCGCATTTTGAGTTGAAGAAGGCTCTGGTGGCCGTCGCCTGACCAAGCCTGTGAAGTAAAATAAACGTTGTATTAGTATTCCTTATTCTGACGCTAAAACTTAATGATTTTATTGTGGTTTTGTTGGAGATGTTGACACACTTTCGTCTTATAATGGCGATTGATGTTTATCAAATCGATCTTGTCCAAAATTAAAGCCAGTAACTCATGTCATTTTGAGGAACGACCTGGAATTTTTGAGCCTTTCTATTTTAAACGGCGATAATTCGGTATTAAATTTACATATTTTTATTATTGATGCGAAGACACTGTACCTTAAAATTTTACTTATAAAGTGAACGTTTTATACCTTGAATGTACATGATACCGAGGCTCCACAGAGAACCTTGGACACGCAACAGATCGCAATAATGTACAAAATCATTTCTTCCTTACGTTTACTCAACATCATCATTTTTCACGTTCGTTTAGTCACAATGAATATTAAATCTAAAACAAACATTGTAGCCTAGTTAGTTCCAAATTATAATTTTTATTAATTCTTTACATCCATTAGGAAAATATGTATTTGCTTTATTACCTACATATCGTTTGCAATAAGTTCACGTATACGTATTTTTATAAAAATAACGAAAATAACAGATTGGTCCCTTGCATTTAAAACTTTACCACCAAAGGTTGCCATCCCAAACATAACTTAGATTTTAACACTTAATAACTGCCGTCGGTTGATGCCTAAACATCGCCTCTGTATTAGACAACTCCTATTTTTAGACACACCTTTGCTGCTAGTCAGGTAGAAATGTAACAAAAGTAGTCGATCGGCGCAGATTTATACACACACATCGTGGAGGTCTCTCGTTTCTCTTTTTTCTTTTTGCGGAACGAAACTCTCGCGTACCGGGGGGCACGAAAATCCTGAGTTTGTTGTGAATATTTGGTTTCCCGCAAATGCTTTGCATTCTATTCCACTCGTTTCGATTGCCGATGGCTTATACAATCGCCTTTGGTTTGTTTAAAGTCGCGATCACAAAGGCTGTATAAATGTTTAAATCACTAAATGTAAAGCCCTCATTATCCGAGCACATTTAATCATTGTAAATTCTACCGGGTCTACCGGGTAGCCTTACACACCGGTGAATGCATGAATGTGTGTGTATAAAGTGTTTTCAGATAACGTTTCAGTTTTGCAAAGTCGTACCCCACAAGACAATCTTTCTAAAAAAAACGTCAAGGACCTTCGCCTGGCCAAAATTTTTAATTAGAAAATTAACAATTCGTTAATGTACAAGCAATTTATTTTGCCAGTTCTGAAAACGTTTTAATCATACTTGCAAATTAAAGAAAAGAAAAGGATTTCGCAACACGTTAGTTAAACACTTTTTTATCTTTTTTTCATTTAAGAATAATATAAAGCATAAATTGGATCATTCCAGCCAAAACAGAAATCGCGAATGAAAAACCCTAAAGATTTGATTTGCTTTCCTCCGAAACAGGAATAAAAAGTGTTTACTATAACTTTTTGCATCAGAGGGAAGAAACGCATGCAGATCACTGATTCAACTCACGCAAATGGTTTTAGTCACGGGGAGGCACCTAACTATATGATTGTACTATGTTAATTTTTTCTTGCTCCTGTTCTTGCGTCTATCCTTGTGAAATCTTATGGTTTTGAGATTGGTAAACTTACAACCGATGATTCAGCGTCCTTTTGTGTACAAATGATTTGGCGTTTTATTAACCTTTACCTTTTGCAAAGGTCACAAATAATTCCTCGACGGTCTGTGTCGCAATCACATCCACAAAAAAGTACCTTTGCTACTACTGGATCTATAATATTCATTAAAAATCTTGGCCTCAGTGAACAGATTTTGCTTTCAAGGAATTTTAACTTTTGCGGAAATCTAACTGAAATTAACAGCTGACCGAAACTTTGGCGAACCATTAATGGACATCCATTTGCTTTTTTATCGCCGGCAATAAACGCTAGCGGTATAGGTGATTTAACCCATAGAAAGCCGTTGGAGCGTATTGCGACACCCGTATCATAGCATGCCTTTGCGCGTGGTCGAATATGTTATCCCACAGGTGTGGCGTAACACGCTTGTGGTTGCTATTGACTCACTATACTACATCGGTTACATAACAGCTGTGTTTTCCTTTTTAAAGTCATAACTTCCCATTTATATGGCACTTTCCAATTTATATGTTTTTTTATTAATTATGGATCAGTAGATGTATCTGTTTAAAATGAAAATCGACTTTTTCTTGTCCTTCTGCGTAGTGTTTGGTATTTTGTTTTAGTAACTAACTGAGTTGTAGACGGCATTGTTTGTCCTCAAACGTGTGAGGAGTGATGCCGTCGAAAGTTTATCTTTGCTGTAAAACTCGTGTCACCAAGTTAGCGTAACTACGATCAGACCAAATTTCACGGCGCGCGCGTTAGCGCAAACTGTTTTGCTGAACCGGAAAATTGAAACCGAGCATTTAACTAAAGCCCCTAATGCTTCAGAATTTTAATATTTCGAAGTATGTGGTTATTTTTGTCCAAACATAGGCAGTCAGTCCTGGGCTGTGCTATAGTTTCGCCGACTTTTAGAACCTTACAACCGAGCTTTGCAAAATCTGCTGTTGTAAGCTGAAACCGGTACTATTGGTGACATGTTCTTTAACTAGAGCTGAAAGTAGAAATGAAAAGACTGATCAAAATTGAATTCAGTTAATTAATTCAGCTTGTTAACTTTATTCGGTCGATCTATATAATCTAACGAAATCAGCGCGATGTTAGTATTGCAAAATGCAATTATTGCGAAAATAGCTGGCATTTAAATGCTGTGTTAGTATGACCTACGTATATTGGTACCGAGGTTGTGCTTGGTAATTTTAGTAATTAATATTTTTTCTTATTATTGGTAGAGAACTAAGTCCTCTGCTAAATACCCTTTAAAGACACATTATATTTGATGAAGTTTGTACTGCCCAAAGTATTTGTTTGTTACAAAATCTTGCTTAAATCATTTGTTTGTGATCAACTTGCGCCATACTGACGTAGGTTCGTGATTCAGCTGTGGATTATTGGCGGAAAAGTCGCTCCACGATTTGGGGGAACGTCCCGACTGTGAAACGGCAGTAACATATCGCAACGCCCAACGAAACAAGTGTTCGCATCGAAAAAATGTCGAACAAAGACTCCGACCTTTGTCCCAACTTAGCGTCGCACGCGATGGCCCACACCAAGGGCAGAACTCTACGATTGACCTAATTACGCCAATGTTCATGCTAAATTACAGCGCTAATGTTTCTATTTAACACAGTTTGTGACTGAAGGCCCGAAAGTTCGATAGACGTGCTTACATAAAAGCCTACAAAAAGTACGGGTGTATACAAAATATAATAAAAAAGACATACACATATAACAGACAACGGCTTGAACACATCGTTTTATGGTGCGGACTTTATTTTAAGTCCAGCAACTACTTGGGGTAATTTTATTTTGGGGGGTAATTTTATTTCAAAAACACACTGACACAGAGTGTGAAGTCAGGCCCGAATCGAGCAAGTAAGTTGAAAAAACCAAAGCCCGAACCCGACATATAACTCTGTTGCGTATGGATACCAGCCATGGTCGCGGCTGTTACTAATCATCGCACTTGCAAAGTTTGACAAAATTACGTTCAACTAAAAATGCACAAGTTGTCGCAGAAACCCAGAAATGTCATCACTTTCGAAAATCCCTAATTTGCTCCTTAACTCATCAACAAAAACAAAACAAGCGAAATCGTGTTTTGATACAGGTAAAATCACAAATTGTTTTAAGAAGCCATCTCGTAATTTCCTAAAACAGGGCGAGATTTCAGTTTCGTCGGGCGTTTCCAAACTATCTTGGCACACGTAGCGATGACCTACTTAAAGGTTTTTCCATGCCAAAGAAAGTCGTTTCGGTAAACAAAGGATGCTGGTTGCGAAAGGCGGCAAATCGGCAATACTTTCTCCGCCTTTGTCTTGTCTAGATCACGTGGTCTGAGTTTGGTGTCGCGTGTTGGCCAATTGGCATCATTTAAGGGACAGGCGTTTGGGTGACCTGTTTTAAATGGTGGCAGACATACAACTTTTAGGAAGTTTGGAATTATGTAAACATTTTATCTATTCATATATACAAGGGTCCAAAAGTCCAATGCCTGAACGAACATTTTCTGCGATTAATACATTGTTGTGTTAATTATTAATTGTTTTAATGTAGTTGTTGTATTGAGGGTTGGGTGCCCAATCAACCACATAAATTAAGCATCAAAACCAACAAATGGCGGTTTGGGCATTTTTTTTCAAGAAAACGTACGCAAACATTTAGGTTGGACACAAAGCGTTTACTAAAGCAAAACGCAAAAAAATCGAATCGACTATTGTGACGTAACATGTAAAGATGATTTGCATACAGAGATGGGGAAAAACAATTCGAGAGAAATCTACGTAGTTTCACCTGTCGTTTTGTGTACATGTGATTGTCTGACTAATATCTGTTTCATTGTCCGTTTACAATATGTTTATTACAAGCACAGGCGTCCGCAGGAAAAAAAGCAGGGTAAGGCAATGTTATAGTTACATCCAGTGGTGTGATTCAGCCGGTTATAGCACCGGTTCTATAAAACCGTCTCACGAAATTTTATGAGATCACCGAACCGGTTAGCATTACTGGTTGCTGTCAATGGACGTTTTGTAACAGAACCGACTGAAAAATATGACTTTTGTGATAGAACCGACTGATAAAAAATGTGAATCCCACCACTGGTTTCATCACCGTTCGATGAATGTTATTTTAGAACAAACATGATCTAATCATTCTTGTCAATCCCAATGTAGCAAAATAATACAATAAACACAATATTGACTATCACTAAAGAATGTGATAGGTTGGAAAAAGATTTTGTCCCCGCTGCCGACGCCCGTGATATTACCGTGATTTGAATAATGTTATTCAATCTGTAGATTTTTGTTGTTGTTCAAGTTTAAATAACGTAAGTGTTGAAATTAAATACAATGTTCCTAGATATTGTGGAAATGAAATTTGCAGTTGTTATCTTTCAAGGCAAAAACACAGCAAATCTTTGAATATAGTGTTGTTGCCAGGCATATTTCATAAACTTTCCTTTTTGTTTACCTGGCAAAAATAGAAACTTATCCGCCGTTTCGATGTTTTTGTTTTGTTGTTCGGGGCGTCTTTATCGTTCGAGCTACGAACACGAGAACTTACAGTACAAGAGTTTGTTAAATACCGATAGAATGTGTAAAGAGCGCAGTTTGTTTAATTGACAGTGAGACTGGGATAGGGTTAGGGACAAAAATTTAACAAAAAGAACTGATGGTTTTAGGTTGATTCTATTGTAATTATTATTATGCAACCTCAGATCAATTCTAATAGCCCTAACCGTCAGCATTTTTTTAGACAAATCGCTGTTTAAATATTTACGAATGCTCCTTGCGCCACTTATCGGTATATATCCTGTATACCAGTGGTCGGCAACCGCCGGTCCGCGGCCCGGTTCCGGTCCGCGAGGAGTTGGTTACCGGGCCGTATGCTATTTTAGGTTAAATGCTTTTTAACATTTTGCCCATATCCCAGGGATTATAAAGTAATTTAGTCGTTTTCATTGCTGAATATTTGTAGTTTTTTGAAGGCCGGTCCGCGATAAAATTTCGGTTTCAAAAACGGTCCGCGGTACAAAAAAGGTTGCCGACCCCTGCTGTATACGGTGAGTTCCTGTGTTAGTAGCTCTACCGTCTTCACCAGGCAATGGCACACTACCCAACATAAACGTTCTTACAGCACCACACTGGGTGATACCAAATCTTGTGCCCAACTCAATCGTTTACTCTAAAAAAACAATTTTTTAGCCTGTTGGTAATTGCAAGCCTTATCAACGTTCTTATTCTACTATATAAGGTAGTGGTTTCCAACCTTTTTCGACGAATTCTTCACTTAAAATTTTGAAACATGTTTATTCCTCCCCGAAAGACTGCATAGTAAATCTAAACTAAGATCGTTTGAAATTGGTTGTTTTATCAACTTTACGGGACATATATTTAGACCTAATGGATCTATTTACAAACCACATCTATAAATTCCCATTTTATGTCGTGAATTATTTCCTGTTCAGAACTTCAGAACTGATGATGCCATATTTTGGTGCGAAATCGATATCCGCAGTGATTTGTAATAATAAGAAAATACACAGGCTGATTTGAGTCTACTGAAATTATCAGCTAAGATATGTTCCTCTCCTCAAGTTATTCGATACCACCAGCTTTAAATATAAACAGCTTAAATAACAATAAACATAAACAGCTAAAAAACAAGAGTCTGATATTCTACATTTAATTTAGGCCAGTGGTTCTCAAACTGTGGTACGCGTACCACTAGTGGTACGCCGGAACTTTTCAGGTGGTACGCGAGTAGCTTTCTGTGATACCTAAATTAGTCCAATCTATAATTGCAACTCAACTGACCCAACTGATCAGCACTGGTTTGGGCGAAACTCGTGTCTTGTACAGTCTTTTGAAATTGCTAAATATGCTAGTTAGGAAGAAAATTGGCCTATTTATTGGTCTATCCATGTAAACACGGTTTATGATAGGTGGTACGCAGCGATAGAAATAGTCGTCAGGTGGTACGCGGTCCGAATAAGATTGAGAAACACTGCTTTAGGCAAAACAAAAATATTTGTCATACGAAAACAAAACGATCATTTTTTTTGAAATGATACAAGGTGTCAAGGTGCTTTTACTATTATTCTATCCCCCTTATTATAATTTTAGCGTATTTACAACCGCTAGGTTTTTACCTGTACTTTTTCGTGCCACATCGCTAGGTTTTTACCTGTACTTTTTCTATAATGTGTTACTATGTTCATTGCGTTAAGGTACACTTGAATAAAATATCATACATATACAACATCGTGCGTTGGTCAACTCGGACACATTGTATTGAGACAGCACGTTGAAATTCCTTTATTGGTAGAAAGTGTGAAATAAGGACGCAACTTAAACATTTCTTAAAACAAAGACAGTCATATTTTCTAAGACGAGGATCATGCTTCAAAATAAGGACAATTCTTAGAAAAACGGCCTGTGTGGCAATTCTGCCTACAAGTCAATACGACTAAGGTTGCCAGAAGGCCCAGTCTAAAGATCGATACTGATAACAAATAACTAAAGCTATCGCCTAATGTTTTTCAAAGCATTCAGTAGGTACAAGATGCATTAGTTGCTAATCCATGACACATGTTTAAATTGTGAATTTGTGCACCTTAATGTTTTGGCTTCAATCCTTTGACATGAACAAGACATGAATAAGTTTCTAGTTTGAATATTTGCAATAGCTAATCAGTAAATTGCTGAAAACTGCTTGAATATTAGTTTTGAAGTGGTAACCTTTTTGCAAATGTAATTAAAATGTGGTGAACTATTGTTAGATGATAAACAATGTGTTTGTTTCGACACAGAATAGAAAATGTTTTCCAGATTGCTTATCTATTCGCTTTAAGTTGTAAACGTAAAATGATGCTATAATGAAGTTGTTTATGGGACTTATTGCGAAGTTGTTTTACGAATAAAATCATTAAAGAACATGTTGCTTGTTTATTAGGGTCGGTTTGACGTAAAATATGACTATGGCAAAAGCCAGGTGTCGCGACGAAGAACTGAGAATTAAGTGCCGTTGTAGTTTTATTATTTTTGTTCATTTTATGGCAACGTGTTTTATGGAGTATGGTTTAGTGTCTATACACTGCTTCTTCGACTTTTGATAGCCTGTCCCTTGATGCCTGAACAACCTTTTTTTATATCTTACTGAAACCTGTGATTGAGTATGCAACTCCGTTTATTGATAGCGAGAACAAAAACAATAAAATCGTGTTTCGAATTGTAGGTTTCGGTTGTTCATCTTTGATCTGAAATACAAACAAGCGTTTTAACATAAGATAGAATTATGATAGTAGAATAACTTGCTTTACCTAGTAGTAGTAGCCAGCATCTTTGTAGTAGTAGCCCTTGTCGGCTGCATCCTTGTAGTGGCCCTTGTCGGCTGCATCCTTGTAGTAGTAGCCCTTGTCGGCGGCATCCTTGTAGTACCAGATTCCCTTGTCGGCAGCATCCTTGTAGTAGTAGGCCTTGTCGGCTGCATCCTTGTAGTGGCCCTTGTCGGCTGCATCCTTGTAGTAGTAGCCCTTGTCGGCGGCATCCTTGTAGTACCAGATTCCCTTGTCGGCTGCATCCTTGTAGTACCATATGCCCTTGTCGGCTGCATCCTTGTAGTACCATATGCCCTTGTCGGCAGCATCCTTGTAGTAGTAGTAGGCCTTGTCGGCTGCATCCTTGTAGTGGCCCTTGTCGGCTGCATCCTTGTAGTAGTAGCCCTTGTCAGATTTCATAATGTCACGAACACCTAAAACAAGAATAAGCAATTTATTTTTTCGTATTGAATCTCTAAATTTGTCGTTTTGTACATGTTTGCACCAAAACAATTAAATTAGAACATGAAAATGCTTAAATCGTATTATTGGGGCCTATGTACCGTCGCTAAGCAGGCCTGCATTAGCTGTGTACATCAGCATTGCAAACACAAACAAACTTATCAGCACTGCTCCGTTCATCTTGCTTGTTTCAACTGCAACAAAACACATAATTGATAAATACAATACAATCTGTTGCAGTATAAATCTTTGCAAGTTACACTGTTTGTCAATCAAACTTTGTAACTTACTGTTTAAATCTGGTGAGGCCAACTTCTTATATAGTCATAGCCAGGAAATTAATTCCAATTTGGGCCTGTGGGAAATTTTTATGCGACAAACTATTTAAACTCGTAGTGGCAATTTCTGCATTGTTACGTACAGTTGAGAACAGCTGGTCCTTACAAACATGTGTTGAAAACGTTGGTTGTTGATTCACACACATTGTGTAGAATGTTGAGTTGGAAATTGTTCTATTAATTGCCGCATTTCATTCAACAGTACAGCGGGGAATATTGAAAACAAGTCTGTTGGTTTTTGCTACATTGCAAACGTACACGAAATAAACTTTCCAAAAACATTTATTACTTACAAATACTGCATTTTTAAATAACTTAATTACCCAACAATATAGTTACAATATAGTCTAACTTGGCGGTTTTCAAACTGGGGTCCGCGGTCCCCTAGGGCAGGGGTCCGCCACGAGATTTCCGGGGGACCGCGAGCTTAAAGCATTTCTACAATCTTGTCTAATATGAGATCTTGCGAGTGCATAAGCAAAAATTACATCGACAAACGAGTTTTCTATGACAAGAAGTGATTTCTTACATCATTTGCAAGTAACAAACATAGGCGATTGTTCTCGCACTTTGGTAAAATTGTTTTAGTCTTGTTTGTGACGTAATAAAATTGCCTTTGAAACATTCCCACGCAAAGTGATCGTACGAAACTAAACTTTAAATTTATTCTGCATGTTGTTGTTCGAATGCTTTCGAAAGGAATAAATTAACTTTTAGTTTGGTAACTGGACAGTTTTTGCCAAGGTGTTTTAAATTTTATGAATATATTTAGCTTGGACCGCGAGTGCTCGAGAAAATTACGAAGGACCGTTATGACAAAAAACAAAACATAAAAAAGTTTAAAAACCACTGTTTTAACTCGAGGTTGCACGGTAGAGGTATACTAACACCGTAACTCAACTGACAACCTCGGGAGATTCGCTTTCACAAGGGGGCGTAAAGAGCTGATTTTTTTATTTAGCGGCTAAAATGGGTTGGGTTGGGAAATAAGTTTTCAAAATTTTTACATTAGTAACTAATTTTTTGGGTTAGTTTTATTGAATTTTAAATGCTTATACCTTACCCCGACACTAATAGCCCTAACCGTGAGCATTTTTGGAGATATAACCTATCGAAAATTAGGCACTTTTGGTTGTCAGAGTTACGATATTAGTAGCTCTACCACAGTGGTTCCCAACCGGGGTGCAGCGGCACCCTTAGGTGCCAATTACCCGACCTGTGATAAACTGCGCTGCAAACCGCCTCGACTGCCAACACCAGCAGTAATAGTTGTTAAGCACTCGTTTTTCATTTAACACTAGAAGGCGATCGCTTGTTTCATCACAATAACATTGTTGAAAAGTATCTAACAGTCAGTCTTAACTGTTTATGACGTCACCATATCTACATTATGGTGCTCGTTTTTTAGCAAGTCTGACGCAAATGGCAATTAGGCTGGCAATACTCTTTGTAGAGCGGCAAAATCTATTTAGAGTTTTGAAATCCAAGTACCACGCAAAAAAAGTATGATTAACGTCACGGGGCCGCCAATGTCTAGATTTTTTATACATATTCATACAGGTTGTGCATCCATGGTTTATTAGACATAAAGAACTCTAAAACAATGTCGTGTAATGTTTTGAATTGTTTCAGGAGCAAGTTTTCCACACAACAAGAATATTTTTTTCTGTTGTAGGGCAGCCAAATGGCGGCCAGGTAAGAAGGCTGCTAGGCAACTTTCAAGCAAAGCGAGTCCGAAAGGTTGAAATGCGTTGTTGGCCAAAATTCTAACATTACCTCACCAACTTGCTGGCCAATCAGAGCGCCTTCTCATTTTTTACGACTGGAGAAATTCTTGGTATCCAAAGAATTTCAGCATTTTATCGGGATTTCGTGATTGTGAATGAAAACTACACAAAAAAGCCGCAAAAGATTGATAAAGGCAACAAGGGAGTAAGGGACGCGTTGTACGTTGTTATAGAAGGTGCAAATTTGATGACTAAGAAGTTGCATACTTCAATGGAGGTTATATTTCTTTTATGTTGTGAGATGTTAATATTTCTTTGTTGTTTCAGGCTAGATGTTAGGCTACATTTAGATAATTTTTGTAGTGAACTAAACAGTTCTAATAAAATTAGAAAATTTTCGGATATTTTTCGGATCGGATCTTATTGTTGCTCGAAAATTTTGGATCAGGATCAGGATCGGAGCGGAAAATTACAATTCAGGATCGGATTTCGTATCTCAATTTTCCCGATCCGCCCACCTCTGTTCGTAAGTTCTCTGATACTCTGAATCTTGTATACGCAAAAAAACTGTTTTCAGTCTGGTGCGTTTACCGGTGAAGTGCATTCTCCACTTGAATTCTGGCAAACGCTGATATCGCAGTGAACGTAGATCGCTTGCTGATTGTCGGTGTAATTCGTCCACACGAAACTTTGGAACTTAAAACTGCCCTCGTTAGGTTGATAGTTTCGAATCACTTGTTTGGTGCTGGAGTCTTCACCCTCGTTGGTCGCTGCACAGCTTTTGTTAAATTAAAAAGTTTTGAAATATAAGTAAAATGACTACAGGAATCAATAACTTTATACTTATCAAATATCTAAAAACATTTAAATTAAAATGGAAATCAAAATATTGAAATGATTTCTATAGAAAGATAGAATTTTATTTGAATTAGACTGAAACTAACGATGCCTTCTAAACTGCGAAATTAATATTTTTGTTAGAAAATAAAAGATTTCACTGACGCTGGTCGTCTGTCACTCTTTTTGAGTATATATGTTTTAAATGTTTTAAAAATATATTAAATTTATTACCTATTGACTAAAACCGATCTATCTAACAAATAAGTGGTTGACCGGTCGCCCTGTTATAAGTAAAAATGTATCAGTGCAACAAATCGTGATGGCATTGACATTGTAACTTAGTGTCGACATTGCGAACCAAAATGTTGGAGCTTGAAAATATCCCGTTCAAGCCCTTTGTATAAAAACTTAGGTCTCAACCCGCCTTGAATCTAAACCAGACCCGCGTTTTGTCACATTACCACTCAGCTGCGTTTAAAAACAATTAATCAATATTTCTAAAAACTAAACAACATTTCATTGCGGTCTTGTTCACACAGAATGGAAACTGCTCCTTTATAAACTTGTCACAAAGTTATTCACATCGTGTGTGTGCCTTTATGCAAATTGGCAGTGCGTGGTTACGGCACAAGTGGCTGGTGGCAACATGCCTGTGACTGCCTTTGTGTTTTCTGAGGCACACGTTGTGTTCTGAGCCTTGTGTTTTTCAAACTTGTGTTTGTGGTGCCAAGCCATTCTACTTTGGCGACGGCACAATGTAGACCTGTACTGCGTTTGATTAAAGAAAATATTGGCTTTGAAATTAACTGACAGCTTTTGGGGATCAGCCGAAAAGCTCATTAAAAGTTATCTTTTCTAAGAAACGCGTATAAAAAAGTATTGTAAAACGCGACATCTTTAACATATAATATTTACACTAACTTAAAAAAGCTTACATACCTGGAAGCGATGATAGGATACGTCAGTGAGTCTACAGGAGAGGAGGTACGAGTTGCCCAACATTCCTCTATCTAAAAATATTTTCAAGGTAAGGAGTGAAAGCAGAAACCATTGGATTAGCCAATGTCTTATAACTAGCTTACGTTGTAGGTCGGAACAGTGTACATTGTCTGCAACTTAGACTATCTTGTTTCAAAAATATAAATACGTTGGTTGACATATGTTGATAGAGCTTCTAACACCATACCTCACGGCAGACCCACGTTTAGCTAACTTGCGCAAAAGCGGAGTTATTTATTTAGCAGCTGTAAAGGGGTTGGGGTTAGGATACATGCTTATACCTTACCCTGTCCTAACCGTAAGGATTTTTAGAGATATATCGTTTTAAATGAGTAAAACTGATCTTGGCGCTGCCTATCGGAAATTACCTAAATGTGGTTTTGCCGTGAGGTATGGTGTACAGTATTATGATTTTCCTGTCATGTTCGTTTACCTGCATTATAAAGTTGGTATCTGATGCTGGAACTCTGTCCATTTTCACCTTCGCATAAATATAATCGGGGACGATGATTTGAGCGTTGGCCATCAAAGGGGCATTAAAGCTGTCGTTTGCAAAGAGTTGAAGGGAAACATCAAATTCACCCGAAACCGGGTCTGACGCGACATTATTCGGTCTGTAAAAGTTCAAGTACATAAACCTTCGGTTAAATCGGACCGGGTTTGACCAAAAAATTGTAAGGCTTGTGCGAAGATCCGGATTCATCGATGTAGGTTAGTTAATGCCTTACAACATTACAAATCATTTGTACCTCGAGTTTTGTCCGAATTAGCCAAAGACTTGTATTGACCGACTACGGTTTTTTATGTATCCAGACACGGTTAACGAACTAATACACAAAGATTAACATGTGTTCGTCGACATTCAAATCGCTCAACATAACGTGATATCAATAAGATTTAGAACAGCAAGCGTCCTTTAAAAATGCGATAGACTAAGGTCCCCAATAATGTGACTTTTTCTCAGAATAATATTTCAAATTAGGTAAACGAACACAATCTTATTAAGCAAAATTTATTAATAACAAGTTTCCCCTAAAAAAACTATAACTTGCAGTCAAGCGTTGACCAACTCATATCCAATTATAACACCCTTAGAATTTTAAAATTGATCTATTGTGTTGCTTGGAAACACTACACAAATATATTAGGTTGTAAAACTTAACTCTTCCGATACTTTCCAACGTTTTGTCAATTGTCTATTATTTATGAAGACTAAATTTGCTTTTCCGCTTTGAAAACATGGAAAACACTACAGAACATTAAAACAATACTTACTGAATAATAGGATTGACATTCTTGGAGTTTACTTGGGCAGATGAGTTGTATTCGCAAGTTATGTTCAAACTGTAACGAACAAAACGTTGGATGCTGGCATTGTTCCGCGCTTTATGATTCCAAATCGTGTATGTGTTGAAAATCTTGTCTGGACTGCTTGAGACCTGTAAATTTAAAGTTCGTTACACGCGGTCTATTTTAGAAACCGTTATATTTCTGAACCATTGGCTCACAAACTGTATGCGGAAAATTCCTTTGAGAAGAAATTCGATTTTACGAGTCTAAGACTAAATCTTAAAATATTTGTGAAATAAAAATCTTTTTTTTTAACTTGACAAACTAGTATTGATGTTAATTCTTACGTTTAAAGTGAAAGGACATTCGCCGATTGCAAAGATAAATTTAGGGTATGGGTACGGTCGCCGACATGCTGCATTTACATTCGTTAGATCATAGACATGTTCTGTGGCGATGTAAAATTCGTCGCCATAAGTTGCATTGAGAGCGGCCATATCATTTGAAGAAAGTCTAGAGACAAAAGTCAATTCATTTTACCGACAGGCTTTTTAATAAAGAAACAAAATTGGGTAAATTTACTTACTGAAATGATATCGTTTGGGGTCCACAGGACAAAAGCGGTCCTGTGATAAATAGGTGATTGAATTGGCTTTTGGACATAGGCTAAATTAATAAACTATGGCGATTCAAAAACCGAGGTAATAGAAAACGTGCAAGTACAAAATTGTTGAAATTTTTTTATCTCTTTGTCTATTACTGCTCTTTGTGCTACTTATCGAAATTTAAATGGGAAGACATACCAACACCATACCTCAAGGCAGACCCACATTAAAATTCGATAATTGGCGCAAAGAGCTCAATTGTTTTTTAGCAGCCAAACACGGATTGGGTTAGATACTAAGATTTGAAAATTAGACTTTAAGAACTAAGTTTTAATTACTGGATTTTTAATGATAATATTTTAATCCTAACAGCTCTAACCGTCACTAATTTAGAGATATACCGTTTCAAATAGGTATCTTAAAAATGTGGGATTGCCGTGGGGCATAATGTAAGTAGCTCTACCTAATGGTGGGATTGTAATTTTTTCAGCCGGTTATTTCACAAAAGTCAGCTGGTTTTGTTACAAAAAGTCCTTTGACAGTAACCAGTATTGTCAACTGGTTCGCTGATCTCACAAAATTTCGTGAAACGGGAACCGGCTGAATCACACCACTGGCTCTGTCCATTTACTGCTCTAATGATTATTTGTATTTGCATGTTGTTAGTAGATGTTCTCAGTAAATAAGTACCGTCTGTGGTTGTAATAGTTGCGAAGAAATACTCTGTAGAAGGAGGACTGCAATGAAGTATGTCAAATCCATTGGCTTCAATCTCCATTGTAAGTTGTGTGAGATTCACGGTCATACCATTACCCTCGAACCAAGTCGCACTTTTCGTATGATCAGTCGGTTTAATCTGGAAGAATTCAGTTGCGAACATATGAAGTATCGTTACGAAGAAACTATTAGAAGTTGTAAGAGATTGAAAGGTTGATAAACTTTTAGTTTACTGTGACAATGTATACAGTGGTAAATTTGAACGTTGTACATTTATGTATAAGCTGTTAAAAAGAAACAAAACATATCTACGGGTTTACCGCTGAGCCTGCTTAGCTCTGTTGGTACTATAGTAGAGCATGAACCCGGGAAAGAATCCTGTCGTGGGTTCGAATCCCACCACAGGCTAGATGTTTCTAACCTACGATGGAAAATGGAAATGCCTAGTAAACGGTTAATTCGGTAAAACGCCTTAAATCGGGCTGGTGTACTGCGACAAAACATGTATAAATACGGAAATATGCAAAGTAATTTTGACTCACGATCATAAATGCAGAAGGTTCCAATTGTAAGGGTGCAAAGTCGATTCGGTAATTTCTGGAAAACGGGCTATTCACCCGATACAAGCAAGTTGAAAGGGATGGAACACCACTGATTCCTCCGATGCTGGAAACGTTTCTGGGAAAATCACTTGTCGTCCAGGTTTCATTACATTCCGGTGAGACTAAACATAACCAACCGTACATGAATTTTACGCAACAAATCAACAAATTTGTCTGCATACCAAAGAAGAATATTTTCGGTTAGTTCAAAGAATATGTTTCGGCAGGTTCGAGAATTTGAAAACTTTACGACAGAGATGGATTTTAGAAGATAGGGGCCTTTCTTATATCTGGTGATACTTGGTTTGGAATGACAGTTTGAAAGTAACCAAAATGTTATAAAGTAACTTATGTGTTATCATGCATGATTTTGGCAAGACCTGGACATTTGTTTTCAAATTGTAACAAAAAACCCGACTGGTAGGAAAAAAGATTTTAAAGTTTCTCAAAATCTAACTCCAAAGCATGTTTAAAATTTAAGTATTCTAAGTAAAACCACACTAATTGTACATGCACATAGTACATTGTTGCAATACTGGTATGTGCACGTGTAGGAAAGTGTTCAAAAGTCATAGTCGTTATTCCCGCACGCGCGGGGCTTTTTGGGTCGGGTTGGGGCCTAAAATTATATTTAAAAAGGGTTCAGGTTGGCTTTTGGGCTCGTACCTTCGGGTTTTAGGACGCGTTTTTGAGCCCATTTATATGGATCACGCAGACAAGAAAACGATGACAGGGTCGGTACAAACTATTTAACAACCCGAAGTCAAAGTCTTGCTTTAAAGTTTAAACCATTACCAACTCTCCGATTCGTTGTGAGGATTACGTCTTTCACACTTATTCGAACTCACATCAGGCAAGGTTTGCTATAAATAACGATGAATGGCGCAAAGATCTTGCGAATATTTAAAGCAACTTGTGTGAAAATGCTGAAGGTTAGGGCAATTGTAGGGTTGAAGTGAGGTTTTATAACAAGAAAAGCAATAAAACTAACTATAAAACTTATTTGTTGGACAAATCCCGATAAAGGCTTTTTATGTCTGTATATGGGTCAGGCGCTCCGGACCATTCGGCCAAGTTTCTGCCCAGCCCTATCCCAGGCTTACTGATAACTTATATAACTGGGCTAATTACGCCCTCTATCGGCATGACCAAACTGATTTTTTTAGCCTACGCCTTGCCCTATGGTGGTGAATGCTTGGTGACCGGCTGATTCGGTATGGCGCCTTCAATGGGCCTGGCGTACTGTGATTTATTACCAAACTTTGTCTGTTACAAGTTCTTTTGTTAGTTTGCTCTACCTCTATACGTACCTGGATAGACTCTCAATTTCACGACTTCGGGATAACGTTCTTCGGTGCTACATTTATAGGAAAATGGAGGTTCTATTAAATTGATGAATCCAAATGCTCTGCCATCTCCGGACAATCTCCCAATTAATGGCCCTGTGGTTTGTTCACTTGCGTGTACCTAATATGAATTAAGGTCATAGCAGCAAATCAAAAAGCTTATTTGGAATTTTTTGGCTATTGATACACTCGTATCATTAAGTTATTTCACCCACAAGATTTTGAATTTTTTTGTCAAACAAAATAAAAAATTAGCTTAAATTGAAACGCGTTTTTTGTAATCGAAACAAGAGACATATACAATCTTATTTTAATGACTGAACTAACGTAAGACGTCGCAACAGAAAATGTTGCTAAATACCGATAGATGGCTTAAAGTGCGCAGTTATTTAAATTAACATGAGACAGGGATAGGGTTTGAAACTAAATTTAACGTAAGGAACTAAATTTTTAAGTTGACTCTGGTGTTATTATTACTAACTTATAAAACCTCACCCAACCCTAATAGCGCTAACTGTTAGCATTTTGGACACAAATTGCATTTTAAATATTCCTAGATGTAGCCTACGCTCTTTGAGCCACCTAACAATATTAAGAAAACTTCTGGTGGCCGTTCTTGTGTTAGTAGATTTTACTATGTTATTAGCTTCGTTTTGAACGGTTTGGAGCACTTACTGTGCAATTGCTTCGGAGCAGATCACCCGATTCAATAAAGAGCACAGACTGAACGTTCACATCGATTCTACCCGATATCAGTGAACAACCGGTGTCAATAGTTACCGTACTGGTAAAATTGACGTTTCCGCAAAGTGCATTAGCCTCTGTTAATAAAAACAAACTGTTAATTAATATGCCTATATCCACGTAACTCCAGATAAACATACCTGTAAGCGAGTTTTATATTTATTTATTTGCTTGTTATAAACTACCTTAAACCACAGGTTAAACGGACTTGGCCCAGTGGTGGGATTCAGCCGGTTCGCACAGGTTCTGTGGAACCGTATATCACGAAATTTTATGAGATCAGCGAACCGGTTAACATTATTGGTTACTGTCAATAGACTTTTTGTAACAGAACCGACTGAAAAATGTAACTGTTTTGATAGAACCTGTGACAAAAAAATGTAAATCCCACCACTGATTTGGCCAATCCGAATCTTCTCCTAATTCGGACAATCTTGAGGTATATAATAGGATTTGTAATGTGTTAAGGCGTTACCTAATCGACATCGGTTAATCTGGATCTTCGCCTAATTCCGACAATTTTTATGGTCCAAACCGGTTCGTACTATAACCAAGGTTTACTGTTTAGAATTGAAAATTAATAGCATGAGCACTTGCCGAAACGTTTAAACAAAAAAGCATTGTTACGTTTTTTTGGGCTGTTATGTCGTTGAACAAATTTTAAAAATACACATTATTAGTTTAACCTTCATTTGCAACAAATAATAAAGATAGTTGCATTCAAACATACCTTGTAGAAATAGTTGGATTGTAGCCACAAGAAACAACAGCAGTTTTGTTTCTTTTACTACCACCATCTTTAAGCTTTTACCATTGCTAATTCAATTAAAGTAAAGCAAAGAATGTAGTAGTAAATTAAGACAATCAGTAGACATAAAATCTTTCGAACACATATGGAGAGTCTACAAAACATCATGTATGACACAACACACACACACACACACACACTTAACAGGAAACGGAAAAGGATCGGGGCTTATTATTCAGGGGTAATATAGGTTGACTATTTTGAATTGCTCACCTGTATACATTTCTTCGTGGTTGAATAGTTTTCCTAGCCCACATTTAACCAGAGGGTCTGTGATTCTTCTTACGACAAACGTAATAATTGTTTATATTTATGCGAGGGTATTGTTAAACTTGTGTTTATTTGTCACGGGGTTTGAACCCAAAATAAAGCCAAGTTTAGATATTTTCGTTGCACTTTCACCGTAAAAGTTTCACGTACTTGCATCCTTGGCTTTATACTGTTTGCAAACAATTAAATGTAATGTACAAGTAAGAACATTTTGCACATTGGTCTTTACGACCGTAAATTTAGTGCATTTAGTTGTTGTATATTCGTTCGGACATATTTTTACCGGACTAAGTTGGGACATATCTAACTATGGAATTTGAAATATATTTTGGTTTAGCCCCGACAATGGTAAAGCATTCTCTAAAAAATAAACCGGTTTGGAGGTACGGTAGGAGGCTAAAATCGGCTAGAACCAATTTCAAACTGGAATATTATGAAAATGTCGGGTTTTTCACACCATTATCAACGTTCGGTAACAGCTGGATTGTTTACAGACAACGATGGAAGTGTAATGTGGTTCCTGTCTTCCCAACATTTTATTTCACATAATTGTTTGTTTTACCAGCTGTCACATACATATTATAACGTTGTATTGGGAATCCAAGACTGACGATGTATCCGTTTCCGTATATGGCGTTGGTTTTTTTGCTCACAATATGTTTAACACTGCAAAACACATTCTATTTGCTGCAATGGGCCGCCTGAAAATCAAAGTTGGCGGTTGCCTTGTTAAGGTTAACCAACACTTTATAAGTGGAAAAACGGATATGTAGTACTTTCTTATGACAAGCGTAATAAATATTCATATTTTTTTAGAGTATTGTTGAAAACCTATGTATTTTTTACAAGGTACGAACCCAGGACTATTCCGAAAACCAATCATAATCGAGTTTTTATGACTGTTTGTGTTTAGGCGCCTTGGATCATTAGGCCAAGTTACTTAAAAAATATTGATGAATATTAATTAAAAACAGCAACAAAACGTAACAAATCACATTACACGTTAACAATGTGTAGGCGACATCATTTATTTCGCTGAACATAAGAGTTTTTACGCATAATACATTCTGATAAACGCACTGAATTTAGAAGGCATACAAATCTGGACACCCAATGGCTATACTTTCACTGTATTTACATTGATAAATACTACATTTAGCACACAACAACATGTAAGTTAGTTCAATATTTTGTCCCCGAATTAACCATTAATGACGCCAAAATTCGACCGTACTTTTCACGTATGCATACCCAAGCAGAAATCTAAAAAGGAGGCACAAGGCAATTTTTTATACAAATAAGTGCCTATCAACAGTTTAACACAGCGGGTTTTACAGCAATAAATTTGAAGTCATTTTTGTTGTAATTTTGTTCAGACATATAGTACAGACTAATGGAATTTAAAATATGTTTTGTCCCCTTCCCACAATGGTAAAGCATTTTCGGAAAAACCTATTTGAGACAAATGTTTTTCACACGATCATCAACGTTCGGTGGCAGCAAGATTGTTGTCTTTCCCAACATTTAATTTCACATAATTGTGTGTTTTTTCTTCCACAAACATATTAACGTTGTACTGGGAATTCAAGACCGACGATGCATTCGTTTCCGTATATGGCGTGGGTTTTTGCACACAATATGTTTGACACTGCAAAACACATTCTATTTGCTGCAATGGGCTGCCTGCAGATCAAATTTGGTGGTTGCCTCAATAACGGGCTTTAAAAATGGGTGAATTCATTTATTTTTGTGAATATTTTGAAAAATACATTTTGTTATCTATATTTTGCGGCTTTTGTTGCATGAAGTTTTTATTTACAATCCCGAGAAAATCCCGAAATAGTTTTTTTACAGCTTCCCAAATTCATAGTTTTTTTCCCACTCCGAATTTGCGCGCCAGTCGCCATTATCTTATGCCGTGTAAAGGTAGTCTTGTAGTGCAAGCACAAAAGCGTCACAATATCATACACAATTAAGATTGATCGCCTGGCAATTCAGCTTAATAAATGTATCAAGTTAGAAATTTATCTGGTTTTTCCAGCCGCCATAAGATGTATAAAAGTGATGCAAACCTATATTTATAAACAAAAGCAAGGAAACCATTCGCGGGCGTTGGCGAAAAGGATATGGGATGAGACCGTCATTACGAAAGGTAGAGCTACTAACACCATAACTAGAATCTACCCCCAAATTTGATTGGTTATATCTCCAAAAATGCTCACGGTTAGGGCTATTAGGATCGGGGTAAGGTATTACCACTTAAAATTCAATAAAACTAACCCAAAAAATTAGTTACTAATGTAAAAATTTTATGTAAATATTTCCCAACCCAACCCATTTATAGCCGCTAAATAAAAATTCAGCTCTTTACGCCCCCTTGTAAAAGCGTAAGGTAGATTCTCGTTATGGTTAGTAGCTCTACCATTACGAAAAGGTAGTGAAACCCTGGTCTTAACGGTTTACCATGAAGTATAACTGTTTATGACGCCACCATCAGTTTGGTAACTCTGTTTGCCAACCGTTTTCGTTTCATCCTTACACATAGATGTTATCCCTAGTTACAGGTTGTGGTACCTCAAATTAGAGCAACTATATTGTTCGTTAATTAGGTTTTTCAAATTTCAGCCTTTTTGTAAGTTTGCAATGCAGCAAAACCAACGGACTTGTTTCATATATTCCACACTTTCCGGATGAAATGCGACAATCAAGCGAACATTCTATAGTATACAATGTGTGTGAATCAACAACCAATGTTTTCAACACATGTTTGTGAGGACCAGCTGTTCTCAACTGTACGTAACAATGCAAAAATTGCCAGTACGAGTTTAAATAGTTTGTCGACAAGGGCTACTACTACAAAGATGCTGGCTACTACTACAAGGATGATGCCGACAAGGGCATCATCTGGTACAAGGATGCTGCCGACAAGGGCTACTACTACAAAGACGCTGGCTACTACTACTAGGTAAAGCAGGTTATTCTTCAATCATAATTCTATCTTATGTTAAAACGTTTGTTTGTATTTCAGATCAAAGATGAACGACTGAAACGTACACTTCGAAACACGATTTTCTTGTTTTTGTTTCTCGCTCAATAAACGGAGTTGCATACTCAGTCATGGTTTTCACTAAGATATAAAAAAGGTTGTTCAGGTATCAACAGACAGGCTATCAAAACTTTAATAAGCAGTGTATATAGGCACTAAATCATGGTACATAAAAGACGTTGCCATAAAACGAACAAAAATAATAAAACTATAGATGCACTTAATTCTCAGTTCTTCGTAGCGACACCTGGCTGTTGCCATAGTGATATTTTGCGCTAAATCGACCCTAATAAACAAGCAACATGTTCATTAAGTTATGAATTTATGTTCATCTTAACTGATACTGGTCAATCTGGCGATCCCCTACTACGAAGCTGACATGTGCAGCATACGAGGCAGGCAACGGTGCTTGTGATTCGACTTTCGGCGGATTCTCCACTGAGCCTGTGTAGCTCAGTTGGTAGAGCGCGAGTCCCGGAAAGACTCCTGTCGTGGGTTCGAATCCCACCGCAGGCTAGATTTTTCTAGCCTAAGCCTTGCCATATGGTGGTGAATGCTTGGTGACCGGCTGATTCGGAATAGCGCCTTCAATGGGCCTGGCGTACTGTGATGTTCATTAATGATTTTATTTGTAAAAAACGTTGCAATAAGTTCCATAAACAACTTCATTATTGCATTATTTTACGTTGACAACCTAATTCGAATAGATAAGCAATCTGGAAAACATTTTCTATTCTGTGTCGAAACGAACACATTGTTTATCATCTAACAATAGTTCACCACATTTTAATTACATTTGCAAAAAGGTTACCACTTCAAAACTAATATTCAAGCAGTTTTCAGCAATTTACTGATTAGCTATTACAAATATTCAAACTAGAAACTTATTCATGTCTTGTTCATGTCAAAAGATTGAAGCAAAAACTTTAAGGTGCACAAATTCACAATTTAAACATGTGTTATGGATTAGCAACTAGTGCATCTTGTACCTAAAGAATGCTTTAAAAAAAATAAGCGATAGCTTTAGTTGTTTCTTTTTCAGTATTGATCTTTACACTGGGCCCTGTGGCATCCTTAGTTATATTGACTTATAGGCAGAATTTTTGACACCGTCATTTTTCTAATTACCTATTGTGCTTTTTTTAACCAAAGAACCTTAGAAAATATGACTGTCCTTGTTTGTAAGAATGACTTTGTGTTCAAGTTACGTCCATATTACACAATCTCTATCACGGAAGTAATGCAATTTCAACATAAGCAAATACATTGTGTACGAGTTAACCAACGCACAATGTTGTATTATATCGTATTTTATTCACGTGCACCTTGACGCAATGACGCGTTAAACGTCAAGCGTCAGGCGACGTGATTCTAGCGACAAGCGAGCAACGCGGCGTCTAGCGTCAAGCGATAAGGGGTTCACACACGCTACGCAGTTGGCGTCAAAGCGGACGACGGCAAATGCTGCAAAGAGGTATTTTGTGATGTAAAATCCACTTTACTGCCATTAACCGACTGCTTTTGTTGTTGCTGGATATTATCATGATACTTGTTTGCAACATTTTTTACCCTGGGAGGTAAAGTACCTAAATTAATGTGTTAAGGTTTTAAAATTTCATGCAGAGTATGGGTTCGCCCAATCTTTTAGGCCTGGGAAGAAATGGGTGAGTTCAACTTAGTAAAAAAACATACAGTCGTACCCTCAAAGCTTTCACAAGTACTTAAGAATGGATGTTACAATGTTGATCATCGTTCATACATGGAGAGTCGTGTACAATTTGTATGAGCATTTCGTTTAACTCCATTGTGGTTGACTACATGCGATCAAACACACTATATTGCTAATAAACAAGGTTTCTGCTGTTACAAGATACTTCCAGTGTGAAGCGTCAAGCGGAAAAGTTAAATCTGATTTAACTCTGACGCTTGACGCTTCAACTGAGAAAATCGTGCGGTCACGACAAGCGCGTCGTCGTGTGTGAATGGTATGTCGCTTGCCGCTTATCGCAAAAACACGACGCTTATCGCTTAACGAGGCACAGCTGCAAAAAACCTAACGGTTGAAACTAGGGATGGCCCGATAGTACTGTATCGGCGCCGATACCCGATGCTTCGAGCAGTATCGGTACTCGTCCGATACTTTAGCGGTATCGGTACAAGTACCGATACTTTTTTTGAGACTTTATCATGTGTAAAATTGAAAATGAAAGGAGGCAAAAAACAACAACCATCGGCTGTGATAAAATATTTATGGGACTACAACTAAAAAACGCGTTCGTTTTGGATTTAATGAAATAAGATGACCTAATCGCTACAGCGACTTAATGCCGCAACACGTTTTTTAGGCCCGCGTTAATTGCGAGCGAGCGTCACAACGCACAAAGTTCATTGTAGACGTTTGTAAGCATAAGTTTCGAAACGGCAGGTGTTTAATTTGTATGGCCAAGTGTATTTAGACATTCCTAGTGTTATCAGTGACAAATTATTTTCTATGCCGTTAGGTGAACTTTTAAATCCTAATTAAACTACCTGCGATTTTGCAATACAAAAGTTGGCGTTAAGAAATGACCCAAACGTCATATGTTTTGGGATTCCTTCACTGTTTTGGGGATATTAACAGACAATCCCATTCTCTGCCTAAAGCCATGATCGTTAAATGTTTTTTGTTGTCAAAGTCGTAAAACATTAACGCCGGTAAGACGTTACAAACAATAGACGCCGGTAAGACGTTGCAAAGCGCGTAGCATAAACGTAATCACGTGATCAGATGCGTAACAACAAGTGCACCAATCGTTAGTTATGCCTCCAATGCACCACCGTCGTTAGGGCATCGTCAGCTCGCCAGCTGATTTGCCAAAGAGTCTTTCCCAGACCTGGGCATTTTACGGCCTTAAGTGATTTATTAGACTCAGTGTGTTGTTAAATTAACTGTGATGGGAAAACGCATTACAAATACATCAGTTTGAAAATGTTTTTGCTTGTTTGCAAAGTATCGGGTATCGGTATCGGATCGCAGTACTTTTGGGGTAAAATATCGGGTATCGGTATCGGTATCGGTTCAAAATATTGGTATCGGGCCAACCCTAGTTGAAACTACGTTAAAATTACAATAAGGGACAGGGAACAATTGTAAATTGTAAAAAATACATGTTTAATTAAGCTTTGCTCATTTTACGAATTTTCCTCAGAAAACTTCCTTGCAGCTTTTCTTTTTTTTCCAAAACGCAACCAATTCTTTTTTAAACTTCCTGGTAGTTGCCTGTGGTTGCTAAACCATCTTTTAGGTTGTATTTAGAACCCAATAGTTTTGTCTGGAACAGTTAAAATACCGACCACTTTATTGTTAAGCAGCTTGACTCCCTGATCGTTTCGAAAATAAAATAAAAGATCGTTTTGTTTTGGACTTTTCTCATGACAAATGTTTTTTTTCGAGGAAAGTAAATGTTGAATATCAGACTCGTGAAAACTGCTATTGTTATTTAAGCTGGTGGTATAAAAAAGTAGCAGTGTTGCGAACTAAATCAAATCAAAAAAAAAATATTCTGGTTCAAAATGTTCAGGAATCGGTACTTAAACAAATCATTTTCATGGTCTGCTAGAGGTTCAGTAAAAGTCCGCAAATTGCGAAAAATATTATTAATGTGTTGATAAGTTTTTCATGCCGATAGAATTTGTTGCTTAATTCCCTATTGCCCATTAGCTGGTAAATGCAATGGGTAAATAGTAGTCATCACTTTGCATGCAATGTTAATAATGTAACTTTTATTAGGGTATTGCCACAATGATAAGTAAACCAACAATGGCAATATCTCCAAAACTAAAATAAATACGATTCTGAAACTTGGAGTTGAACATAATGTTTTTATAATGTAGTCTTGTTGTGTGGAAGTGGCTTGGTGTCCAAATCTTTTGTTTGCTAACCATGACAGGTGTTTTCTGATTGTTTGATTTTATAGTTTATGTATAAACATTAAGCTTTCAATGTATTTTGTCAGTTAAATGCCAATTAAATGTTCAATTGCTCCGAACACATACTTCATTTTAATAATTACTTTGACAGATTTTTGAAAGCAATTAAGATTATAATTGCTAAAACCTTTTTTGCAGCCTGTGTAATTTGAAATCTGCATTTTACCAACTTAACATGAAGAAAACTAATGTTATGCAAACACAAGCACAGCAATGGAGTGATTACCTGATGTGTGCAGCCTGTGAAAAGGAGTTTAATCACACAAACCGATGCCCTGTGTCCCTAGTTTGTGGTCACACAGTTTGCAAAAGTTGCCTGGGCAAAAACAATCATGCACCCTGCCAAGGTGGTCATTCCAATACAACTTGTGATGTAACACATCTTCCAGTTAACTCTGCATTGTTGCAACTCATACCACCTGATACTGGACAACAAAAGGAAAATCATTTGCCTTCAAAAAATATCCTTTCCTCAGCGGTGGTAGAGAAAAGTCCATTGAACTTCGGTCAGTGCATGAAGCATTATGAAAATGCAAAGGACCATATTGAAAGCCTTGCTTTGTATTTAAAACCAGCCAATGCAAATGATTTGACAAGACCAATGCAAAGAAAACTAGTAGCACTTGTAAACTGTCAACTTGTTGAAGAAGAAGGGCGCAAGCGTGCAATCAGGGCTGGTCGAGCTTTGGGAGAACGCACAGTGACTGAACTGATTCTATTGCATCAGAACCCAAGTACTTTGTCAGCAAGTCTATGGACAGCTGTACGGGGAAGGGGATGTCAATTTCTAGGCCCAGCAATGCAGGAAGAAGCTTTGAAGTTGATACACTTGGCTTTGGAAGACTGCTCTGAATTGTCACGTAAAGTTCTGGTGCAGTTAGTTGTCAAGAACTTACGCCAACAATTTGCTCAGGCTTCGAAGACCAGCATTGGTCATGTTGTGCAACTACTGTATCGGGCATCTTGCTTCAAGGTAACTAAACGTGATGGAGATTCATCCTTAATGCGGCTTAAGGATGAATTTTTGCGGTATGACGATTTGAGAAAAGAGCATGACACACAAATTGTGCAAATTGCAAGGGAAGATGGTTTACGAATTGCACCTGATCAGTGGAGTGCCCTTCTGTATGGTGATCAGGTTCATAAGTCGTATATGCAGTCAATTATTGACAAACTGCAGAGTGGGGTTACTTTTCAGCAGTCAATTCAGGATTTAAACCTTGCCATCAACAGGTCGGGAGATCCTGGCAATATTCAAGTTCATATTTCAGCTTTCAAATTTCTTTCAGAGATTGATGCAGAAAATCCTACATCAGACTGGGGTATGTTGGTAGAATGCATGCACTGTGTGAAAATGGTGGTGCAGGAATTAGTTAACTTTAGCAAAAAACACCATCATTCAATGTGGCAAAACCAAGATGCAACTCAACAATCAAGCAAATACAAGACTTCTCTTTGTCGGGACTTTAAGAACAAAGGCATCTGTCCACGTGGAAACACCTGCACGTTTGCCCACTCAGACCATGAACTGCAATTCCACAGAAACCGTAGGAAAAAGGGTGGCCAAAATGCAATGTTGCAGAACAACTTTCAGGATGAAAATGTTAAGGGTGGTGCAGGTGACAATGCTGACAGCATGTATAATATCCCTCTATCTGAAAATACAAAACTGATTTGCAATCACACATGTAACTGCCCTCATACCCACACATATGCCAATACTCAAGCTCAAAGTTTCTCCCAAAATGCAGTCAGTGCCAGACCTGAGTCCCTTCAATCACAGACTATGTATAAAAATCTTGGAGCTGCTGGCCAAAATTCTCATTCCCTGCAACAAATTCCAACCATGTATGCTCCTATGCCTGTTCAACCGTCTCGCGTTCAAATGCAGGGACCTCCACCAGTTTTGCCCCAACAGCCTCCTCCAGTGCAATCTCATCAAGTGCAGTATCGCCAAGTAAGTCCCATGGTACCAAGGGCTGTTACAGTGGTACCCAATGAAAATATGCCCCAATCTGCAGTAATGCACGACTCACAGACCCAGTACTATCCCCAAAGCTATGGTCCTGGAACAGTGCACATAGTGCCTGATGCACATAATCCACATGTTCAATCACAGCAAATCGTACATCACTATCCTTCACAGCACCCACATATGCAGCACCCGTCTTTGGCTTCACAACCAGTGCCACAACAGCCACAGCAGCAACAGTATGTGGTGAGACCCCAATATGTTCCAGTGCAACAACAAGACATAGTGCAGCCTGTGTATGTTGCCCATCAACAAACTTTGACACCAGTTCAAGAAGGTGATGGACATGCACACAGTCAGCTGCAGCAGCCTGGGATGTATGTTCAAGAACCAATGACACATGTTGTGCAGCCTGAATACAGGGTGGTACAGCCTACACCAACCACAGTGTCCCAGTCAGTACAAATAGATCCAGGGAGTGTTAACTTCACGATCAATCATGCAAGGTCAGCAAGCCCATTACCTGCTGAGACATGCTCATTAGAGGAACTTCGGCAACGAAAAATGGAGGTTATTAACAAATTGGTACAAAAAAGGATTGTTACTCCCAAGACAACAGCACCTCAGCATCAGTCTTTTCACACATATCAATTGGATTCTGGTATACCAGCATCTAGTAGCGTGGAAATGCATAACCACCCGGTTGCGGCTAGTTGTTTTTCAGGGGGTGATTATATGGTTTCACATGCTGAAGACACTGGTAGTTCAAGTTCTGCTAGTATATCATTTCAAACCAAACAAGTTCGCGCAACAAGTCAAACATTGACTTCAAATGGGTACAGTTTGTGGACAGGAAACACATGCCTTCCATCTCTAAAGGGCTTGACTGAAGGAAATTACAGCCCTCAAAATCAGGCAAGTCCTGTGATTGATGTACTTAGCATACATGACACCTCTACATCCCATGTGGCTGCGTCAGGATGGTATAACAAAGAAATTGACTCAAACTTGTCGTACTCACCAGGCCCGGACGATTGGACAAACTTTTCAACTGATGATGACTTCTATCCCATACAGGACCAGCGCATTGTTAGCAAGTATGGTCCAATTGCTAGGACTGTTAAATCAAGGACTACTCCAGCCCACCCTGAACAGGTCACTGCTAATGCGAATAGCTTTACACAACATTTTGCTTCAGATTTCAATAAAAATCGAAGCAAGTTTGTGGCCAATCCAACGGTAGAGCGAGGTGCCCCATGTGTATGCACTGAAGTTGAACCTACAGTGACTGAGAGGCCGCCAACTCAAAAGCAAACAGTGAGATTGCCTGATCTTCTAGTCAACAGTCAGCACGGACAAATGTCACTGGTCGAGAATGTGCTACTAGAACAGACTTATCCACAGAACATGCAGTCTGAGATGAAGGATGAGACAGAAGACTTACTTCTTGCAATAGAACTTCAGCAGATTGAGATGGGAATTCAACAGAAACTGATTACACAGAAAACCAGCAGCAACAAATAAAGGGATTATATTAATCCTTAAAGAATTTGGGTTTGCTGATATTGTACATTTTTTGATTAATTCTACACTCAAAGAAAAAAGACTGTGATAAAAAACATGTGCTGAAACAAATTGAAAATCTGCAGACAGTGCACACTGTTTTGACATATAAGAGTGCAGCTACACCACAGAGGAAAACTGGTTCACAATGGCCAAGCAACTGCCTAGGAACCAAAGTAAAGTCGGCTCAGTGTCACAGTTATGGACTAGATGAGGCATGGGTTTTTACCCTTTTACTCCCTACAAACTGGAGTGCTGTTGGATGGCTACACTAGCATGACAGATCGCTTGTCACCAGCTGCACTGATAGGTCGAAACAGTGTGCACTGTATGCAGTTTATCATTTATTGGCTTGGTGCTTTTACCTTAAAGTTGAAAGTGCTTGCCTACTCATAAAAAAAACCTTTTTTGTGGTAACATACATTACATTACTCTATCATACTTTTTTTGCTACATATTAATCCAGTCAATTGCATAATCTGTTTAATTGCTATGAACCCAAACCGCAGCCATTTGTTACCCGAATTATCCTGTTAGCCATTGGTTATGTAAGTTACTGGAGTCGTAGGATCTGGCATATATATATATATATATGCCCTAAACTAAAGATAGCATTTTAGCTATAATTTTGTTGTTGTATGATTGTAACTGCTTGTGGCCGCACTAAATATATGTACATTGTACATATATACATGGCAAATGTATAGAATGTAAAACATTTTGTAAAAATAGCAGCACTGCATTGTACACAGTTTGCCTGATTTTGCTGCTTATCGCTTGCTGAGTTGCTACTATGTACGCTTTTATGTTAATTGTAGTGAAAAGTAAAATGTACATTTTCAGTATGTAACAGCAGTTTATAAACAGTACCTGAATTGAAAGTGTTCCACCAAAACGTTTAGAATATTTGTGTTTGTATTTTTTGTACAACAGTAAATCTTGGTTAATCCGGACCAGTTTGGGCCAAACATTTGTCCGGTCTAGGCTAAGACCTCGGTTAACTGAGTTAGTTGAATGAGTTTAATGCTCTTTTGACTTTCTCTGAGTTGTAAAGATTTGGCATTTGGGATGACCAAATTGGCAGCCAAGCACAAATTAACAAATATTAATGAAATTGTGATGTTTTCCACTGATGTGTTGTTTTTAAACACAAGGTTATAGACTGTATTGTATTAAGTATAACAGCTGTTACCTTGATAAATGTGTGACACTTGTCTGATTACCTTTTTTCATATTCAATTAAAATCCTTTTTTCGGGGAATGTTTATGATGCAATTGCGTAATTTTGTTTGGAAAAGTTAATTTTATGCAATGACTTAAAAAACAAAACATAGTATGTTATGTAAAGATATTAAATTTGTATAATAAGCCGTTCATTCATTGAAAGTCTTATCATGCCTTTACTGTCTTGCCTTTTTCTACGTAAAACTATGTTAAAACTTTTTGTTGAAAACGAAAACAAATGTACATCTAAATTCATGTTTTTTTGTTTCAATACTTACTGAACCTAAATTGTGGTGTATGGTGATGTGTAACATTTACATTTTTCTATGTTCCTTTTGTGACATAAACCATTTTTTTCTGATTCTTCTGTATACTCTTTGGCATTGTTGTATTTATGAGGCTATTTTCATTTATTATTGGTGGTGAGCTAAGCAGCAAATAACAAACTGGCAGTTGTTTTGTCCAACACTTAAAATTTCATGGCACTTTTAAACCAGCGATTTCTATCTTTCTATCACTGTACATTTTTTCACAGTTTATCCTTCGCTGTGGACTTTTCCACAATTTAATATTAGCCAAAAGTCTTAAAGCTAAATGCTAAAACAATGTGATTCAATCATTAGTTCCAACATTAATCCTTTTTTTGGATTTTGTTTTGCTTCTAAATTAAGTGAAGTCATTTCCTTTTTGCCATCTCTTTTGAATATGCTTGTATTGCTTGCAGGTGTAGGGATTCTTTAATTCAAAATAACATGAATTAGCTCATAAGACCAGTTTGGCAATGGATGCTATTGGAACCCCAGACACTACTGGCTCGTCAACGCCAAGTCCGAATCGTAAAATGCTGCAACGATCGGACGTTAGTTGGACAGATGACCTGCCTCAGTGCCAACTGTCTGATGTTGGTGTAGCCTCGAATATGGTTTACCTAGCAGACGGTAGAGCAACTGAGGCTTATCCATATGAAGATCGGGCTTTCAATTTTGCGTAAGCTTGTTAAGTTTACAAAATGTAATGTATGTAGTAGATATATATGTGAAAGTATTTAATTATTTTTATTTTTTAATTTTAAGCAGTTTTATACAGCAAAAAGCTGGTTAATCACATAACCATTTTGCCAAGCTTTTTTTATGCTACATCAAAATCTATCAGTTTTTTGTGCAACCGACCATGTGTGTTCACCGTAGCACATGTACTTTACAACATTGCATTCAAGGTGCACAATAATTAAACACATCGGCCGCTTTTGTCTTATATTTTTCACTTTTTGTGTATATGTTCCACCATGTTCAGAACAAGCAAACTTGATGCAAGCTATCTATTTTTTTTTCTGTCAAACAAGTGTTTAAACTCTTTTTGTAAACGTCGTTTATGTATTAGCTGAGATTAAACCAGTGTGGAATCCTCCAAAAGCCAAAAGGACTGGTTAACCCTTTGAGGGTTACTGGTACATATATGTACCACAACTTTGAAGCGTCGTAGAAAATTAATTTGTTGTTCGATCGATATAATTTTCACACAACCTCTCAATTTGGATTTAATGTTTATATTTCTATGATTTTTTTGCACTTGCCACCTTCGGGTCAGCTGTTTTTGTGCCTTAAAGTAGTCAGTTTTCGGTCATTCTCAAGGGCATAGTTGTTTCACTTACTGGTAAGTATACAAAAACATAAAAACAAGTGACTGATAACGTTTTTTATTGTTTATGTGTTGGTTATCAATAATTACTAGTTTTAAAAAATAAAACCCAAGTAAAAATGTAAAAATTTTGGACATACATGTTATGGTACATATATGTACCACCGTCCATTTGGGGAAAAAAGTCAAAATTTTCGGTTTTGTTGAAAAATGCTTTTGTTTGTTTTTTAAGTCCAATTAGAACTACAAAACAGCACATTTAAGGTTTTTAGTATTTTTTATTTGTATTTTAAGACATTTCAGAACAAAAGTGACTGGAACAAAAAGTTAGTTTTTCCACTGACATATAGCATTGTGGAGGAAATTTTGTTTGCTGATGTTAGTGACACTGAAGATGACCTTGGTTTAGATGCAGAAGATGTTAAGGTTCTACTAAAAGATTCTAAATTGTTGCTGCCAGTTCAATGCTTGATTGTACGGTAGCAAAAAAGCAAAGTCCTAGTGATTAGAAGAGATCTGTAGCAAGTTGAACTTCAACAACAATGAAAATATGAAACCGAGAAATGATCCAATGTATGATAGGGCTTTTAAAATTAGGCCAGTACTACAGCATTTTAATTCATCTTTTCTATCAGTCCTATTTTCTTCTGTTGATGAACATGTGATCAAATTTCAAGGGCCACAATTCTAGTATTTGCAAGAAAAGATCTAGCAAAGTCAATACAATTGAAAAAATCAACAATAGACAAAGGTGTAAGCTTTGCACATGTCAAAAGATTCAGAACAGAACCAACAACAAGTATGTCCAGTGTGACACATATTTTTGTTGTACAAAGGATAGGAAATGCTTCAAACTTTATCATGAAAAATAAGTTTCTGTGCTTGATTTTGTTGTATTTTAAATTTTTGTGACCTGTTACCATTTGCTATCTATGATTTCTTCGTACAAAACTAGCATTTCCTTTTCATCTCTATATTTTTGTGAAGCTAAGTTTACTGAACTGAAATCCTACACAGGTAATGACAACAACTATTGTTGAAATACCTGCACCATTATTCTACATTTACAAGTTTTCTGGCATTTTTGTATGCTGTTGACTAGGTTTTGTTTGTTGTTTTGTATTTACTAATTAAATACATGGAATAAAAGTGTTTTTAGTAAACGGAGTTTACTTACAGTGATCCTTGAATACAGTTTTTACTATAAAAATGGATTTGCACCAAAATTGAAAAAAAAAAATTTTTCAAAAAAAATTCCCCCAAATGGTTGCTGGTACATATATGTACCATGCTCTAAAATAAACAAACTAAGAAATTACAAAATGTTTTTGGGGGGAATACTTTTTTTGACCCATTTTAACTAAGATTTGTTGACTAAATTAAAAAAAGCAGTGCACAAAAAAGTGTGTCCCTCAAAGGGTTAAGGGCCTGACAGTTTTGTATAATTATAAAAAGTTTGTTTCAATTTTCCTTCTTGTTTTGTCTTAATATTTTTAAAACTTCCATGTTTTGCATTGTAGATTTTATTTTTGTCTAAAAATGTTTTTGCCTTCACAACTACCATATTTTACAAATATTTTGAAGGCAGATAATCCATTTTTGTGACAGGTTGCATTTTACATGCTTTAATCACAATGCTTTGTTTTGCAGAACAGACAACGATTGTTACTTGTATGGAGTATTTGATGGGTATGATGGTAGCCGAGCAGCTCACTTTAGTGCAGAGCGACTACCTGCTGAACTTCTTCTCGGTCAGCTTACACCTCATATGACTCACAAATCAGTAAAAAATATTCTTAAGCAGGCATTAAGTGTAGTTGAAAGAGGTTTCTTCGAATCAATCGACAATGAGCTGGCTAAGAAAACCCACTTACAATCACAGGTATGTATATATATAAGTGTCAAGGTTGCCAGGCTATGGACCACCTAACCCCCCAAAAGAGGACACATATTGTTTTTCTGTGGACTTTTCTTTCTATTTGGTGACTGTTTCAAAACAACTTTTTAAATTTACGCTAATTACACACATGTGTGTTTAACCCCTGATGACCCAGCATTTCACCCACAGGCTCCCAGAAAAAGGGTAAGACTTAATAATAGTGGTCATAACTTTTAGTTGGATTCACTCAAGTTTCACCCTTACAGCCCCGAATATTTAGTTTTAGTTTTACCATTTTCTTAGGACAAAAATACAGCCCCTAATGTACTGAAACTTTAAACGGTTCTTTATAGCAGGGCATTTCAGACTATGGGTCGCGACCCAAATTGGGGTCGCAGAATATAATTTTGGGGTCGCAAAACATCAAGCGGTATACTGTCATTGTCACAAAAAATGGTGTATATATGTGTGTAAATTTATTGTTTAAACATCATTCACAGGTATAGGCTATACCATTTAAAGGGTCACATAGAAATTTGATTTCTAAAATGGAGTCGCAGAACAAGAAAGTTTGAGAAGCCCTGGTTTATAGGGTGTTATTTGTTTGTTATTTAAACTTTTACACTAAAACCGAACGTTGATATTTCAAAAAAACCCGTCAGGGCAGCAATCATAACAACCCCAACCAAAACATACCTACATACAAAATACATTCTTGTTTAAAGATATGTGTTGTTTTTAGTTGCCGGAGAGATTGACTCCTGACATAGCAGAAAAGCATTACCCAGTTATAGTGAAGCAAATCAAGGCGTTAAACGATGCCATAAAGGGAGGAACTACAGCTGTGGTAGCACTAGTGGTGAATAATAATCTTTATGTGGCAAATGTTGGTGACAGTCGGGCCTTGCTCTGCCAAAGAGACCAGCAAGGCAGATTGGATGTAAGTTCAAAATTTTGTTTTTGTTTTGTTTTTAAAAAGTTAATTTAATTTTAGAACAAAAAAATTAGATCAACTTTATAAATCTTTTCTTACTAACGAAATCTCCTTTCAAGTAAAGCAACTGCGACAATTCGGGGTCATTAAAATCAGATCAAGAAATTTCAGCGCAAAAACCACTAAATCGGTTGCTGCATTTTATTTGCTTTACAAAAAGAAATGCATTTCGCTTTTATAAGCATCATCAGTGTCTGAAAACAATGTAAAAATAATCAACTTTATATTTTTCAGGTCAAGCAAATTACTGTGAATCACGACATAAACAATGAACATGAACTAAATCGCCTTTCCAGACTCGGTTTAAACGTGGAGAAGATTATGGAAAGGGGAAAATTAGGTAAAATAGTATTGCTATGCGCACACATGTGACTTCAATTTTTTCGGAAGTTTCAAATCATACAGTGTCCTAGTGGTTCCCAACCTTTTTGGACAACATTTTTATTTCTCCCCAACATACTACAAAGTAAATGCTAACCATACAAAAACCATTTGAAATTGGATGTTTTATCAACTTCTTAGGTCATATTTCCAGAGCTAAACTGTCTATTTACAAATCACATGTAAAAAATAAGTAACTGCTTCCCCTCAAGTTTTAAAATTCTTCCCTTGTGAAGAATTCCTCTCTGGTTGTAAAAAAATGTAAACATTTTTTTTAATGCATTTCAGGTATGAACGAATGTACACGCTGCATAGGTGACTATGGAGTGAAAGGAGGCTACAAGGAAAACGAGGCTTTGAGAAGTGCTACTAGTGAACCTGTTATAGCTGCTCCCGATATTATTGGCGGAATTCCCATATCAGAAATTGAAGGTGTTGCCTTGATTTTACTTTTCTCAAGAGTTATGACTTTGGTGAAACACATAATGAGAAAATTTACTTAAAACCATACCTCATGGTAGGCCCACATTTAGCTAATTTTCGATAGGTAGTGCAAAGTGCATAAATACCTATTGAAAATGGTACATATCTCAAACAATGCTAACGGTTAGGGCAATTAGTGTGCGGCTAAGGTATTCTTATCATCAAAAATTCAGTGAAACTAACTTTAAACTTAGTTCCTAATGTAAAATTTTCAAAAACTTGCTGCTCAATTACCCCCTCTTCAGCTGTTAAATTAACAATTAAGCACTTTGCGCCACCTATCAGAATTTAGCTAAATGTAGGTCTGCTGTGAGGTATGGGGTTTACAGTTTTACCCTGAAACCACCTTGATTTAAAGCATATAGATTCGTTGAACGCATATGAAGCTACATGTAACTGTGTATTAAGCACCGTACAACCTAAAATCCATATACAACTAAAAACAGCTTTCCATAGCTACCATGGCTAAAAAAATCGTTTCATCGTTTAGATAGCCACATAATAGAGTAGTAGGCCGTTTTGTCTTATGTGTGTAAAATCATGTTTCTGGTTCATGCTGTTTGTGATACAGATGGATAGTTGAGTTGAGTTGAGTTGTAAGAACACATAGCAACACAATTACACTAAGCCATCACCAAGCTGGAAATAGCTGCGCAACGTTGAAACGTTATGGAGCGCAAAAACGTGCCAGTCATAATTGGTGGAATATTGCTGAATTCGCTGCAGCTACACCGCATTAAGATTTATGTGATAAGAGCTCACAAGAAAGTGGGTGTGGCGCGCAGGGAGTAAACACGACTGGGAAGGGAGATTTGGGATCAGTAAAAAAACGCTTTAAATTCTTTTAAATAAACATCGTACGTAACGGTAAAGCCTAACCCAACGATTTTTTACAGTGTTCCTTGTTCTCTGTTTAGGGGGTTTCCTAGTGTTGATGTCTGATGACGTTTACAAATCATTAGAGCAAGCAAATGCCACAAAGAATGCCAACGGTGATATAGCTGCAATGATATCACACGAGCTGTTATGCAAGAGCCAAATCACAGGTGTGTTTATGTAGGAAATTCAAAGCAAACCAGTGGCGTAGTTTAAAAATGGAGTAAATTGGGTTTGTTTTGGTCAAGACAAAAATATACTTACACTTGTCAAAATGCACAAACGGGTTGAAAAAGATAATGGCTTACTTGGTTTAATAGCATTTTGCACAAAACATAAGTTCAAAGTGGCATTTCATACTTTTATTCTTTCCCCCTACTTGGTTTTTAAGCTGTTGCGGCCAGGCATACTGTGTTAGCAATTATTGCTTTGGCAGATTTTCAAACAACCATAACAAGCTTGTGGGCTACAAGCAGACACCAACGGTGTAATCAACTTTGTTTGGCCTTTTTGTGTTTTTGTAAAATATACACCAATCTTGCTTCTGTGCACCTTTTTATCTATCGTTTTTATGAGACGCTTGTTTCGCACCATTTTAACATTCTTTTACGTGACTGAAATCTATATAAACGGGTGTAACTGATGTGGCCTTCATATCACTGATGATGTCATGAGCATTTGTCGAAACGTTTAAAAAATAAAGCATGTCACTTTTTAAATAAAGCATGTCACGTTTAAAAAATAAAGCAAGTATTTTTGAAGAAATGAAATATTTTTGAATTTTTTATTTCAGCAGTCCAACCTTAAAAACGTCTTCCCTAGAAGCAACGTTGTACTTTCAAAACTATTTATAAAAAGGACAACCCAAGAACTGCAATATTTATTAATTTGTTTTTACAGAACCTGAACACTTTTTTCACAGGAGTAGCACAGAAGGTAATTGACCAGATAGCGTATCTCCACCGACGAGCATTTGGAAAAATTCACACCCTCAGTCGTGGTGACATCACGCTCGTTGTACGTAACATAAATCACCCAACCGGAACCAAAGCCCTTCCAGTCCTTTGTCCTGTGTTACCAGGTAAAAACAAATGTTACTCCCAAAATATTGGAGTGCCCTTAGATGGCTACACTAGCCAATATACCCTATGTCTTGCCAACAGCTGCACTGATGAGACTTGTAGGTTGAAACACTCTGCACTGTCTGCAGCTTACTCAGAAACAAATGTGCTTGAAAAATGTTAAGAAAAAAATAAACTTGTTAAAAAAAGTCCATGAAACTTAAACTTGCTAATAGAGATCACAACCCATTGAAGGCGCTATACCGAATCAGCCGGTCACCAAGCATTCACCACCATATGGCAAGGCGTAGGCTAGAAAAATCTAGCCTGCGGTGGGATTCGAACCCACGACAGGAGTCTTTCCGGGACTTGCCAATAGAGAGTCACGAATCTAATCCCCAAGCAAAACCACTCTTGAAAGTCATGTTTTGTAGTCTTAAATGCTTACTGGTTTAAATCATGGTACGTCAGGCCTATTGAAGGTGTCATACAGAATCACCAAGCATTCACTCATAACAAAACGAAGGCCAGAAAATCTAGCATGCGGTGGAAAACCACGACAGAAGTCTTTCTGGGTCTCGCTTTCCACCAAATGAGCTACACAGGCTTAGTGTTGAGCCCGTTGAAAGTCAAATCACAAGCCCACCTTCAATAGGCCTGGCGTACCATGATTTATACATCAATGTGCCCTGATCGCTGGTCTGCATAAACGCTTCGCGGCTGATCCCAGCTGTAAATTTATATTCATATTAAATACTTCCTGGTTTATTTAGATCCCGCTGGGATGCACCCGGTCTCAGTGCCCTACACAAAACGTAACTCCACCGAACTACGTGTAAAAGGTCCAGATCGACCAGAGGGTTTAAACGGAAAACCACCAGTCACACTTTCCCTGGTAATGCCCCATCCGAACACCGCTACGAGCCAGGGGGCGACAACTCGTTCCAACTTACTCCATCACATGGGCAGATCGAGTTCGAGCACGCCCCCATCGGATGACACGCCCACAAATATTGGTTTTGGCCCAGACGCTGGAATGGGACTCGGCGTGGCCTCTATGCATTCGCCTGAAGTATCAAGTGAAGATTATTATCAGACTGATTCAAATGAGCCCATCCAATTAGACGATGACAATAAAGTTGCACCGTACGTGAGCTTCGCTAGCTTTGACGAGGAGGCTTGGATGAAACTACGCACTGCACGAAAAGATGCCAAAAGCATTAAGTAACTATACGCTGCTTATATAGTGTGCACTTGCTTCCTGCCCATGGACTATAAGTAAGAAGTGAAGGTTGTGGTTCTCAACTGGTGTTTTATCGACCACTAGAGGTTCATGGTGACTTTTTGGCTGGTCCACAGGACGTTAATTATTAGTGATGGGACGAGTACCCGGTACTCGGTACTCGGTATCGATGGTATCGAACAATTTCGGTGGTATCGATACTCGTACTCGGTATCGAAATATTTTGTCTCAGTTTTCGATACCAACGTGCGAGTACCGAAGGCCGATTTACACCATAAGAATACGGGCAACTTTATGACAATATTTGCTTCGTACAGCACAAAATGGGGAAAATAGTTCCGCCAGGTTACGTATATTTTTTTCGCTATCACGTGGTGATTAGATTTTTCGGCATATGTGTGTGCAAGCCTGTACCCCGACCATGGCAGATAAATTAGACAGTGATATTCAACTAAGCACAACACTATACTTAAGTAATCGTACTCGGTATCGAAGGTATATACCTGTGGTACTCGTACTCGGTATCGGTACTCGCTTCAAAACCTGGTATCGTCCCATCACTATTAATTATATTTGGTCAGAAACAGGAAATATTTGCATCTAATTTATTGAAAATTCAAGACGAAAAAAACTTGTCCAAGTGTTTGGCAATTTGTTGTTAGCTGTCAGTTATTTGATATCACTTGAAATTTTGGATATCTTTTAAGCCAATATGCTTGTTGTGACTGTTTTCATTCTCCTTACTTAAAAGTGGACTGGTACACGATATCCATTTAATTGAACTGGTGGCCCATGGTCTGAAACGAGTTGAGAACCACCGCGTTGGTAGAACTCTTAACACTGGAATTTGGCTTGCTCCCGGTTTGGTAGGTGGCGCAACGGAGCACAGGCGTTTATGGTGCTGACTCAGCAATCATTCTTACCATAAACCCAAATTGCATAAACGCCTATGCTCCGTTGCGCCACCTACCAGAAATTCCCAGACCGAGCGCAAGCCAAAGTCCAATGTTAGTAGCTCTACCCACTGCGTTAGGGCTCGCAGCCTTGTCTGATATACGTTTTGGGGTAAATTTCGGATTTTGAATTTCGAAGCCCTTGAGATATTCAAATGCGTTGAAATCAAAAAATTCTTTCAGTACGGTAACAGTATTGAAATCCACTAATTGATGGACAAATAGTAAGGAGGGTAAAGTATTGTCTGTACCATTCACCCATATATCGCGTTTTTACACAAGGTGTAGCCTAAATTTTAGTCGAAAAAGTGGGATGATTTTACGACAATACCAAGTCAATTCTCGCTTTGTTTTTAAGTCTGTAATACCATCCTTACATACCGAAAGCGGATTTTTAACCAGATCTGTGCAATAAATTACAGCGAATTTCGACAAACTAAAACTGTATTCAGTCTACACAATTTATAACACGGCGCCTGATTTAACTGGAAAAAGCACGTAGCTTGATAGAAACCAGTTTTGCAACATGTTGTTGCTGTTTGGTAATTTATTTTGTCAAGATCAAACTTAATCAGAAACATTCACATGTGACTGGATGTGTATCGTTTTTTATTTTATTTGTGTTGTGTCAAAGAACTAACATTACGGTGCAGCATTCCATATTTGTGTTTTATCCGGCGTTGACCACCATCCTATCCATTAAATGCACTTACAACACATTCAATATCGTGTATGTTGTTTTGTGAATCGCGCAAAATACAACTTCCAAACAGTTTTTATCAAGAGAGATCAATCTGATGCACGAACCGCAGTGAGAAATGGACCTACAAATGAAAAACTTTTTTCTATAGCCGCAAAAACTGCATTGTTATGTTTAACGACCATTTAATAACATTTTAATTAGGTACATACCAAGAAAATACTTTGGCTTTTTCTGAATGCCTGTCTTGTGCATTACAAAGCTTTGTAAAATTTGGTAAATCTTATTGTTTATACTCGGCTGATTTGGAGGTTCGTTTTTGACAAATTCGTTTCATTTGCTACGCTGGTAAAAGTTTGGTCTAGGTCAGTGCTCTTCAACCGGTGTGCACGGTGCACCCTTGGGTGCACCAAAATATACATGGGGTGCACCAGTACGAAAAGGTATACAAGGGTGCATCACAAACTTTTAATGAACCAATAATATTTGACTTTCAAGATATTAGAAAAAAGATGTAGGTTTCAACTTACGTATAACCCAGGTAAATTTTAAATTTTTTAATGGTTTATCCCCATGTCTAGTTTAAAAGTGTCTGTGTTGCATTCAGGTGATGTTAGGATATTGAGTGTTGTTTTTTTCGCCGATGTTTCATAGAAAACTCGCGAACATATGCTTGGAGTTAAATTGACAAGAGGATATGCATAACGATTTTTCATGTCGCTTTTTATCTCAATTTACCTTTTAAGTAAACAGGGTGCGTGAGTTTGTCACAACAACTTTAAGGGTTCACCACACTAAAAAAGGTTGAAGAGCACTGGTCTAGGTTGTTGTTGCTTGTTGATTCTAACCTGATCAATCCACACAGCAGTAGCATAAAATATATCGTTTGGCACTAACTATGTAGTAGCCTACTACTAAACATTCCATTTTCATGTGTGGCGAGCTAGGCAAATATGACTGGACAACCACAGAATAGCACTTGTAAGTCCACGTGACAGACGTAGCGATGGACACAGCAGCTAAACGTTGAAACTCTTTTTTATTTTATTAATTTTTTACGGGGTTCGAACCAGTAGTGCGATTAAAATTTTTTGTCAGCCGGTTCTGTTACAGAAAGTCCATCGACAGGGGCAGGAACTTGGCCGAACGGTCTAGGGCGCCTGACCCACATACAGACATAAAAAACCCAGATCGGGATTCGTCCCCGGGAGAGTCCTGGGTTCGAACCCCGTGAAAAAAAAAAAAAAAAAGTCCACCGACAGTAACCAGTAATGCTAACAGGTTCGCTGATCTCATAAAATTTCGTGAGACCGTGGTTCTATAGAAACGGTGCGAACCGGCTGAATCCCACCATGGTTCAAACCCAAGCGCTCCCCGGGTCGATTTCCGATCAGGGTTTTTTATGTCTCCATGTGGATCAGGCGCAACTGATCATTTGGCCAGTTTCTACTGCAATAATGAATAAAAGTAATTGTCGAAACGTAGTCATGTTTTATATTGTACACAAATACTGGCTCTGATTTTTTTGCTAAGATTATTCAAAACCGTTTTTTAAATGTTAAATCATTTTCAAAGCGATAATTTCATTGACACAGAACATAAATTAGATTAATTCAATATCACCAACTCATGGAAACCGCTTAGCTAAAAAAAAACGGAGTAATTTGTAGGCGTTTCGTCCTAAAAAACCTCACACAGGCCCGCATTTTTCCAACTTATAGAGATCTTATTAATCAGCTACGATTTCCATATTTGCCGGTTTCGCGCCTCTTGGCGTTTTTATTATATTTTGCTATTGCTTCTTATTTTTTTTCTGTTATCTGTTTGTTAAGCTGCGGGAAAAAGCAGAGTCGTCCTATTTCGCGTTCTTGTGTTTTTCCTGTTTTGTTTTAATTTTGTTATCATCTACCTCAATGAAATATGGGAAAAGATTCTACATCTGAGTGCATTGTAATATCTTCATCATCCGAGGTATGTAACAAAATTAGTAAAAGCAAACAAAAATCACGAATTAAGCAAGAACTATTACTAGTTGAGTATGTTGAGATGTAATGCTAATTGTTATTGTGCAACTTACTAAAGATCCACACAGTGATCAAATAAGTAATGTAAAAGATGCCTTTTAATTTTTGCATTTTTTTAAGGGTGACACTAAAACGCTGAATGGGCGGGACGTCGCGGAAACCGCTAAATATCGGGTAAATTGCTGACGGTTAGTGCTATTAGGGTTGGGTTGAGGTTTTATAATAGTGTATAAATCAAAAAATGTCCCTGCCTAAAACTTATTCAGCTGTTTCTTGACATTCAGCAAAAATGCTTGGGCGGGAAGTCTCCCTCGGCAGCTGAATGTTTCCCTCGGTCGCGGAATGTATCCGGCGGAATTATTTTTAATGATTTTCTATTATAAAACCATATCCCAACCTTAATAGCACTAACCGTCAGCAATTTAACCCGATATTCAGCGGTTTTTACGACGTCCCCCACCCATCTCCCGCTCGTCCCGCCCATTCAGCGTTTTAGTGTCACCCTTTTTTAATTCTGTGTGCTCGACTTAGTACAGGTGCATTTTACTGTTCTAGCTGTTATAAAATAAACGATATGCAATGTTTTGTTTGTGGGCTGTATGTGGTTTGCCCGGTTTAGGGTTTTATTAACCTAAGCATGCTCTCAGCCAAAAAAGTAATAAACCAATGCAAACAAACCAGTCTGCAAAACATGGCAGTTCCCGACAAGATCTCGGGCATGCAGGACCAACATGTCCCGCATGTGTGCGTGCCTGACTTGCCAGTTTGTGTACAAGGCCAATTTCAGCAGGCGCAAAGCAAGTTAGAGATAAGATAGTCCAATTAAATGCCTTTGGTGCAAAATTTTCGTATGCAAACATAAAAAATTGACATGCAAAAAAAATCACTCATGCGCCTGCCTCATTCTGCAGACTGGCAAACAAGTCATTACTGCATTCAATCTTGTAACAAAGTTTTTTGTTTGTTCAGTCCGAAGGCGAATCAGATTTGTATGACTTTTCGCAAAAATGGAAAAGAAAACCATTTCCAAATGTGGATGTATCTAAGGATCGAATCCCTTCCCCACTAAAAACTCTTCCCACATTTGGATGTAACAGACCTACAAAATGTGCAATTGTTACACCACTACCAAGACCAGCAGTGGTTGACAGCCCAAAATGGGTAAAGCGGGAAGATTCAATTGATAAAATTGTTGATACATTAAGAAAGGAGTTTGGAAATAAAAATAAAAAGGCAAAATGCAAAAAGAAAATGTGTAGAGCATCAAACAAAAGCTCACATAAAAAGAAAGTAAACAGCTCCATGGAATCATGTAATAGTCCAAGAAAATTAAGAACACGAAGCTCATCAAGCGTCAGCATCTCAAGTCCATATGCTGGAAGTGAAGAAAAACGGGTAAGCCCTATATTTAATGTATGATACACACATTTGTCAACAGTATTGACTTAAAAAATGCCATATGTTTAACAAGTTTTACTTTGCTTACCAACTAAAAATACAAGCCCAGGTTTTCCAGAATAAAATGTGTAGATTAAATCCAGTTCTTAAACTCAAACCTATATATATATATACATATAAGTACAATTGTCATACGCTTATCAGTTAGACCAGGGGTGGGCAACCTGCGGCCCGCGGGCCACATTGGTCCCATTGATTAAAGTTGTGCGGCCCGCAGAGACGATTAGATTTCAAATGTTCTGGCAAACGAGTCCAATTTTTATATTTTTTTAAACAGATTGGTGCGCCCGGTGCTATTTTTCTGCGACCTGACAATATGCTGCTAGAATCAAATCCGAATTTTTGTAGTATGGCATTTTTGGTATCAGCCAAAAGTAAAATCACCTTGTGTTATATGAAGGTGCGGCTGCGATCTAATCATCGCAATTGTATTTGGCCCCACAGTGACAAAGGTTGCCCACCCCTGAGTTAGACGTTATCACAGATTTCTCTCCAATTAAGTCACTTCGAGCAAGACCAATTTAGCTCTAATATTTACTGCATGTTTAATTTGCTCTTCATATGACAATCATGGCCTTACTCTTTTCCCATGGGGTGGGTCATTTGGCATGAATACTTCAGAGGTTTAGGAAATATGTTTATATGTCCATAATATTTTAATATAGATTTGTTAGTCATATGTTCTTTCCATAAAATTCATAGCAAGTTACAATAGCAGTGCATTTTCAAAACTTTCAACTCAAATCTATGTTGCAGAAAAAGCTTGGTTTGCGTAGTATGGTAAAACCTGCAACTCCAGTTAAGCATTCAAACAAAACAGCAAAGCGCTGCAGAAGAATTCTTGACACAACTACTGAGAGTGAAAGTGAACCCCATAAATGTACTCCAACTTTAAAGAAAAAGGTATGAAATGCTTCATTTTTTTAGAGGACACCGATATTACTACATTCTTTGTTTTGTTAGGCTAAAAAGAAGAACAAACTCAGCTTAACAAACTTAACTGGATTAGGGATTGGTATGGATTGCAGTACAGAGGTGATGAGAATTGAAAAAAGAACTTGTGTGGCATAATTCCTTAATCAATTTTCAATGTCAGGTTTAGTTGAATTGTTTTGCCATTAACACTTAACCAGTGTGTCCCAACCAGGGAGGAATTAAATTTCAATTATTGAGGGGAGGAATTTACTTTGATTTGTACATGTGGTTTGTAAATGGACACTTTATCTCTAGGAATATAACATGTAATGTTAAAAATCCAAATCTTAAATGAACTTTGTATGGTTCAGCATGTACTATGTAGTCTATTAGGAAGGTTTTGAATTGTTAGAAATTCGATGATAAAGGTTGTGTACCACAACCACTGTACTAAACTGAACTATGTTTTAGCCCAATAATTTTTACTATGCCTAAACAGGCAGATACCATATCTCATGCTTGCCATTATAAGGGACATGACAGATGGGAATATATATACTTGGTAAAAGGTAACCTACACACCTTAACTATCCTGATAATAAACAAACCAGTGGCTGACCAATGCCCAAGACAAAGATAGGGCTGGTTAAGCAAATGTATGGTTAAAAATGCTGACCAATAACGAGCCTATCATTAGCAACAAGTCCTTATCATTTCGTTTTTGTTGTAAATAGACAGAAAATGAATGTGACAACAGTTTCGAAGGTGAGGAATCAAAACAACTGTCTCAAGATGTTTTGACAAACAAAAGAGCCAATTTGCAAAAGGTGAAAAGACATGAACTTTCACTTGAAGGTATGGTTTTTAATTCTTTTACCAAGCAGTTTTATGTAACTATCTGAATAGGTGATTATCTTGTTTGCAACCAATGGGTTTGTAAGTAATATTACAATAAGAGCTCACAATAATGGCTCCTTAGGCTTCATTGTGTAACAATAGGTTGGACAACTTGTGTGTTACATAGACTTTGGGATTGGGTACATCAATATTGTTGATACAATTACACTTTACCAAAGTAAATTGTGCTTGTTGTGTTTTTGCTGTTACGGAGTTGGATGTTTTACAATTAGTAATTAAGCTAAATGTAATATAATTTACTATTTTTGGTGTAATTGTAATGTAACTGACACTTCTTAAATATGTGTCATTAAAATCATAATTAGCACACAATTTTCCTAAAACACTCCTTAAATTACCTTTATTACATACTAAATACGACTATTTGTGATATGTAGTTGTAACTTGTAAGTGAATGTCATTTCCAGGAATAATTATGTTAAAATGTTTTTAGGGCATAGTAATTGTGATGTAATATAATTTAACTAAAATCATGTAAATCCCCTTTGTTTCAGATGTATGTCTATCATGTGGTACAACAGACAATATCAAAGCCAAACATCCCCTGTTTGTTGGTGGTTTGTGCGCAGAACATCACTCAATGTTTCAAGAGTGGTATTTCCAAAAAGACCAGGTATGCATCTTTCAAATAAGTTTTAGTGTGAAATTGTGCTAGTACTGATTTACTGTGCATCGTGTTTATAGCAGTGGTTCTCAAACTTTTTAAACATCTGGCGCAGTACAAAACAAATATTGTTTCTGCAGCACACTTTGCAGGTCAACCACACAAAGTTGTCAATAGAAAATATATTTCAGAGTTGGGGATGGTTTTTTTACAAATAAGTAAGGTCCTTAGACATTGGCTGATTTTTCAAAAAACGCCAGAAATTGATTGCATAAATAGCGAAAATTTTGAGACACACTAGGAAATTTCTCACAGCACACAGTTTGAGAATCACTGGTTTATAGCATAACACAGTGAATTGCTATTTGGGATGTATTCTAACCAGTGTTGTTTTGCATGCATGTTCTTACATGATATGTTATACAATGTAGGATGGATATCAAGCTTATTGTGCAATTTGTTGCATGGGATGTCAGGTTATACTTTGCGATAAACCAGGTTGTCGAAGGTAAGAAACTTTTTTCATCACCGATGATTTCACATCACTGTTTTTTCCCACTTTTCCAAAATTTAGTCATTTCCTTCTGTTATGAAATTGGTCTTCTGTAATTAAAACCTTAATCTAACATGAAAAATGTGTTTTTAAATGCATGCATTTTTGTAGGTGTTACTGTTCAGATTGTATTGATTTGTTGGTTGGTGCCAAGCAATACGAAAAGGTGTCAGCTTTAAAACAGTGGCTCTGTTACCTATGTTCTGAAAGGACAGGTCTCCGTGACAGTCTGCTAAAAACACGTTCAAATTGGCAGGACAACTTGCAAAATTTTTATCAGTCCACTAAGGAAACTGCTAGTAAATATGTAAGTTGGTATTATTAACGAATAAAATATTGCAAACATGTTTTCCATGCTAAAGCAAAAAAAAATATTGCTCTTTCAGGGATTTTATTTTAAACTATTGACATTTTAAGGTTTCATACCAGATGTCTTTATCAGGATAATGGCATAACATAAAGCATGTTTCTACAAGGCAACTAAAGATAGGAACTTGGTGTTATGGCATTCTCCTGATAAAGGCGTCTGTTACATTGAAACATTCATTGTTTATGACAAAAGTGCTGAGAGAAAAATATTTGTTTATAGCACTTTGCCTTGCAGCAACAGCTTTTTTATGCTAATGCTATGTTTACCGTTTTTGCATGTAAATATATATAAATATGATATCAACCAATGAGCCAACGATCAACTAACACCATAGCACTTATTGTCCCAACAAGGTATTACTTACACGATATTTGACAAACTTTAAAATAATGCAGCCCATCGCTCCTGTCCCAAAGTTTTTATCTCCGAGAAAACGGAAACCGATTCGTGTTCTTTCTTTATTCGACGGAATAGCCACTGGACTGGTTGCTCTTAAAGAACTGGGGCTTGAGGTGAGTTTAATTTATAAGAGACTTCAACCGCTTAATCCAATAAAATAAAAGTTACTGAAAAATAAATAAGGATTGTGTTGCATGAACTGAATTACACTAATACAAATATCCTAAAAACTATGTTTCGTAGTGTGTGACGTTACTACGTGCTAAGCTGTGACGCTACGATATTTTTTTGGCAGATTGGCAAATTTGTGGCATCTGAAATAGACGAGGACGCGATTCGTTTGGTCCAGAATCGACATTCAGAAGTCGTCCATATTGGTGACGTCACAAAATTAACGGACGCTGACGTCAAAAAGTTGGGTCCATTTGACCTAGTGATGGGTGGAAGCCCTTGTAATGACCTTTCTGGTGCCAACCCTCGACGAAAAGGACTCCTAGGTGCTTTTTTATTGTATTTTTACAACTTTATTACCAGTTTGTATACCAGTTTGTATACCAAACAAATCAAGGGTAATTTAAAGTTAAAGCATGTCCAGTAGTAAAAAGTAGAACCTGGAGAATAAGGTTGCAGATAAGATAAAATGTTTAAAGTTGAATTTGGACTTGAGTGTACAAATATTTCAGTATTTTAAGAACGCATGAATTTTTTTGGTGGTCTTAAATTGCTCATTGCATATTTACCTCTTCTGACGTTTTTCATTGCCAATTCTCAAAAAGCGCAATACCGCTTGTCAAATCAAGCCCAAAAACCGCAACTTCGAAGTGAAACAAAAACAGGCACAAAACGAACCCTGTACTGTACTGTCTCTAAGCTGTTTGCAAATACACAAGCATGTAAACTGCTAGTAAAATTGCTTCTTCGACAACCCGCCCAAAAAACGCAACCCGCAACCATTAATATCAACTAGTGATGCACCGAAGTTTCGGTTGGCCGAAACATTTCGGCCGAATATGCTGTTTTCCGATGTTTCGGTTTCGGCCCGAACTTTTTTGAAAATTCGGCCGAAACCGAACTTTTTAATTGCATGGAATTAATGCCCAACCTATCATTTTCACCAATACAATACGTCATAAATCAACTAATTGTTGTATCTATAAAATACGAGCCACGTTGTCTGCAAAATATTACAAGTTTAGTAAAGCTTCCGCATTGTGGAAGTAATTTTGATTTGTCATAATTCAATTCACTCGCATCAACGACACAAGGTTCAGTTGGCAACATTCATATAAACGGGGATTTTAGGTTCGGCCTGATTCGGCCGAAATTATTCGGCCTCGTGGCCGAATATTCGGTTTCGGCCCGAACCTTTTTAGGCGGGTTCGGTGCATCACAACCAACCAACAACTCAAAGTCAGTAAACAGCCCAATTGGGCGGGAAAATTGTTACTTAAAGTATGGCAATAAGGTTTTGTAGTTACCAAATATATTGTTATTTCAGACCCAGAAGGCAGCGGGTGTCTTTTCTTTGACTTTTATCGTGTACTTCGCGCCGCCCAGCCCAGCCCCGCGCCCGCCGGATGCAATTGTGATGTCACTGGGCAGGGTTCACGTCCCTTTTTCTGGCTATTCGAGAACGTTGTGTCAATGAAATTGGTCGAACGTCACCGAATATCCCGATTTTTGCAGTGTGAGCCTGTATCAGCCAACGCCCAGCATGTAAGCGCTGCTGCTAGGCCCAGGTTGTTCTGGGGAAATATTCCAGGATTGCAAAAGTAAGTTCTAAATGTGGTGCCCAAGTTTTGCCGGTTCACACTACAAATGAAGTGTAGATATTAGGCCGATATCCTAGCATTACATTGAAATGAGTGTTTTATTAGTATGAACGCATGGAGCCAATAATTGATATGAAAACTCCAGAAGTAAGTTTTTACTCATGAAATTTGATCAGAGCAGCTGGTGACAAGACATTATGGCGCTGCCATTTAGTTTGAAGGCGTTTAGCCTGAGCGCTGTTTAATGGAAAGTTGGCGGCGAGACCTACTGGGCTGCAATGCGCCCTATGTAATTCTTACTTTAATTTTGTTTTGCGTTTTAATATTTTTTTGTACAGTGTTAACTTTCGCGGTAACTTGTTTGTCAAAGTTAATGTCGCCAACTAAAGTTAATATATGCTGGACCAAATAAAAACAACTCCCAGGACCAAATTAAAACAGTTGATCAAGTTTTAACGCATCGGCCATAAAGAAAATATTGTGTTCCTGCTGTGCAGCACAAACGCTATATTAGCATCCTATGCTCTCACTTTGTGATTCAAAAAAATCTTTGTTAAAGTCTTTAAATCTCCAGGCTTCGTTTAAATCCGTCGCGCGGGGATCGCCTCACAGTGCAGGACTGTCTTGAGCCCGGACGCGTTGCCGTTGTGGATAAATTAAAGACAATTACAACGAAGCCATCGTGTTTGTATGCGGGAAGCAACCGACAACCAGCTGTAAAACATTCGGGGAAGGACGACACCTTGTGGTCAACTGAAGTTGAGAGGTGAGACGAAAATGTTAGGTTGGAGTGGTCGTTTGTAGCCATCGGTCAAAACTACAAATGTTTTGTTTGAGCGAACAAACAGAAGCATCTCAGCTTAACGCTCGCTACATTGTGACTGGGGATGAGCCGAGCCAGAACCCGAGTACTCGGTACCGAGTATATTGAATATTTTTAATGCTCGATGCTCGGCCGAGCAGTCGTACAAATTGACCCGAGCATTAAATTTGCGTATTCTTTTTTCCCTTTGTTTGTCGTGTACTGTACTAGTCGCATTCAGTGTTATTTACCCTGATGAAGACGACCTGTATAGGACGTCGTAATATAATTACACTTACCAGAAGAGCTCTATGAACTTGATATTATGCCTGGCAGCAATAGCTTATATATGCATGCCCTGTATAGTTAACTACTGTTCGAAACGGTATACAAAAACAAGATGACTGTTTTATTTAATGGGTTAGATATTGGAATAACTTCTGGGGTCTGTACAGCTTAAAACACCACTGGTGACGTATGAGATTTTGGAAAGCTACAAAACTAGCGTGGAATTAGGATTGTTTGTGACGTCACAATGTACCGAGGATCAACTTGAGATGCTCGGTGTTCGACCAAACAGAATATTTGCAGCTTTGGCCCATACCTAATTGTGATCATCGAACATTTCCTTGTCCACGCTAGTTTTGTAGCTTTCCAAAATCCCATACGTCACCAGTGGTGTATTAAGTAGATTTGCTGGACTTGACCTGATGTCAAACAGCCCTTAAACGCCTTGTTCAAGACCAATTGTCTATTACTTTCAATTCTGTTTGTTGTCTTGGTCTTTCTTGGGGCTTCAATGTTTAGGCCTGTCAATCAAACTTTTGGGTCTAAACGTGGTTCTCAAAAAGTCGGTTTCGGTCTCCAATTTCAGGCCCGTTTACAACGCTGAGGCAACTAACTAGGAAATAACACATTTGTAATTTGCTGTAGAATATTTGGTGTTCCTGAGCATTACACAGACGTCAACAATCTGGGTCCCAAGGAGCGCTTAGCCTTACTTGGAAGGTCGTGGTCCGTTCCGGTCATCCGACATATCCTTGCTCCGCTCACAGACTACTTTAAGCACAAATAAAGGTACTATATTTGCCTTGTTCTTATATTTTTCTAAATCATAATAATTATTGTTTTTGTTTTGTCACCTGCTTTACACAATTCTTGAATGGAAATTTAGTTACTGCTGGTGCTGCTGTCGCCCTTTGAAACAATACGCCTGCTAAACCGATGAAACTTCAACGTTATAAAGGTGTTTTTTCTTGATTAGTGAATTATTGCAAATCATCTCTCTTTTTTATTCTTCGAATCAGGTAATTTTGAATGTTTGTTTTATAATCAAATACGTCAAACGCTTAGCGTTCAGTTTCTGCCTTTGATTTGAACCAACGCAGTATTCGTTCAAAGCAAAGTAAAACATGTTTTTACCGTGTGCCTAAAATCAGAACGTGCCAAGTATTGGTTTTAACTTGTGGTTTTATGTATTTTTGAGCTCTAAAAATGAAGTTACTGTTTTTTTTTTCTGCTGCCGCTTTTTGCATTGCAAACTTAAACCTTTTCTACCTCAAAAGTCCTACATACGTTTGTCGATGACGGATAATGTTTTAGTCCAATTCTCTATGCACGCGTTACACAGAAAAGCGAACAAACCTAAGAAACTTTATATTTTCGTGCAAGAATACGTGTGAACTGAAAAGTACAGTAAAAACGGGTGCATGATGAACAGTAAAAATGTGCTTCATTAAAATATGCCAAACAACCTCGTTTTAAAAAAAACTGTGTATCAGGATTTATCACTTGCGAATAGCGTTCAATAAACTGAAAATTTTGTGTCGTATTTTCCAATTTTTCGATTTTCCAAAACCAGAAGTTCATATCATTTTTTGCACTTTATCAACACGAGTTTAAAAAATATAGTTATCTGAGCCTGTATACAGTAGGAACAAAATAAAATCTGTTTCGTGAACTATAGCTACAGTGTTCAGGTAAATATGCAACGTAATTCAGCAGCAAAATACTTTTGAGTATAAAAGAATAAAGGCACAAAAGGGCAAATGCATATAAAACTACACTACTTGTCATGAAGAACGGAAAACATGAAGGAACGAAACACAGGATTGTAAGCGGTCTTGGATTCCAACCAAAAACAATTTGATGTTTAACAGTTTTTCACATTACTGGTATGCATGAAACGTGTATTAGTATGGACTATGAGTTCCAAAGGTGTGTCACAAATCACTTACAAACAGTACAGAGAAAAAAAATCGCATAATCCGTTTAATTACATTAGGATAGTAAAGAAAAGCCGTCCACTTTGTTTTTTTGTAAGTATTTGAGTTGTTGTGTATGAAGTTGTGAATATTGTGTGCTATAATACACAGCATGTGGTAAGCCATACACCCTTTTCAAGTAAATATCTAGGCTGGAGATTAAAAAAAAAATGTTTAGGAACCGTTGATCAGTTTGCACAAAATGGGAGGCAACAATAGCTTGACTTCGCGTACATGCACAAACATACTAAGTAAGGCATAAGCTACGTGAGGTCATAAACGCATCTGTGTCAAGTTAAAACACGAATTACAAGGCAAAGACAATTTCTCCGTACGGAAACGAATCGTTTTCAAACGGGTATGAACAAGTCACTACACTCTCTCCAGAAAAACAAACTATCGTGGGCACCACCGTCACAAACTACTAAAGTCTTTCAGACCGTGTAGCAGCGGTGAGTGAAATGTTGAATATCGAGGTTTTCTTTACGTTTTGCTCATTAACTTCTGTTCGAGTTGTTCTGTCTGAAATCTCCATTTGTCCTCGGTCAGTTTCACCGCGTCCTGCACTTTGTCCCATAATAATCGGCACAACGATTTGGCAAAGGGAGGCTACAAAAATACAAAAAAACTTTTATTTCTTTGATCGGGGATGTCATTTCTGAAAAAAAAAACTAGTTTTTGTTGAACAACTCAATAACGTTCGGGTTTTTCCTACCGTAGATTCCAAATTTAGTCTAATTTATCATAGTACGCCAGGCACATGAAAGTATAAAGCCTTTAATATGTCTGGCGTATTGTATGAGTCTACATAGCGTTTCGGGGCTTATCCCAGTAAAGAATTATGTTCATCTTAGTTGTAATTCAATATATCAGTTAAAATGAACACATAAATTCAATACTGGCATCAAACCTAAAGTGTCTATGTAGACTAGCGACCCCGGCACACTCTTATATAAATGTACACCAGGCCTATTAAAGGCGTAATACCGAATCAGACGGTCACCAAGCATTCCCACTTACGGCAACGCACAGGCTAGAAAAATCTAGCCTATACCTTGCCATAAGTGGGAATTATTACACTGTCGAAAACAAACCACCACCACCATTATGTCGCACATACATTTTCTGTTGCAATCTTGTCCACTTTTGAGCGCCACGTTTGGTCCGACTTGGCCGACAAATTTCGTTCCTCGTCCCTAGCGGCGTCCGAATCGGCCTGGCGGCGTCGTACCGAGTCCACCGGCGCCATCAGGTCTTCGAAATCGGACCGTGAAATATTCAGAATATTGCAGGCGACGGTTTGTGCCCGACTTAACGAGGAAGGCCTGGAATCGACGTCACTGCAACGTAATCAGTTTGTGACGTCGTGGTTTGGTTTTTGTTAACGGTGACACTTACCTGGGTTCGACGTGGGAAGATTTCTCTCGGTGGAAGTTGTCCCGTTGCCGTTGTACAAGATCTATAAGATTGTTCGTCAGACTCTGTAGAAAGTAAATAGGTTGATTAACATATCAACGTTTGATTCAGGGTAGTTAGGTAAATTAGACGGATCATGTAAAATTTACAACCACTTTTCTAAATACGCCAAATAGCAAGTTTTGTTTGTACAAGCAAATGATTTTTTTTCTTCTGGTTTCCCTGATGATTTTTTAGGTCGAACCGCTTTTCATATGGGTGCAGGTTCGGTTCAGGTTTCAAAAAAATATATATTTTCGTGTTTTGTTCCGGTTCGCGCAAATTACCCGGTATACGCACCGGTTTAAATCCTCTTTTATTTTAATTCTACCTATTCTTTACACGGCTGACATGATACAAGCATAATTTTAGGTTGGGCAAATGAAATTGTATCATCCGTTATTTGTTTAAGGACGAGTAAGGTTAAAATTTGTTTATGTTTAAATTGCTAGCCCCACTGCTATTGGTCGAAATTTGCACAATTTTACAAATAAAGTACCTTCACAAACAAGTTGAATTCGTTTAACTTCTCTTCGCATCTTTCCAGTTTTGCTTTGAGTTTATCCAGGGCTTGTTCGCTTCTGCTGGCAAGAGTTTGTAGTTGTTGTTCGGCTGCTTGCTCCACCAGTGAAGTAGCGCTTTCCGCCTCGAGTTTCCCGGCTTGCAGGGCTGACATTTCACCACACTGTAATGCACGGTAGAGAAATTTCAAAAACTAAGAGGTTATTGAGGTACGGTAGGCAAAAAAAACACCGTGTATTGAATTGGGACCAAAACGGTCTATAGCAGTGGTTCTCAACCTTTTAAGTTAGCGGACCGGTAAACTTTCTAAACAAATTTTGCGGACCGGTGGACTTCAAAGTCTACCCAAAATGCAGTTACGACAAAAATATGCAATTCAAAAGAAGCATGAAAAATTCAATTCAATGAGAAGTTTGCTGCTGTCTGTTTGATATCATACGTGTTAAACGCGATTCTTTGAGATGTAAAAACATTAAATTGAGATATAAAATTGTAATATATTTGGCGGACCGGCAGGAAAGTTGACGCGGACCGGCGGTTGAGAACCACTGGTCTATAGCAGGGATGGGCAACGTTTTGAACGCCGCTGCTAAATGACCCTGTTGGTAAAATGAGAATGACTTCATGTGCCAAAATTTTGGTGTGTAGTAGTGAATTTGTCTCAGCTATAATTTTAATATCAATGGAAAAGAGGCGGCATTGGGCGTATAGGTTTTGATATACTCGCGTGCCAATAGTATTGTCTTAAACGTTTTGCCACGTGTTGGACACCTCTGGTCTAGATTCATGATTAAACAATTTCCAAAAATTCATGGACAACTTAAAAGCAATGTATTTACCCGTTTGTCGAGTTCTTCTCGTGACTTGTTGTACATTGTTTCGTATCTCGCCTTCTCCTTTGCTGCAGCTTGCAGCTGTCTCCGCAGCGACTCCACGTGGCTCTTTTTATGCTGGAGATCTTCTTCCATTGCACGAAGACGCTCACTTAACTCAATCTGCATAACCCGCTATTATTTACATGCTAAATGTTCATTTCGGCATTATATTGAAAAATACAATGCTGGTACATATATTAAAGATAGGGAACTAGAATGGAACATATTTTCCAATTCATAGGCGCCGAGTTTTACAAAAGTGCAAGGTGGCGGACGTAAAGTGTGACGTCATTTTATGCGTGAAACCGCAAGAAGTCAAACTCAAAGCTCAAAAACTTCCCATAGGCTGTTACACAATAATAGCCAAATATTACCTGGCAACAATTGTGTGTTTGACGTCATAAAAAAAGGTACTGACCAAAACAGGTTGCAGTTTTAAGCAACGTTTCGTTGCTTTTGCGCCAGCACATTTATTTAAAAGCTAAATCGCTCCTGATTTTTAGTTTTGACGATATTTCGTGCCAAACCGCTACAAGCAATCAAAAATATCCAAGGTGGCCGCCACTGTGCTTTACAAAGCCTATGTTCCTATTTACAAAATCAGACAATGCATGTCGTGAAATGTGTAAAATTCGCCTTAGCACCTTTAGTTGCTTATTCAAATACAATCTAGGGGAGTCATTCATTAATAAGTATTGGTCAATTCACAAATTTGGCGGAAGTTATGATTCACTGTCATGCAAGAACAAAAGCCTTCGAATCCAAGTCAGCAATTTCAGGTTGCAAAATTGAACACACAAATGTAAACACTATAAACCAGTGGTTCCCAACCAAGGGGGAGATTTAAAACTTGAGGGAGGGAATTTACTTTCTTTTTTTTACATGTGGGTTGTACATAGACCTTTCAGCTCTGGGAATGCAACCTGTAAAGTTGATATAAGTCCCAATTTTAAATGATCTTTGAGTGTTTTACGATCTACCATGCAGTCTATTGTGGAGGATTGAAAATGTTTTGAATTTGGAATTCGTGAGGAATTCGTCGACAAAGGTAGGGAACCACTGCTATAAACACAAGCTCAGTCGAACTTTATCCAAGGGCTATATCTACGAATCATACATGATATGCCAGAAATATAGTTCGGTTATCACAGATGTTCTTGTTTAACAAGTACATTTGATTTTCTAGTGTAATTCTATTATATAACTGTGAATTTCTGCGATATTTCAATGATTATTCACAATTAAAATTAAACGCTATTTTATATTGATTTTTTGCAAGGGTTTTGCTTTCCTTTGGTTCTAGTTTTGCAAATTCAAGGTGTTCAAAATGCTCTTTATTCAACAAACAACAACACGTACTGCTCCTTGGCGATCATCTTTAGTTTTCTGATCATTTTCGCGAACTTTGACCCTCAGTTCATCGATCAGCTGACGTTTCGCTCCGACGTCACGTTCCAACCTACGTCAGAATGACGTCAACGATGTCGATTTTTATTGAAATTTTGTGAAATCAAATTTAAACGTTACCTGTTCACTTTTTCCTTGTCGGTAGAGATTTGCGCGTTTTTCGTCTCAATCTCTTTTTTGAGGTCTTTGATCTGTTCGTTAAGTCGAGTCACATCGCTGTTTGCCAACTGCAGGAGAAATATATCTTGGTTACATTCCGAAAAAAGGGATTATAAATAGGGATACGAATACGAAACTGTGAAAACGAGGTGATTTTTGTGAATTGCTTTCAACTAGTGTTACTAAAACGAAACAAAGTTGGCTCCCCTAAAATTATTTTGGGTCGCTTTTTTGTAATAGAGAAATCTTAACTTAGATTCGTAGCGTTTTTTTCCACGGCTTTTAAACTGTTGAGTAATAGTAATTTTATGACAATTATCTTTGACGTCACAAGGGATGATTTTGTTTGTGACGTCAGACATAAAAAAACCGACTACCAACCTTCAGTTTACTCTCCATGTATTTGTAATCGGCGTCCGAATGTTTCTGCGGCTCTGGATGTGCACTTTTCGCCTCTTCCAAATCCCGGAGCGTCTCATCCCGCTCCCGCTGAAGGATTTCTGCTTCCCGGCTCATCCGCTGAATTTGCTGCGCGGTCACGTGGGCACGATAAGTTTGATAACAATAATTTTCTGTTGCTTCGTTTTATCGTTAAAATTTTCTATTGTTGTCTAGGAATATGTCTACCATAGACCATAAGAATACTTCTTAGGTGATTTTGAAATGGTACTAAGGCAATAAGGTAAACATTCAAGTGTAATTTTTGTTTAAAGTACTAAACATCTCATGGTGACAATTGTTGCAGATGAATTTGTGCCGAAAAAATGATTTTGTCTCCCCGCGATTTGGTTGAAATTTAGCGTTTCCGCTGGAAGTACCCAATGTTTAAACCTATAAGGTCTCATCAACGCAACTGGTGACAATATATTGGCCGTTTGGGCTAATATAACCGGACTATAGTACTTCAGTTTGTTGGAACGTACAGGCTAAACAGACTTCGTTTAAACCTGTGCAAAACTACAACAACTTTGAAATGATTCTTCTGAAAACAACTAACCAGCTGGTTTAAACAGAGTGAGAATGTCAACTTTAGCAAATTAAAGCTATCCAAAAACTTACTTGCTTCGCTGCCTTGAGTTTGTTTTGACACGATGTGATTTCCGTTTGAAGATCCTCGTTTCTTTCTTTTTCATCATTCATCTGCAATTAATTAACAAAAATGTGCAAAAAAGTCAATAGGTTTTCCTTCCCAAAATACTACAGAAGTATTCAGTTCGACAATACTTGGTATCTAAGCGATACATCTTTCTTACCTTCTTCAGTGCATTTTGCTTGGCTGTTCTCAACGACTGACACTGAGTCTGCAGCGAGGCTAGCCTGTGACGTAATGTCGGGAGCATGCCCTGTCCGTGGCGTGACGTCACTCGTTTGCTGGATACCTTACCCGTTTTTCGACCACCTGCAAAAAATGAATTGTGTTTTATCACCGTTTTGTGCCAGTCCCCTGCTGTATTCACCCTACGTGGTGCTGTAAGAACAATTGTGTTGGGTAGCATACAGGTGAAGACGCCCCAAATATAATTATAAACGCTAATGTAGTGCATTCGGCTTTGAAAAATGTGCCAAACCACTGCAAAATTTGTATTTGGCACCGCGCTGCGTTAAAAAGTGGCGTTTGTTCTGAATATTGTGACGTCATATATACATGTCGTAACGACACATTAATGGTGTATTGATTTTTCTTCAAATCTATAGCACTGCTGAATTAGTTTCTCTTTAGAAAAGAGCATCAATATAATGAAACCTTAAGTGTTTCAAATTTACACCTTCTATGAACAAACTACACAACTGAAGTCTTGACTAGTGATGCCGTTTTCCAATGCTTCGGTTTCGGTCTGAACTTTTCCAAAAACTTGGTCAAAACCGAACCTTTTGGTTGTATGAAATTAATGCCTCGAATGACAATATCGCCAACATAAAACATCATAAATTATCTAATTGTTGCATCTAAAAAAAATCGAACAATTTTGTCTGCAAAATACTAGAACTTAAGTGAAGCTTATACGCATTGTGAAAGTGATTTTGACACCGAGTATACTCAGGTGTCCTCTTGGTTTAGCGCAGGTAGAATCATAACCAACACAAGAAAAGGGTTAGTGACTATTTAATCTGGGTAATTAAAATGCTACCAACCCGTTTGAAGCGGTTCGTCGACCAGCGTGTCGTCTTCATCAGCATCTTCGTCTGCAGAAAGAAATAACATTCAAACGTGCTTTAGTTTTAATATGACACACAGTTTATTGAACTTAAAAGCCCTTTTCAGTTAAAGATAGGGCTAAAGTTCTGCTTGGTTGACCGCCGAGCATCTCATGATATTCGAAATTTTATAATGTTACCCATTTTTGGGCTGTAACTCGGAGTTCCAATCCAACTTATATGTTATGTCACAACATTATCCCCCCCAATATGGTGCAAAAAAAATTTGTTCTGGCTACGTCACTACCGCACACATTTACCACAAAAAATCTTTCCATTTTTTTGATATTTTCCCACTTTTCCTTTTAAATAAAAAAATAAAATATAGACAAACCGGTCAATTATAGACAGAACACGTTTGGTGATTTCCAGTTCAAACTACAACTTTTTTAAACCAATACCAATTTTAACATAATGTTCCGTAGCGTTTAGTTTTTATCTATGAGAAGAAACAACATGAATTTACCTCTTAATTGACCTTTGTTCCTCCTCGATGCTCTCACTATACTTTGACCGAGACTGCTGGCGTCCGATCTTCCGATCTCCTCCTCATCGACAGCGGTCGTGTCTTCACTCATGGTTGTCGTGGAAACCGGATCAAGGTCCTCCATGTTAAAGTCTTCTCCGAAAGCAGCTCGCATTTCGCTTATTGACTTGTTGAGAAACTTCTGATGCTGCAAAGATCAAAAATAATGAAAACATAATAGCGCCAAGCATATCAATGATAACTAAGCTGGAGAAAGTACACACTGTTTCGACCTATAAAGTCTCATTAGTGCAGCTGGTGACAAGACATATTGTCGAGTGTAGCCATCTAACGGCACTCCAGTTTGTTGGGAGTAACAGGCTAAAAACCCATGCCTCACCTATTCTGTTCGATGCCGCAACTGGGCATTAAATACAGAGGAACTGGTTCGCAATGGCAAACCAATTGCAATAAAAATAGATTGCAAAAAAAGATTTGATATTTTACAGTTTGATTTTGAAAGTCGAAAACCAGTCGAAACCGTTCAATCATACAAACCCGAACCCGAAAGTATGAGCCCGAAGCCCGGCCCGAACCCGAAACGTTTATGAGAAGCCCGTTTAGGCCCGAAATTTTGATTGACAGGCATATACACGAAAGCCTTGCAACAAAGGATAAGAAAGATAAAAGAGAAAGACAGCAAACACAATGAACGATAGTAGACAATGGCGTAAACAATACGTTTTAGAGTAGGGTGGGCATTAGGTCAACGCCAGAGACTTGTTACTTAGCTGAGTGATTTTATTTTTAAAAACATCGCGGACACGGAACGTAAAGTCAGGCCCGTTTTCACACAAATACCTAAGCCCGAACCCGACCCAACTTGCAACTCTGCACCCAACGGATCGCCTTTTGAAAAGTGTTTAGTAGTTCGCCGGAGCACCAAGCATTACGCTCTAATGTTCGGCGGTCGGCAAATTACGTTTAAACTAGAAGGGTGGCTTAGCACATTTTGTTGTTGCATTTACACTATAACCTATTTTAAAACATTAATATATATTTCCTATGCTTATTTTGTATTGGGTCCCATATTAGCCATCGTCTTTTATAACCTTAGTCGTTTCTGCAGGCAAAAACTCATGGGTCCCCACACATGCAAAGTTAAAAATAATGCAATTCAAGAGATAACCATGAGAAAGTCGGGTGTTGTGAGGTAAAACACAGTGATCGGCACTGGGCTTAAATAATAATACTATGTAGAATACAAACTATAAAATGAGTTTTCCCCAGATATTGTTTGAAGTATGTCCTATTTAACGTTTTAAAAAACCGACCCATTTTAGGGGGGCAGTAGGTGAACTAATTGGGTTCGACACACAAACTAAAAAATATATAAAAACCACAATGACTCAATCAATACTACTGCAAAATTTCAGCCCAATCCGCCATTGTTTAAAATTTCGACCACTAGAGGTGTTTTAAGCAACAACCGTTAATGTTTCTGACGTCATTGGGCGGAAAAATACCCATTTTAGGGGGATAGCGGGGTAAATACTGGGGTTATCAACAAAAACAAAGTGAGATGCACATCTACATAACTATATCTACCATATGTGTAAATTTCATCCAATTCCATGAAACATTTGATGGAAAAACGAGTCGGACAAACTTTGGGAAGAAAAAAAAGGAAGAAAAAAAAAAAGAAAAAAAACACAAACAATTTGAGTAAAATCAATATGTGTCCCCTTCAGGGAAGGGGACCCATAATTGTGATGACATCACGTATGTATAACGTAACAAAAGTAGACGGTTTATTCATTCAATTTTTATTCATTTAAAATTGAGATATTCCTGATTATAGTCTTAAAAGATGTGCGTTTGATTCACAAAAATCAGCAGTTCACATGTTGTCTTTCAGATGGTTGACCATTATTACAGCGAAGAAGTAAATACTACTATAATGGACACAATTAGTTTAACATACTTGCTTAGCTGTGTCGCTTTTCGTGCGCTGGTGAGTCGAACTGGGTTTTCCATTTCTCTTCTCAGCTGACGACACAGATCGGTCGATGTGACGTAACTCGCCTTGTAGATTCGACAATTCACGTTTCAAGTCAGTGACGTCAGAACGCAGATCGCTGTTTTCAGACCTAAAGAGGGAAAATATTTTTGCATTGCAAAGTTCAGCTTATTAGATTATCAACAAGAGTTTAAACCAGTGGTTCTGAATTCGTTTTTTTACCTTAAAGAAGTATTCTCTGATCGAACTCCAGCGTTTTCAGTACGCAATCCTTGATTTTCAGCCCTCAGTGCCGATACTTCTCTTTCCATTTGCCCTCTGTCGCCATCTAACGACTGGAGTTTTATCCTTAGCTCTGAGTTTTCCTGTCGCATGGTGGTGCCAGAGTGTCGGACCTCGGTCAAATCGCGTTTGAGCGACTTTATTTCGCCTTTAAGGCTTCTGCAATTGTTCAGGGTATTGTTAGTAGGTGGGATTTGAGAATTTTACTACTAAAGTTACCAACTAAGACGACACAAAACCAAACTAAGATTTTGTGAAAAATGCCAAACAACTCCTTTTGGAATAACTCACTTTGAAAAATACAGTAAACTTCGGTTTATCCTGGTAATTTACATAAAGCTTAATTCGGACAAAACTTGAGCTACAAACGATTTGTAATGTGGTAAGGCTTGAACTAATGGACATCGGTTAATCCGGACAAATTGTTTGGTCCAAACGGCTCCGGATTAAGCGAGTTTTACTACATCCTTTTGCGGCAGTTTCACATAGGTCAAAAACCACTGCTCTTAACACATAACATGGTCTAAGATTGTTTTGGTTCCAACTAAAAAGTTTCAATAGCTTGTTATCTTTCACCTGTTATCTTCCAGTAGTCGGTCCCGGTCTTTCTTAAGCAGTCTGTTGTCTTCCCCAGCATTTTCCAACCGACGTTCGAGATTTTTTACAGCACGATGGGTCGGTTTCGGTGAAGGGGATTTAGTTTTTTTTGGTGTGCTGCTGCGGCGTTCTGTGTAATATAAATGTTCGCTGTATTATCAAATTTACTGACACTTCGTATATTCACACAGGCAAAAGGGTTTGCTTTCCTTACTGATTTTACCAACAAACAGCATACACAGAAAATCAAAATTTAAACTTCTCCATTTACAAGAAATTATTACGCGCCAGTGAGATGTGTGGTTTTTATGAGGTGTTCGAAAATTTTGGTTTTTGTTATTATAACACATTTTACAAAATGCTTACTAGGTCGACTCCTTGTTTAAAAGCACCTATTCAAGTTTATAGCTTAACTCAAAATCACCATCATAATAATGCTTTACGTAAAGATGTAATAAGGTCATTTTTTGGAAGCTGATGAGATTCTTGAAGTTACAGACAAAAGTTAATCGCACAAACCGTTTGAATGCATAGGAATTGTAAATCTCAGGTATTACCATTTGTTAGAAAAAATGGCTGGTTAACCGAACAATTCAGCAAATTGCATATATAAGCTTGGCAAATTGGTTATGCGATTAACCGGATTCGCCTGCATTAAACATATGGACCAGACACGCAGTAATCAGAAAACACCGACAAATTGTCCAGTTAATCGCATAATCGGGATAGTTGCATAAACAAGCTTAGCATAGAGATTATGCAATTAACCGGATTCGTCTACATTTTGACCAGACAATAAGTATTCAGAAAACACTGACCTTCAGCTCTGGCAGAGGATCGTAACTTTGCTGCCAGCTCCTGTTTTTCGTTCCGCAGACACATATTTAAATCCTGTATGGTAGCGCGGTCCATGGTAACCTGAACACGAAGATTGTCCAATTCCTCTTCTAGTGACATTCTGAATTAAACAGGCATGCTGTTAGGTCAGTGTTCCTCAAACTTTTCAATTTTGGAGGGCGCACCTTTGGCAGTGCTCAACGACACGAAAATTCTGTAGATTTTTGAAACCAACGTAGTCTATTGTGTGCGCTAGCCGCGTTGCAGAAAGCAGTTTCTCCCCTTTTTAAGCAGCAGTACACTAATAAATTACCTACATATATATAAGCTGAAGCTGCCAGGCATTAGGGATGCGCCGAGCCGAGCCAGAACCCGAGTACTCGGTACCGAGCATCGCAGTTTTTAATGCTCGGTGCTCGGCCGAGCAGTTGCACAAACTGACCCGAGCGTTAAATTTGCATATTCATGCACTTCTAACATATGTAACTAGTGTTCTAAAGGGTGTCTTTAAACAAAAACGAATGATTTTTCAAATGCACGAGATGGTGGAAAACGCGTACTTTATGGGCATGTACAGCTTAATAAAACACCGCCGGTGACGTAAGAGGCCTTGTAGAGCTAAAACGTAGAAAGGGGATTTTTTGTGACGTCATAATGCACCGAGCATTAAAGTGAGATGCTCGGTGCTCGACCAAACAGTACATTTGCAGTTTTGGCACATCCCTACCAGGCATTATATCAACTTTATAGAGCTAATTGTATTTTTGTAACAGCGTTTCGACGTCCTATACAGGTATTCATCAAGGTAAATAACACTAAATGCGAGTAGAATAAATAAATAATAAAAACAATTAAACGTAAAAGAAAAAAAAATGAAGCAGGATTAACGGCCTTTTTTGAATTCAGTGGTGTTTGTTGTGTGTTATTCAATAAATACTAAACCACACTTCACTTTTTTTACAAATGGACCAAAACACTCTTTGTGCTAACAGCCTATTTCGTCTCCCCTGAGTTGGTACTTCGTAATCACAGCTAGGGGCTTACACCGACCTCTGTTTAAAAAAACCTACCTACGATGCAAAAATCAATGTTGTTTTACCATATGGAGCATGAAAAAAAAAAACTAATTCGAATTTGTAGCAACTGACCTTTCTTGTGCTAACATCTTGTTTTCTCGCTTATAGTAGGCGAGATCATTCCACACAGTGTCCGAATTTTCCTGTCGCAAATCTCGTCGGTCTGATTTCACAGGACGATTTCTCTTCTTTCGCGGTGACAAATCCTGTGCACTGCCGCTCTTTAGAGATCTAAACAAGAATCAATGATTGACAAAAACAACCAATGGTCAAGGCTCGAGTACTACGTGCTAAGTTTTACTTTACTTTTTCAAAACACGTAAACAGACACGAACAAGTGCATCTACTTACTTATAATCGCTCTGAAGATTTCTGAGTCTTTCTAACCTTCTGTTATGGGCTTGTTGAATTTCTCGAACCTCGTCACGCTACAACAAAAAACCCCAACTAATTTAGGCTTAAATCATAAGACGTAAAAAAACATATAAAAAGCGTCAAGCCAATCAATTGTAAACTAGTTTCCTCCTTAGTTTATGCTCGGTAGTGACATCGAACAGAATTGGCAATGCGTGGTTTTTCATCCTGTTACTGCCAACAAACTTGAAGTGTCGTTAGATGGTTGCACTGGTCAACACGGCCTATGTCTTGTCACCAGTTGCGCAGGTAATAAGGCCATATAGTTTGAAACACAGCGCACTGTCGGCACTTTACATATTACCCACGTTAGGTAATGGTCGTATTGCTAGATTTTGGTCTAAATATAGTTAGGAAGGCAATAGATTCTGACATAAAAAAGCGCTAATATTGCTTGCTGCGATTTGAAAATTATTGTTTATGCCTACAATTTCTTAATTCGGGATCAATTCGAGTGCGCTTCTTGAGGTGCGTGGTTTTACTATCTTGTAAATTTAGAAGCAAATTTGTCTTCAAATCTTTTTAGTGGAACAAAAAAAGTTAAAAAGCTTTGGTTTGCAGGAGTGGTTCCCAAACTGTGGGTAATTGTTTTTATCACTGTGCCAAATAGCTGTTTGAAGTTTAAACTTTTTGTATTGTAGGAATAAATGAGCTGCCATAATCACATGTGATATGTGTTTATTCACCAAGCGAAATAAATTCTCAACACAAGTTGTTGAGGAATTTAACAGATTGACAGTGACGTAACATCAAGATTTTTTTGAGTTGTTTTATTTACCTTGAATTCAAGGAGTCGTTTAGTTTCTTCTAGACGGGTTTCAGTAGCTTTCAACCTTTTTTGCATAGTGGTGAGCTCTTTCGTATGACGATGTGGGGAATACGAACGGGATCGTGGAACCTAAATTACAGACAAACCTCTTGTAGTAACATAACACCAATGTGTTTTGTATTAGTTTTTACACAAATTATATTATTACTATTATTGTTGTAATTCATTTTTGAGGGTGATTTGCATTAAGGCAGTCGTTCCGAATCTTTTTCGACAAATTCCACCCTTAACAATTTAAAACATTTTCATTTCTTCCTAATATACTACATAGTAGATGTTAAACCATTCAAATATTTGAAATTGGGTATTTTATAGGTCATATTCCCAGAGCTAAAGTGTCTATTTACAGTAAATTCCGCCGCCCAAGTTTTAAAATTCCTTCCTTTCAAGATAACCACTGCTCTAGGATTTTTATTTGTAAAATTGCTTTGCAAATACAAAGCATTATTTAGCAAAACAGACAGTGGAGATTTATATCTCTACAGAATACAAACACAGCATCACATATTACCATGGTGCCAATATGAACAGTTGCATTCCCAAACGAAACTTAGCAACTTACGTTATGTTGCACACCCCTCTCAATAATGGGCGAGAACGTCTGTTCAGCTTCATATGGTGAATTCGATCGTCTAAATGTGTTGTAAATAATTTATAAATGCAGACACAACCACAGTTTGACCTGAACCACAGGTAATGTGGTTGTTAAACACTATTGAAATCTAGTAAATTATTTAGTAAACCTTAAAGTTTTAATGTAATAACCACAGTTTTTAAATTGCCAAAATCCCTACTCTTTTAGAGATTTCTGTTTATCTGCACATGTTTACCTGTCTTTTCACATTTTTAACTGCTGTTACTGGTTTTACTTACTGCTTGGGTTTTACTTTTCATCATAGAAGAACATAAGGATTGTCGAAACGTTATTTGAAAAAATATATATATTGGCTTCTATGTTTTTTGTCAGAATTTTTGAAACTGTGAATTCTGTACCTTAGATTTTAGTTTGTATTACAACTCATGTTTAACCAGCAGCATGACTAAGATTTACTAGAGGTCCTGTAGTACCAGTTAGGTCTTATTTACTGAATATTACCAAAGAAGACACATTTTCGGTCTCACATTTAAGTAGTTTAGTTGTCTGGTTTATGGGTCTGTTTTAAGTTTTACTTTTACAATGGTTTTGAAACACTGTGGAGTTGGACATGATATTTTATATTTCCAAAAACAACATTACCTGTGTGCATTGTCTCTTAACCTTTTTCGCAGTTGATCAATTTCTTGCTGTTGTGAGGTGATGTGATCTTGCAAGTCATCATAATCATATTTCTGAAACAAGATGACAATTCATCTATTTTCGGCCCAATTCAAAAAGTTGGCACAACAAATATAATTCAGCACTCACATAACTGTGCAAAAAACATTGCAAGGTTGTTTAACTTAAAAACCAACATTTTAAGTTAACGCTAGAAACCAGTTGTAGCTCACATGCAAAAGCATTTAACAGCCAACTAATGTTTTTTTATTATTTTAGTAGTATAGTGTATATAATCCGATGATAGTAGTAAAATTAGTAAAAAAAAAGTAAAAAATATAATAAAAAAAATAAAATTATAGTAAAAAAAATAAAATAAACGTGACTTTAGGAAAATCTAAGGACAAACCCTATCCCTCCTGGAAACCATCTCAATTGACTTTTTCAATTCCTTTTCGGTGGACTGGATTACGTTTTCTTGAACTTGTACACGTTGTTTTAAATCTGTATATTCAGTTTGCAATTTTGCATGGGCTTCTTTCAGATTTGCATAGTCTCTGTTCAAAAAAACTTTAATATTCTAAATTTTTTTCTTAAAGACTGCAATTATTAATAAAACAAAGCAAAAGCTAGTGCCACATTATTTTAACACCAAAATATGCAAAAAATTTGATTTGTACCATAAAGTATACATTTGCAAGATTTGAAGTTCAAAGTTAACAAAAAATACAACAAAACCTAATATCTACTACACATAAGCTTTATGTGGAGGGCCTTATGAAGGCTAAGTTGTGGACAAAACACTTGTTATAAGTTGACATTACCTGGTTATGTCATCATACATAGACTGTAAAGAGTAAGTGCCATTTTTATGAGCTTCCTGTTGCTCCTTCAAAACCTTCTGTGTGCTGTTATGAAGTTCTTGCAACTAAATGTATTAGTAGTTTATTAGTAATTTGGTAACATGTCCAGTTTATTTAAATGTATATTTTATTATTTTTGCAATTCTCGCTTTAAAACAACTATGAAAATCAGATCTTACAAAAAAATAATTTACATGTAGCAGGATTTAATTGCAGATATCTAGAACCAACTATAACACAAATGATTGCACCTACTTAGATGAAGCAACTTGATTGCATTTTATTGTTAGTAAGTTACTTTGTTATTAAAGAGACAGTTTATTGTATTTCATCTATTTCTTGGTCTACGGTCAGTGGTTCTCAAATTTTTAAAGATTACAAAGTAATTGGTTTCGTGGCACACTTTAAAGGCCAACAACACAAAAGTTCTAAAAATACTTATAAAGTAACCTTATTGTTGGGAGTGAGTTTCTTTTTTATGACAAATAATAAAAAAATGAGCTAGTAAATGTTTTTTTATATTTTGTTACGTTCTAAAACAAAAGAAGGTATTTGTACTTAAAAATATGGTGAATATTTCATGACATACTTGTAAATCTCGCATGGCGCACTAAATTCACATCCTACATATTTATATGTACTGCATTAAAATTTAATCATTATAACCAAGATCAAAAATAATTTAACAGTATCAAAAATACCTGAAGAATTAGTTGTTTCTGTTGGTGACAATGGTTTTTCAGTTGTTCATATGATTCTTTTAGCTCCTTTACTTTGCTTTCCTGTTTCTTACGGCTTTCTTTCACTTGTTTAAGTTTTTCACGTTCAGCTTTAAATTCTTCAATCTCATTGGAAAGTTGCAATTTCTAACAAAAAAATATTGCATCAGCTATAAAAATAAACTTAACTATCTTTTTTAACTTTTGGGGTATTTGTAGTTTAAAAATCCATTATTAAACGCTAGTTGCTGTCTTTAAACCCTAACAATGTACACTTCAGAAAAGTAACTACAGTTGAAATGAACAAAATGAAAAACAAAACTTTTGTGTTATTTGTATTTTGTAAATCCTTAATTAAATTCCAGACGCTGTTTTCAAACCCTAACTGCCAGAAGTCAATGTACACTTCAGAAAAGTAACTACAGTTGAATTAAACAAATTGAAAAAAAAAACTTTTTCTTGGAAGACTGACACAGGGAAAAGGCACTCTAAAAAATCCTGCTGTTGTCTTTTTAATCCAGAGAGCAAAGCAAACAATGGCAGGAGGCTTTGCAAAGAAAACCGCCAGCTCAAGTATTAGCACTCCACTATAGAATCTCCCTATTTCTGGTTAAGGCAGAAGCTTCCTGACATGTCTTAGTGTACTAAATCAAACCAGAAGGATTTGAAAATCAACATTGCCAAACTGTTTGAATTGAAAAGGAAAAAAAGCATAAACAAGCTTTAGAGCTTAGATCCTTTTCATATGAATAGGTTGGGACTATTTACTGTAAACATAATGTATCTTTTGTTTAAGCTTGGAAAAAAAGCGTGAGGGCCCCTTTTTAGTCGATTGATTTCAACACATCTAGTTTTACATGACAACTGGCCAAACATGTAAACATAGAAATAAACATTAATCTAAGCTCAGTCACACTTATTAAATGTTATTGCAATGAAATATAGTCTATGTAAGAGCAATAAATACTGGGTCAAGTTTTGAAATTCATTATTATTTTTTTGTATATTTTTATGATGCCTAGCCAAAAATATTTTATTCACATGTTTTGTAGCATGGAACAGACAAAATTTGTAAATTTTGCACAAATGGAAATAAAAAAATATTTTTTACAAAATGCATTTTTTTATGCAACCCTTTAAGTTCTCCTCTTAGTGGTAAAACATAAATGTATAAATCCAAACTGACCTCTTCAGTGAGCCTAGAAAGCACCCGATCTCTGTCCTTCATTTCATTTTCATAATTATGAATTGTTTCCAAAAGTTTAGCATGCTCTGAATCGAAACCTTGCTTTTTATCCTTTGTTTGTTGAAGTTCCCTCAATAAACTGGTAACCTAAACAGCAAGATAATTAACAGTACAAAAATGAAGGGCAAGTTATTAGTACATGTGAATATGGCAAGTCTCACATTGACATTAGTCACTGTGTTGTAGTGTTTTTGCTTATGACAACCTGTTAATGCAGTATGGTCACAATGAGTCCGCTAGGAGCTGCCTGTTTTATTGGAAGTCATTAGGATTATTTTTTATTTGACTTTTTTGTTTAGGAACTTGACTTTAATTAAGTTCAACCCATTAGAGTTGATTGGATTACAGCAATGCCGCTCAAGTCTCTTGCTCAGAAAAACGCCAACAACCCTGTGAACACAAGGCCGTTGTGCTAGACCAGGGGTCGGCAACTTTTTTAGCAATGCGTTCCAATTTAATTGTTATTTCCACGTGGAAATGACTAATGTATGCCATGTGGAAACAACATTGTTTTAAGTAATAGTGGTTTGTGTCAGGTGATATCACTGGTAAACAGAAAGCGACAAATTTGTGTATGTAGGCTGCATTTCAGGACTTTGAATGATAAACAATTAAAGACAAGGATTGTAATGGTTTAATTTAAGTCTTTTAAGACTTTAATACTAATTAACGCATATTGTTTACAAAATATTCCAAATATGTAAAAATCTTAATTTATGAAATTGAAATTTTGAAAATTTTAATTTGTCCCTAAATAAATTTAATTGTTGTCATCTTATTTATGGCTGACTGAGTTTCATGCATGACTGATTTTGTCCATGTGGCAAGTGGCCACATGCATGGCCTTGCAGTTAATCAGTCAGTGTGTCAGTCTGGTTATATAGAGCTGTTCATGGTGGTGTAGAATTAAGTGTTTTCTTCAATAGTGATTCTATGTCAACTATTATACACTTGTTAAAAAGACTATGTTTATTAATTGTCTGTTTGTAATTCTGTTTTAATAAGGCAAATATATAAATTTACAAGCAAATCAATTATAATTTAAGTGCTTACTGTATTACAGCAATTGACATAATCCACAGTTAAAAACAAACAAACATATATATACCTGCTCATGTAATTGTGACTTCTGTTTTTCAGCATCATTTAATGCCTCCTTTACTCTGTGAGACACAATTGTGATTTTCAAAATAGTAAGTGTATGGTAATAAATAAATGTTATAATAAAGTATAAAATGCTAATATAGTTAAATACAATGTTTTTTGTGAAATTTTGGCTAAAAAACTGTTATCCGAAAACAGTCTAATATATATTTTTGTGACACTAATTTACAGTTAACAGCTTAAATTTGAATGACTAATTAAAGTAACAAATACAATTGAATAGAACCGAAGCTAAAAAAGATAACATACTGTGTAAGTTGCACATCTTTGTATACATCTGACTTGGCAACATTTTCTTTCAGTTGGTTGTTTTCCTTTTCTGATTGTTGACAAACGGCTGCTAGTTTGTTTCTTTCGCCCTCTGCTGCTACCTTACTGTTGGGGATAAAACACAAGATGAATATTAAACAAATATATTAACAGATTTAAGCTCAAGAGCATAACAAACACCTATACCAGTGGTTCCCAACCTGGGGTTTGCGTACCCCCAAGGGGTTCGTAAGATGGTTTTAGGGGGTCCGTGGAGGCAAACATTCTTAGTAACATTAACCAACAATACAATTTTTGTAAGTTTTTTAACCATTTTTACAATCCTGCATACAAGTGCAAACTGTTTATCAAACCTTTGGGTCAGGAAAATTAACTTTTTTGTGATTGTTACCTAACTTACCTCCATTGTGACATCACAATACATAAGAACAATCAAGCTAAAAGTGCTTTGTTTCAGGTTTTGTACACCAGAAATTTTTTCTCTCAATTGCGTTGACTAAGTCAGTACAGAACTTAGTTGATATTTAAGCACTATGAAGGTTGATTACAATTTGATTTGCAATAAATTATATAATCATTGTCTCTATATGATACAATTCCTGTTGTCTGCAAAATATGTTGCTTGTGTATGTTTTTTTGTGTTTCCTTTGCGTACTTGGGGTTATACTTTTTTAAGTATTCATCCAAACTTACACACCTTCAAACACAAAAGCCTGATAACATACTTCTCATAATGATAATCAATTTTATGCATGCCTGTCCTAACATCATAATATAGGCCACTACTTAAATCATATTACTGAATAGCACTATAGTTTTACTTTTAATGCCACAATGGATAAGCATTACACTTTTACTTAGACTTACAGTTCTAAGACTTTGTCATAATCTGCTTTCAGGCATCTTGCAGTTTCTTGAAGGTCTTTAATTTGTTCATCTTTGCTCTGTAGTATTTCCAGAACTTTCCTATCCTTGGTTTCAGCTTTCTCTTTTTCCCTTTGCAGCACCAGACTTATAGCCTGAAAAAACACATTGTCAATAAGAGTAACTTACCAATAGATTTTTTTTAGGAAGTGGAACATTGGTTAGTAGTAATGCCTGTGCCTTTAAGCACAATTGAGCAAGTCCTTCTTTTTTCAAAGATATATATAAGCATTCTTGTTGTTATTATTGATCTGATAGACAATGTATGAGTGTGTTACTCTACTACTGTGCATGCTGACATGGTAACAAGCACAAAAATATTGCCAAAACTGTAGCCTTTTTTAATTAGAATTACCACAACTTTCTCAATGTATAATAAACACCAATTCTGCATTTGATCACATGACCATGTAAACACATTAAGAGGTCATGAACTTGTAACAAATGATTAGTGGTTCCTAAAACAACAAGTATTTGTCTGTTTGTGCACTGTCTATATTCATTTAGTGTTTTTTAGCAATTTTGTGTCCACTTAGTATATAAATGAGGATACTGTACTGGGAGCATTTATCTGCTTATGTACTACAAACAAATCGTGAAAACACATAACCTTTCAAACTAACAACATTAATCCAGCAGTTTTCAATGCATTGCAATGAATTATCTTCGAAAAATAATGTTTTATGTACGCTTTTAAAATGTCTCAAGATGTTTTCACAGACCGATTAAGATGGCTTTTTGTACCTGTGTAAGATCAGGGGATGAAACTTGCAACCGTTTCCATAGCGACCACACAAACTCCTTGTCTGCTTGGCACTGTCTGAGTTCATCAGAAAGATCTCTATTCTCAGTGAGCAGCTTAGATATTTCTGCATCTAAAAACAGTGTAAAAATTAATGACCAAATTAATTTTTGAAAAATTGCAAATTTGTTTGTATTATTAATATTGTTGCAAACTATTTGCTTTGCCACTTGTTTTCGTATGTACATTTCTGTACAAAACACGATGTTTTAAACGTCCGAATTGCACATAGTATACTATTGATCGGCATTTGAATAAATCATTCCGCGGTTTCTTAATGAAAATGGTACAAACGATTTACTACTTTTAAATATGAAAGAAAACAAAAACTAGTTTAATCTTTACGTAATAATACCAAGAATTTCTAACGTTGAGACACCAAAATGCCAGTGAGTTAAATTTATCATGTACACCAAATAAAACTGAAAATCTGACCGGCAGGAGTTAGTTTTCTGGGAAATAAAACACTAGGAACATATTGTTTTGTACTAAAAAAATTACAATTTTTGCTAACATGTTTATAATATGGGGCGTCTATTTCAAACGAAACAGTGTCAAAATGTACCTTTCGATTTAAACAAGTCATCCATTCCATTCAAACATCTGTATTTTCACAGTAGTTTATTAAAATTAATGTTAATTGTTGTAATGTAAATGTAACGAAGCAACCGTCTATTAGCAAATCGTAACACCCGCTGTTGTTTCGCATCAACGAATGTAGTCATGCATGATTAATTTCAAGATGTTATAGAAATCCGAAACGAAAGTATGTAAACAACACAAACGTTTGGTGAGTACTTCTTTCCAGTAATCAATAAATACCGTGAATAAAAACGTATTACGAAATTCTTGTAGTAAAAAACAATTGGCGCTGGTATTCGTTCTTAAGTTTTATGAGGTTCAGTAATGGTGCATATTGGCGACTCCAAAGTATATGGGGCGCCGTTGTCGAATAAATTAAGTTGTCGCAACTTCGACAACGGCGCCCTTAGGCCGTTTTAAACATAACTAAAATTTTGCAAGATAGCTAACTTGGGGCAACTTAGCTAACTTGCAACGAAACTTCGTGTCTGATGTGGCGCTAAAATGGAAAACACACAAAAATATAAAATACACATTGCTACACAGGCCTTTTGGGAGGTATATTTAGCTTTTACGTAACAATTTACCAGTTAAGATAGTTGGGCACTAGTAACTGTCAAAATGTACTTACCTAAACGTTTCATACATCGCTTTTACGTTTCGATAATAATTTTGTCTTAAAAATTTGTTGTTAAATTTTCGTTTTCACGTTAAAAAGCAAAAAGATTATACGAAAATACGACTGGGACACATCATTATGTCATTAGAAAATAAAAAAACGTGGTGTTTTGGGCATACCTAGGTGCCGGTTAGCCGGTTACTATCCATTGTGCGTGTGTGCGCAGAATCGTACGGAGCTTTGCTGTGCTTAACTTTCTTTGTCTGGTTTATGCTTGGTCTACTTTAGGGATTCAATCTACAGGAAAAAACAACAGTCCATCGTACGTTGTCCTTTGTGTCAAACTGCTTATTACACCTAAAAAGTACACTTGCTGTCAATGGACATTAATATTTGCTGAGTTGGCAGAGCATAGGCTATCTCAAGGGTGTCCAAAGTAAGGCCCGCGACGGCATTTTAAGTGGACCGCAACTGTTGTATGAAATTGTGTTGCGTATGGCCCACCACAATTTGAATTTTGGGTTGTTGCGACTTCACGCAAAAGCTTTTCCATGGATCTTTATCTACCGGTAAAAATAAAGTATACATCATGGTGCTGACGCAACAAAAGCCCCAAATTTGCCATATATTTTGTGTTGTAATTGTCCAGTTAAAAAATTTGCCAAAATACGTTGGCCCGCGGGCGTCTTCACCCGATAAAAATTTTCCCCTGTTAAAAAAAAGTTAGGACAACCCTGGGCTATCTGATAGATGACCATAGATTTGTTATACACACTCAGTGTGCTGAATAGAATATGCAATGAATGCGGTTTTAGAAGCCTGGAATATTAAATTGGGTCCAGTGTAAATTATTAAATTTCTTTTTTATCTTCAGCGGGCGTATCTAAAGCCCGGTTTACACCAAGCGCGAACGCGAACGGCTCCTTTTTTCCTCACGCGAATGACGCGAAATTTGAGGTTTACACCAGGCGCAAACGTTGCGAACACTTTCGCTCATCTATCAGTGGTGTACTTCCAATATATATAAAGAATTGCAGTTAATTTCAAGGAATTGTATGTAAAATAAGTTGTTTATGGGCCAAACGCACCTTTATCTGTTGAATGTGAAGGTTGACCATCAAATATGTGTTTTTGCAACTGATAAATTTGAATTGCTTCTAAAATAAACCGCTGTTGTGTAATACAAAACTACTCTACTCTGCAGAGCTAATTTAAGAAATGTACACTTAAAAGCAGTTGGATCTTGTTTAGCAGTGTATTTGTGAACCATATCCCGGGGGTCTATTGTTGAAGTACTGTAGCCTACTTCCAATAATTTGACATTGTAGTGTCCATACTTCTGTTAAAACTAGAGTATTAGGTACCTTACGTCAGAAAAAGATAACTGTCCAACAAAATTCTCACTTTAAGGAACTTTATTGGAAGGGCTTAAAGCGTTCAAACATATGATAAATTAGATTTAAGATTTTATAACTGTCCGGCACTTTTATGTGTGATATACTTTACTATTAGCATCAAATGACATTGTGGAATAAAGTTGCAGCACATAAAATTTTATACAACAACAAAATATCCGACATAATTGGCCAAAACTGATCATTTTTACATTTTCGTGACGAAATTCTCGCGCAAAAGGCCGTTTCTGTTGCTCACGGAGCAACCCAGACGCGAAGCGCGCAAACGAGAGAAGCGCGAAATGGGACTTCCCCACTCGTGGCTTAAACAGAGAAAGAAATTTCGCGTTGCCCGCTTCGCACGCGCGTGGTGTAAACCGCCCTTAACACCTGAATGCGTTATGTTTACAAAGAGTCTGTCGTCGAGCTGCCTGTTTTCTTGTAAGCCTGTTAATTCATATTTTTGATTTCCGTCGAATCTTTAATTTTATAATAGTGCTTGAGGGCTTTATTATACGGCGGATTATACAGTTTTGTTTCGCCAAAATAAACGAGGGATTATTGCACCTTGTATATCAGTCAGCCCCGCACCACGTGGAGAGGAGACTGCCTTTTTCTTTTTGTTGAACACCAAGCTTCTGTTCTGCGTTTTTATTGGGTGTTTCTTAACAGATAGAACTTAGAGTCGGACATTTGCCAAATCAGGAATATGGCCAACACAAAAAGGTAGGTGCCGGTTATTAATGCTCGCTTATGACAGCTCTTTAAATTTAAGACCAGCTTTACAATGTGAAAGCAACTTTTTAAATATAATGGATCAGGAACATAGAGGAAATTATTCTGTGTAATCATAGACGTAAAATGTCGCTATATAACTTTGTTGCAGTGGCGGCTCGTGCCTAAATTTTGTGGGGGTGCTGCTTCAAATTTTAGCCTTTATTGAACAAATATTAGTTGGCAATTTATAGAAAAGCCACATTTCTAGTTTTCTAGCCATTGTTTTGTGTACAAAAACAAGTAATACAAATCTTAATCGGCAACTCCATTGTGGCGTAATGTTTGTTACGCAATAATGTACACGAGTGTAAACCGCAGACGGTATCGGATCATGAAAGTTATCTGTAATGTTGTGGTGGGAATATTAAGTAAAAATATCTAGGGGGTGCTGCAGCTCCGCAGCACCCTAGCACGAGCCGCCCCTGCTTTGTTGACAAAGAACTACACCCGTTTTTTGGTGTTGATGGGTATCATTAGCTGCTTTTCGGCCTTTTGGAATTTTTAGGAATATATTTTGTGTTTCTTTACATGGGTTTTCTGTAACTAACATAGGTTTTCTGTAAAAATGTCGCGCAGAGACACATGGGATCGCCCGATTGAGTCCTTGTTCGCTCAAGTTGGCTACTGCGTTGGACTCGGTAACTTATGGAGGTTTCCTTACTTATGCCAAAAGAATGGCGGAGGTATGCAGACTTGTATGATTTAAATTACGACAAAATGTTAACATACTATTATTTATGACCAAATTCTTTGGATTTCAAACAGCTTAGGGCAGGGGTTCTTAACCTGGGGTGCACGCACCCCCAAGGGGTGCGAGAACTGTTCCTAGGGGGTGCGGGAATGCTGAATCATTAAGGTTGGTTAGGTCTATTCTATTTAAGCAATTACAGAAGGGGGAGCGAAAATTGGTTAGTGATTTGTAAGGGGGTGCGAAAATTGGTTGGTGATTTGAAAGGGGTGCAGCAAGGAAAAAAGGTTAAGAACCACTGGCTTAGGGTGTATATGCTGTATACACCAAAGTCACGAAACTTGTTTTGAAGCGGGCCGTATAACTGTCAGAATAACACTGGGGTTTGGGGTAGTTTACATGCTTCAACGGGACACTTTCAAAACTGTGTCCGCGAAGCGATTTTTGACGGTACAGCCCAGAGCTGCTCCCTTCACAATCTTATTTAAAGTTATAGAGGGCGATTGCTTAACTGTAAAACTGGGTGGAATATGTCTACCAGGCAATGTTTCTTTGTTTTATTACAAGTACCAAAAGAGACCGCCGTAAAAGTAAAACCATGTGGTGCCCTAACATAAACACTGTTCACAGGCTGCGGTTTGGTGACCCGTACCCACAACACTCAGAGAAAATAGCGTTTATTTGCCAACGTATTTAACAACGTAAATTCTGTTTCCTGGATCAAATACACTGGAAGGCAGTGTTTACGATACCAACGTAGTTTTTGGGCTACAATTTCGCTATAACACCCTTCCCAAATAGCAACACATTTAATGTTTGTTATAAAGGTGTATTCTTGATCCCCTACGGTCTCGCCTTAATGGTGATGTCGATTCCCCTGTACATTTTTGAGGTTGGCCTCGGGCAATCAACAAATCGAGGTCGTATCGCAGCTTGGAACAGATTACCTCTCATGAAGGTTTGTATTAAATATTTTTTCACACAGTACTGCTACGTGCATTGGGAGTATACGTGGTTGTTTTTGTAATATCGCAAGGCAATCACAAAATATGTGCATTCCCAACAATAATGCTTTCATGGAATCGCAAATAACGCTAGTTCATGCCAAAGTCCACAAAAAACACAGACTTTGGTTTTAGATGGTATTGACTTTGGTTCCATAAGTATAACATTTTATTGTCGAAACAACCCGGTTTTTGTCAATTTAGCCCAAAGTTTCCTGATCATAACAAAGCCACAGAACAAAAATAAATAGTTAAAGAGTGTCTGGCATGAATCATCAGTGACACTAAATATCGAAGAGATTATTAAGGACTGTGTGCAGTATATTATTACTTTATTATTATAGCCTATTCCTTAGGTGAAATATATATGTCTAAATATAACGGTGGACGACTTCAGACTTGTGAAAGTTTTCAGTCTGAGATTATTAAGGAAATACAGATATTACCATGGAATTTTATACTGGATTTTATACATTCAATACTCGTGCAATTTTAGACTTCCAGCGGAACGCTGTTTCGGTATAGCAGTTCTTTTTACCAGAACGGCAACGGGTAAAATGTATGAGGCCGGTAATAAGTTCGCACACGTGCTGATATTCTCCTGTGTTATAAATTATTTACATTATGGAACGAAAAGAGCACATGACGCTGTAAGTCATGGCGTTAACGCGTTTCCCACAGTTTATGCGGGTGATCAGATTAGCAAAGTTTTTACTGTTGATCAGATCAGCGAACAGCAGCTATAGCCTGGGGGTACGAACAATTATCGATCAAAATTCAAGCAGTAAGAAATGCGTTAAACCAGATGAAAAGGTAATAGGAAAAACGCATTAAGTCATAAACAGGCATATATTTTGCTCGAGGCTGTAGTCTTTAATAGTTTAATGCTATTGACCACAGAAGCAACATTTTCTAAACCTGCGGTTCTCAAACTTTTTTTATTTTTTGTCATAACGGTCCCTTCGCAATTTTTTCGAACACTCGCGGTCCAAGCTATATATATTTATGAAACTGAAAATACATTGGCAAAATAAAACTGTTGAGATACCCACTAAAAGATAATTTATTCCTTTCAAATTCCACAACAAGTACTCCCACAACAAAATGCAGAATAAATTGTAAATTAGTTTCGTAACATCACTTCGTGTGGAAATATTTCAAGGAAAATTTATTACGTCACAAACAAGACTAAAACAATATAAATATAATGCGCGAACAATTGCCTCCTGTTTGTTACTTGAAAATGAAGCAATGGACCACTTCTTGGCACAGAAAACTCATTTGTCTGACCAACTTTTGCTTATCCACTCGCAAGATCTGATATTGCATAAGCTCCTCGCGGTCCCTCTGAAATCGCGTGGCGGATCCCAAAGGGACCGCGGACCCCAGTTTGAGAACCGCTGAATCTAAACAAATGAATACATAAACTATTGCTGCCAGGCATAATATCAAGTTTGTAGAGTTCTTCTGGCAAATGTAATTTTTTTCTGAAGTTTCAACGTCCTATACAGGTCGTCTTCATCAGGGTAAATAAAGTTGTCATATGGGTTCGGGTTTCTTTGTAGGTCTTCACGTACCAGAGTTGTAAACACGAACCCTTTTAACCAGTTTAATTGAAAATAAAGCCCCATTTAGGTCCGAAAGGTTGAATTGAATCTACTTACCATGGAGGAATTGTGGCACAAATGGTGCCGAGTGAAATATAAGACCCGATTCAAGCACGTTTAGTCTAGTTTATGTTTATCTGATGATCTCTAAATCATTGTTTCGACGTGTGTATGAAAAGTGCCCGCGTTACACAAAACATTCAGCCCGGGTGTTTTCTCCATCTATTTGGTTGCTAAAGCGTTTTTGTTTTTGTCACTAATCGCGTGGGTTTTAGTTCGTTGTTTAAAAATTCCATAAAGTGTGGCCAAACTTGTTTACCCATAATGTGCCAACCTCATTTCTTGTGAGCCCTTGCCTTGTAATGACGATGTAGCTGCAACAAGTTTAGCTTTTATCCACCAGTTGTGCCCTCCACTATTTTGCGCTCCATAACGTTTCAACGTTGCACAGCTATTTCCAGCTTGGTGATGGTTTTACGGGATTTGAGTCGCTATGTTTCAGCATGCCTGTTTAACGCCATGGTTTAAAAACTGTCGATTTTTTTCAAATAAGGCACCAAACGAGTAATATATAACGCGACTCTTTTTTTCAGGGAATAGGATATGCTTCGTTGGTGTTGACGGTTTTAGCCATGCTCCCCTATATGCTGGTCATGGCTTGGGCGATTTTGTACCTTGGACACTCTATGACAACCGGGCTATTACCCTGGACAACTTGCGGTAAGTTTGCAAATCAGAATTTAATACGTTCGCACTTAAGGAGGCTGCCGACATTATTCCATTTGATTTCCATACGCTAAGTATTTTCTAATATATTCTTTAAGTAAAAATAAACTGTTTGTAGTTATTAGAACTTTCCATATTGACAGTGAATCACTTGGTTTTGCAATAAAGAGTCCACAATGCAAGAAAGAGATAAAGGTTTTCTTGTTCCAAAGAAGCCTAATACCCAAGACACCGGTTTAATCAAGCTTTTAAAATTTTTACGAAATTCACACTAGAAAAAAGACAAGTCTTAAGTGAACCTCTTCAGTCACGCTTTTTCTGCATCTGTGTGGGAACCCCAGGTCTGGAACTATTGGATTAAATAGGTCTGTGTTAAGATAACCCCTGGAACACTAACTCCTGCGTGACGCTTAATACCGTCATGAACAATTCTATGGCGATATCCGTGGATTTCCCAAAGACAAATGCCACCCTGGAATTCAACCAATCAATTTCAATTTCGTACACAAAGGAATCCCTCCCTCAAGTTCAGTTTTGGAGGTGAGGCCTTAAAACGGGGAAAAGTTTAGGTTTACTGTAACAAACAAAGGCCAAGAAACTTTTCTAACCTTTGTTTGTTTTTTTCTTTTTGTTATTGTTTGCTGTAGCCGTACAGTTCACTTCAGAACTTCGACTGCTCGTGTCCAATGAGAGCTTCGTATTGATCGAGACGACGTCCTGCCATAGCCGTAACTTTACTCTGCACACACGCGTTGGATATTGTGGTTTATTATGTAGGCCTATTGTAGTGTTAAAAACGTACACTAAAATTCCAATCTTTACCTGTTATTGTTTTTCGACAACCTTTCTCTAATAATTCTTCGCGACTGAAAAACCGCTGATTGCCGAAAGTCGGTCAATATACCAGAGTTGTAAGTTGCGCCTGCTGGGTTTTAGGTTCGGTATCTGGCCGGTTCTTGGTCAATGCGTGACAAACAATCGGCCTAGATTCGGGCCTGATCTTTGCTCACTGTTTTACGAAGAGTATTTGTATCGTTTCACGAAAAAAACAGCCATACATTCAAAAGAATATTCTGCAGACTATTCTGCCAAACTGAGGCATTTAATACACTTACATTTGAGGCCTAATTTTAAGTTTCAGTGGATTAATTAAATCATTATCAGGCCCGTACCAAAAAGTCTTTGGCCTACTCACAACTCTCGTCAGTGTCAAACCTTGCGAAACGACCTTGAACCCAACTTATACCTATGACTTTACGCCAGTTTAAATAAACAATAATACAGTCTTTAAACTTGATTTAAAAGCCAAAAATTCACCTCATGTTTGATAAGCGCTTTTTGTTTTAAACCAAATTCCCATCCCACGGGTTATAGAGAAAGGTTTTCGCTATGTGCATCTTTTGCAATGTCGTGAAGGTTTAAATTTGCAATACTTAGGAACTACGTGCTGAGGATATCAAACTCCGAAAGCGAAATGGATGGAGAGTTTAACTGGCCAGTGCTGTGTGCCCTCATCGCTGCTTTTTTCACTGTCTTTTTTGTTACTGTGGGTGGAATAAAGATTGGTGGAAAAGTAAGTAAAAAACCACCTTGGTCAGCCTGGAAATTCTATTAACGTGAGAGCCTAAATGCCAACGTTTAGAGCTATTTAGATTAGGTGAGGTTCTTTAATACAAATAACAATACAACTGACTTAAAACGTAGTTTCGAACGTTTAATTTAGTTTCAAAAGCAGAAACAACTGTGCTGTTTGCGTTCTTTATCGGGTACAGCAACCTTTTGTGAGTTGAGTTCTCAAGTGGATAGCCCTAATCGTTTGATTTATGTTTCGCTTTAGGTTGTCTACTTCACTGCAACCTTTCCATACGTCATCTTGGTTGCCCTTCTCATCCGAGGAGCGACATTAGAGGGCGCTAGCAAGGGCATCAGGGCTTATCTTCTTCCCAATTTGTCACAACTTGCAAAAGCGCAGGTAATTTACACATGTTCCGTATGAAGCAGTGGTTCACATTGAAATTACATTTTCTTGCAATACTGGTTTATGTTGATTTTTTTGTTTGCTATTTTATTAATCTGTTTTATTATTATTATTTTTTTTTTGTATTTAGGTTTGGGTTGATGCAATTTCCCAGGCCATCTATACTTTTGGAATAGGATTTTCCGCCTTGACCGCTTTTGGTGGATACAACAAACACAAAAACAACTTCTACAGGCAAGTATACTTCTTTATTGCAACACAATTGCGGCGTCAAAGTTTTTAAGTGCAACATTCTAAGGACAAAACTTTTTTGATCTAAAATCATCAGCCAATAAATGCTAAGTAATCTGCAGAGAGTGCACACTGTTTCAACCTATAAGGCCTCATTAGTGCAGCTAGTGAACACATCGGTCGTATTGGCCTTATTTTTAACTTACCACCCTAAACACCTGTTTTTATGTTGCAGGTCAACATTCGTTGTAATTTGCTTGGGGTGTATTACATCATTCACGATGGGGCTCGCAACATTCAGTGTACTTGGACATCTTGCACACGTCATGGATGTCGACATCGATGGCGTAGTACAGTCAGGTTCAACAGTAATAAATGTTGTACTCTAACGTCAGTGTACTACTTTTACTATACATCAGTTTACATTGGTTTAAACCAGTGGGTCTCAAATTATGGGTCGCGACCCAAACATGAATCACGCAGGGTCAAAAAATGGGTCGCCCTATGGCGATTCAATGCTGCCCAAACGAACTATTACTGCATTAAGTAAACACAAACGAATTTACTTAATGTGGTAGTAAAGTCACCTCACTCGACCACGTTGTACAGTAAACAGAACCAACTATTACCACATACAGACGACAATAGGCTTCCAACTTTACTGTTGCGCACATGGCGATTGTAACGTGACACGTCGTAGCACGGGAAATAGTAGTACACGTTAATCATGCGAAACTGAACGTGGACATGTACCAGTTAGCGTTTAAGGAAGAGTAAGCATTCGTACAAGGAACCATTTTTAGAATTGGGATTCACTTCTATCAATGATCATAGTGCTGCAAAGCCACAATGTGTGTTGTGTTATACAGTGTTGTCGAACGAATCGATCTCGTTAAGTCTGCAGCCATGTTGACATGGGCAGACTCCTATGCGACGACGACGACTTGGCCTCGAAATTGCAGTCCGTCTCGTTAATACATTTTTGATGTTTGAGGCTTGGGTCGTGAGATGTTCATAAAACTCAGATTTGGGTCGCGGTTAAAAAAGTTTGAGAACCACTGGTTTAAACTAAACAAAACGCGTCATGGATGGCGTAAAGAGAATTCGCAATTATTTTAAATTGTGTAAAAATACTGACAGTTAGGGCTATTAGAGTTGAAGTGCGGTTTTATAATAGATTTCAAGAAAATCCACTTATAAACTAAGTTTGTAAAGTTTAATTTAGTTCCTCACCCTATCCCAGTCTCACTGTTAACTTAAATAGTTATACTATTTACGCCATTTACTACTTTAGCAAACTTTTTCTATTGTGTGTTCTTATATTAGTAGCTCTATCATTACTTTTAGGGCCCGGACTAGTCTTTCAAGTATTTCCCGTGGCATTGGGCCTCATGCCTGCATCGCAATTTTGGGCCGCCATGTTTTTTCTGATGATCTACTTTGTGGCAATCGACACTTCGGCAAGTCTTTTGATTTATTCAATGTAATCTTTTATTTTTGAAACATAATTCGTCAGTTGTTTTATTGATGTAGAAGTCGTCTTTGGCCCTTCTTCTTAAAGTCGTCTGTAGTTTTAAATATTTGATAAGTGAAGAATGATTCGTCGGTCACCACCCTGTTACACAGGCTGATTCTTATAGTCTGTTATGGCATTTCTACTTGGTAACAAGTTATTTTTATAGTTTTCGGAATTCGAAGCGGTGATGACAATTATTGGAGATGCTTATCCAAGCCTGATTTCAACTCGGCGCAGAAGAGCAGGCACTAACACCATTTTAGGGATTACGTTCTTCGTGCTTTGCCTTCCTCAGCTTCCCGCGGTATGTAACATTACAAACATATACTTGACAGCAAAAGATTCAAGATTCGCCTCATGTTACATTTGTTGCACGATTTTTCGGTTCGGTATAGATCGGGTTTTGCCAGTAATTGCAATCGTATAAGATAAGGTTATGAGGTAAAAACACTTGATGAAACCTAATAGTAAAGCCACATCTGTCCGTCACAACGCACCAACCACAACACGCGCTACAGCACTGACACATCAAGTATCGCGAAACTTATACACTAGGACGGACCATGGGGTCTGTGTGATGAAATAGTTATTTTGCATATTCAGTCGTCGCTTTACATCTGACATTGTGCCAAAACAAATGAAGCCATTTTGAAATCGATTTTTAGTAGCATTGTCCAAATAAAATAGGCTATTGCTACCAGGCTTAATGTATAACCGAGTATTGCTCATCCAGCAGTTGTATTGTAAACAATCGACGTTTCGACGTCCTATAGAAGACGCCTTCGAAAGGGTACTGGCATATCTTGCAAGACAAAATTCTTGTAAAGCGACAAAATGCAACGTCAAAAACGTCGATTGTTTACAATAAAACTGCTGGATGAGCAGTACTCGGTTATTGTCGAAACAAATTTATTTGACTTGAGTATTTGAATTTAATTTTTAACTTCTAGTACGGAATCTACATTTTTGAGTTGTTGAATTCTTATGGATCATGTGGAATTTCTATGATTCTTGTCGCATTTAGCGAGGCGGTTACGGTTGGGTGGCTGTGGAACGTTGAGCAATTCAAGCGTGACGTCAAAGAGATGACCGGGAGTAATCTTGCCAAACCAATAGTTTATTGCTACAAGTTCATGACCCCACTTGTAACACTGGTAAGGAAGATGAGATCTCTATTAAAACCTCATATTGGGAATCAAATCTAGTTTAACATAGCTGAGATGAACATATTCATCGCGGGGTCAGCCTTGAAGCGTCTATGCAGACCAGCGATCACGGCATACATATCGATAAATCAGCTGGTCTCCCAGGCATTCCCATGTGACAATGCACAGTCTAGAAAAATCTAGCCTGTGGTGGGACTCGAACCCAGAGTCTTTCCGGGACTCGCGTTGTACCAACTGCAAACTGCCTTACCATATGCAACACGGAAATGCTTGGCAGACCAGCTGATTCGGTACAACGCCTTTAATAGGCCTGGCGTACTATGATTTGTGGTTCAACATAGGTTTGTTCTATTTTGACACAGTAAAATAATCACCACCGCACGTATTCTTGACGTTACGTAAAATAAATCGTTTTTGGTTACATCTCGTGCATTAACATATAGTATTAAACGTAAACGTAAACCAAACAAAAGGCCTGTTAACACCAATGTTCTTCGAGTAATAAAAATAAAGTGAAAAAACTGATTGTTCGGTTTTGTGTGTAGATGATCTAATAGTAATCACATCGTTTCTGTTAAAGTCGCTCATAAAAGCAAAATTGCACACTTTTTTGTACAAGACAAAAAACAAACACATAAAGATATTTTTTCAAACCACACCGAAATTTAGGGCATTTTCTAAAAATTTCGAACATATTGTTTGCAACCATTGAGAAACTATCATTTATTTCTACAATACATAAAAAATGATCTTCGATCGGTTTGTTTATAGTTCGTCTTGTTTTTCTTCATTGTTAAATGGGAACCACTAACTGTTGGGGATTTCGTCTACCCGACGTGGGCAAATGTGATTGGTTGGATTATGTCTTTGTGTTCTATACTCTGTATCCCATTCGTTATTCTTTACGTTTTATGGAAAGAAGATGGAACATTAAAAGAGGTAATTTAACCGTTTTTACGAGAGGTCTACCACATATAACAGGCATATAACAGATAATACACAGTATGGGCTTCAATTTTTTGGCTGCCCGTTCTATCACAAAAGTCATATTTCTCAGCTGATTCTGTCACAAAACGTCCATTGACAGTAACCTGTAATGCTAACCGGTTCGCTGATCTCATAAAATTTCGTGAGATGGTTTTGTAGAACCGGTGCGAACCGGCTGAATCCCTCCACTGGTAATACCCCCATAATATCCTAAATATATAAGGCTTTGTTTAAAATTTTTAGACCAGCTCGTCATAAAATACGACTAAATTTGGTTTGCATGTCGATACATGTTGAATGTTTTCCGCTCACGATAAAATCGTGTTTAAAATTTTAAAAGTGAAAGTATAGCCTACTGTTCTGAGCTTGTGCAGTCTTATACATTAAATTGAATAAACCGTATTTACAGTTGCTAGTAAAATTCGCATGGTGATTCTAGCACACGTTACGAGGTCGCAGAAAAAAAACACAGGACGCATTAATTCACTTCGAAAAAAATTGGAATCGCTTTTTAATTACTAGCACTATACTAAAATATTTAAGCGGGCCACACTTCATTAAAAATCAAATCATCTTTATCGGCCGAATTTGTCCTGGCCTCCACAGCAGTTTAATGGGCCGAATTTGTCCTGGCCTCCACAGCTTGCACACTCCTGGTAAAATACATGACAGAAAAGTTGATAAATCAATGTATTTTTACTTGCGCAGAGATTTTTAAGCGGGATTCGTCCGTTGAGCGACGAGAAACAGTCCTTAAACGACGAAACAGAAATGAAGATGATCGAACAAAAATGCACTAAAAAGGAAAGTGAATTTTTTGCCTAACACAGATACTAGAAAAATTACACATTGCTAAGTGAAGCATTAAGCATAAAAAAGTAAAGCATGAAAACAAACGTAGCTGTGTAGCTGTATATATATTTTGAATGAAATCATGACCAGTACGTTTTCGTATATTTCTCCTGTATATTTTGAATGAAATCATGACCAGTACGTTTTCGTATATTTCTCCTGTAGTTTTGCTGTGTTATACAACTTTGCATGACTGATAACTGTTTAACGCTAATCATTGGCTTTACGCTCACACAATGGCGATAAGGTACACTAGGTGGACTTTTTTTTTACAAAGAGTAGGGTATTTTTATTTGCTTATTACCGTTTTGAAAATTTTTATTTTGTAATGGAAAATTGTAATAAAGTTGACCCCGACTCGAAATATCGACCTTTCATCACATTTTAGTTGTGAAAATCTTGTGCTGCTTGGTTTGTTGTGTTTTAACAACTGTGCAAAATACTAAGCTTAATCTGCTACTGTCGCATGACTGTGTGTGACAATTTGACTGCTACTGTTGTGCAGTGCTAGAATTGCAAATAAAAATTGTCGTAAAATGACATTGACATCGTTAGCGCTGACCTGCGAAAACGGTTTTGCCCATGTGAGTATTTAAATGGGGCTGGCGCTACAACATTTAGGTACGTTGTTTAAAACAGGGTGTGCATTTTGGGGGCGCGGAGACGTTTGGATTTAAATCAAATTTGGCCTGGTAAATTATTTTCAAAACAGTGCATAGTGAGCCAATGTCTGATTTTTTGTGTGTGGCTAGAAAATAGAATTGAAATGACGCCATGTGGTAAGTGATGACGTTACCTTTTACCGATTTTGATTAAAATATAAAAGAGCAAGAGCATGTCGAAACGTCAATTTTTATCAAAACAAATTTGTTGCAGAGTATTACTATTATTGTGTACATGAACCGTTGTACGAATGGGCGTAAAGTGGGCGTGTTTTATTTCCTTGTACCTTGGGCAGACTGCTCAATTCAATCAATGCGCAGGTGTCGTCTAGCAGCTTGGTGATTTATATTAAAGGATAGCTACATTGGTGAGCATACCAGAACAGGAGCAGAAGGTGCTGGGTTAAACAGTGCTGTATTTTTGTTTTAGCAATTTCGATCCATAATGAAGAATTAATGTATTGAACAGAACGTTAGCGGGTTAAACTATTTAAGCCTGGTGGAAAAATGAAAACTGTTGGCCACTTGTTAAACCGACAAGGCAGTTATTGGGCAGTGAAGTCTTCCCGAAGCTCATAGTGGCAATTTGAAGCCCTATTGCCCATTTAGACCGGCAACGCACCAAGCGCCAAAGCTCCTGCGTTTCGTGCCGCTGGACGTTTGTGCAGAGAAATCAGTCTGGGTTTTGGAATCAACGTTTTTGCCATGCGGACCGGTTTGAAACTAATTTTTTTATCACGGACCGTCCTTTAAAAATCACAAATGTTCAGCACCGAAAACTAATTACAGATATTACAATTTAGATTTAATGTGAACCTTGAGCGAGTTTTATGCAGGCCGGTAACAAACCCTTAACGGACCGGTAGTGGGCCTCGGCCCACTGGATTTAGGAGTCAAATAATAATAAAAAACATTTGAAGAAAATGTTTCTTTAGGGTGGCGTTGCACCAAGTGTACGTCATGCTTATCCCACAGTGGTTCACTGTTTGCACTGTACTTCAGGCATTCCCTTTAGACATGGTTCATTGAAATGGTTGCTTATATGCCTCATAACAAAACAACACAAATTGAACATCAGTATCGAGGCCGTCGGTGGTGGAGTGGCTTAAGTGCACCTTTGCCAAATGGCCAGGATCATTACAATGCATGGATGCTGCAAGAAAAGGAGGTATGTAATTATGGTTTAAATATGCAATCTCCTCAAGAGGGTGATACTAAACACACGCTTTTCAATCTTGCGCAACTAATGTGCTATTCATTGCATATTCAAACATTGTTGCCATTGCTTTTTTGATGTCTGAGTGTGGGCTTACTATAGTTGCACCAATCTATAGACAACAGCAGAAAACACGCCCGTACTTGAGATCTTGGTGTTGTCAATTAAGATGACATTTATATTAACGCATATGTTAACGTGGGAATAAACGTCCCCGGCAGAGGGAGTAAAGGCGTCCCCGGCAGAGGGAGTAAATGCATTATTTACCTTTATGGCAAATAAAAAGGGAGTAAATAAAAGTAAAAAAAAAAAAAAAAAAGGGAGTAAATAAGGAAATAAATGCATTATTTGCGGCCAGTTAATAGCAGAACATACCATGCAGTTATTTAGAAATTAAATCACTAACACGATTGGTAGCTGTAGAATCTTTTAATCTTTAAAGTTTTGCTCAAGTGTGCAGTTTTTATGTATGTTTATAACTCGTTTAAAATCGCATTATTCGCCAGTAGCAAAAACCAAAACGTTGCAGTGTGGTTTATAAAAGCCAGAGATATCTTTAAAAAACATTAGAGCAGTCAAATGATAGAAATGTTTGTGTTTGTGTCTGTAAAACATTTAATAACAACAATTGAAGGCACTGTCCATAACGCTTTTACGGAAATGAAAGTGTTGAATTACAATTTCTCTCGAAAATGCAGCGGCTTCCTTGCCAAACGCTCGACTGCATTCAAGCGCTCTAAGGACAGACAGTGTTGTACATTTAGTCGAACTGTGCAATAGACTGTTTGCAGGTTTAGGCAATACTTTAAGCAAGTTTGGGTCATTGGAACACACAGGTTGATTTTTGCTGTTCCTGCAATATGCCCAATAACGAAAGGTGGGTGCATGTCGGTAATAAAAGTGTCTAGCGAACAAAAGTACGAAAAGGTATAGTATTTGAATTGAAGTGCATAAAATTGTAAAGGCTTTTTTACGTACGTGGAAAAAATATGCACATAATATACTTGAGTTATTGAGGATAATAGAAACACGAGCCCACTTTAACAAAACTGGTCTTTCGGAAATCTGTTGTGTGTTAAGTTTCTGTTGAGATTGTAGTGCATACAGAATTAGGCCTATGTTATGTTCCTCATGTAGCAATTTGTGCAGAGACACATGGGATCGCCCGATTGAATCCTTGTTCGCTCAAGTTGGCTACTGCGTTGGCCTTGGTAACTTGTGGAGATTTCCTTACTTATGCCAAAAGAATGGTGGAGGTACGTGCGTGTGTTTGCCTTAACAAACTAAACCAGGGGTGGGGAACCTACTTTATATCGCGGGCCGCATGAATTGCACAACATTTTCGGGCGGGCTAAATATGTTTTTATTTTCAAAATCCATGCGAAATATCCGAAGCACACAAGTGGTTTTATATTTCATCGCTCCAGATTTGCTTTTTTCTTTGCTGTTACATGTTTGCAATTAACAAGGCATACAGGTTTATCACTTATTTCGACTAAAAAGTAATAGTTTGTCCATTCTTTCTGGAACACCGTAGCTCCATTATACCGATCTGTCTTTTTTCCAAGGATATATTTTTAAGGATCCACGCTAATAGCCCTCAAACCATTTTAAAACTAACACCACATGGCAAATGATTTGTTTGCTGCGAGGAGAGGCAATCGAGTGACGGTTACGTCACAAATATAGCAAGTGGTTGAATATAGAAAGTGTGGCAATTTTTAGAAGTGTGGCGTCATATTGTGGAATGGGAAGATTACCAATAATGTCGAAGTCATTTCAAGGAAATATTTGTACATAAACATTTTTTGGTTTTTGTATGCTATGTTGTATACTGTACTTTAACAAAATTGTGATGGGGGCTACATTAAAAAGACAAGCAGGCCAAACGTGGCCCGCGGGTCGCAGGTTCCCACCCCTGAACTACACCCTTGCAAGGGTTGTCGCAACATTTCGCTGTTTGTTTAAGTTTGCTAAGATTTTTTTGTACTTTATAACGACAGTGCTCAAAATATTAATACAAGCACATGGTTTCTGCACCAAAGTTCACAGAAACTTTTGTTGACCAATACAGTGCTTTATTTCCACTCTTTTTTACTAAAATGTAGATTCTCAAAATCCTAACAAAATTATTCCTGTCAAAATGTTTTCAGGGGTATTTTTGATTCCCTACTGCCTCGCATTGATGGTAATATCAATTCCACTCTACATTGTTGAAGTTGGTATTGGGCAATTAACAAATCGAGGAAAAGCAGCTGCTTGGAACAGACTGCCACTAATGAAGGTCAGTGGCAGATTTTTTTAAATATTGCTGAGACCTTACGTATATACAGTAGTAATTTGCAGTTGTTTGGTTACAGGATGTACTCCCTGATTCTCACAGTACGCTTGCTATGGTTTGACTATGAACCTGACAAAAGGTCATGAGCGTTTATTATGCCTAGTTACATGGCAAAAATGGTACCTATGTGTGCTTCCAGTATAAAAGAGAAAGAAAATGCCTTTAATATTTGCTAAACAAACATTAAAAATGATTGCAGTTTTCATGGGTTTATCTGTACGGATTCATATGATTGTGTAATACGAATTTGTTTGTTTACAGAGGAAAGAAGATTGTTTCAAACTTAAAAAAAGCTTTTTATTATGACTTTTAAAACATTTATCGACTACACAAAAACAAGTTAACGAGTCAAAGTTTTAGTGCTATATTTTTGGTATGTATTAAAAAGAGGGAACTTAAAGTGTGGTAAATTAAACTCAGGCCCTTCTGTGTATCAACCAGTGCAATAAAACGAAAAACATTTTCTTTTTACAGGGAATAGGATATGCTTCGGTGGTGTTAACGGTCGTCGTGATGATTCCTTATATGCTAGTAATGGCTTGGTCGATTTTGTACTTGGGCCACTCTATGACAACCGAATTTCTACCCTGGACAACTTGCGGTAAGTTTCCAAAACAGCGCTTCATACTTCCAATGGGTTTTGTACAGTAGTGGGATTCATTTTTTTTGTCTGCGGGTTCTATCACAAAAGTCATATTTTTTAGCCGGTGCTGTTGCAAAAAGTCCATTGACAGTAACCAGTAATGCTAAACAGTTCGCTGATCTCATAAAATTTCGTAAGATGGTTTTTTAGAACCGGGGCGAACCGGCTGAATCCCACCATGGTTTTGTACTTGGTTAAGTCCAGCAACAATTAACAAGAAAAATACATATTAAGTTCTGCGAAATGTTACTCATAACGTATCCTAATTGTCATATTGGTTTTGACCACAAGATAACCCTTGGAACACGAACTCCTGCGTGACACTTGATAAAGTCATGAACAATTCTCTGACCAAATCAAATGCTTCCCTGGAGTTTAACCAATCCATTTCGATCTCCTATACAAAAGAATCTTTATCTCAGGTTCAGTTTTGGAGGTAAGAAACATAAACAACGTATACGTACCTGTGAGGAAAGGTTGAAACGTTTTTGTTCAATTCTAGTGTTGTTTGTTGTAGCCGTTAAGATTCCATTCAGTAGTTGCTTTGTATCATGTGAGATAACGTCTTCTGTGATCGTCACTTTATACTGCAATCAGTGGTGGGATTCAAATTTTTTGTCAGCCGGTTCGATCACAAAAGTCATATTTTTCAGCCGTTCCTGTTACAAAAAGTCCATTGACAGTAACCAGTAATGCTAACCGGTCCGTTGATCTTATAAAATTTCTTGAGACGGTTCTATGGAACCAGCGCGAACCGGCTGAATCCCACACTGACTGCAATGCAAACCTTCATCAAATTGTTTCTTCTAGTGTAGCTTCGGAACAAAAAAGCACAGTTTGCGCTTCCTGTATTAGACTTGATAACTATTTTAAAGATAGCGCTATTACTCACATCGTCGCATAATGCGTGAAAGCTGTGCTGCAAGGTTGATACCGACGTTACATTAAATTTACCAGCATATCTAACTGGGCCAAATTAAGGAATTTGTTTTCTTATGGGGTAAAACTACTTGTAAAATAAAGACTTTACGCCAAAATTTCTGACATGGCCTATGCCGTACGTCTGGTAACCCTGTGTTAAACACATTTGATTGTTAACAAGCATCATGTGTCTTTAAATTGCTTAAGTCATCCCAGTCACACCAATGCAATGATGAGTGCTTCATTTGTTTCTCGTTTGCATTATCATCAAGCGATACATTTGCAAATCCTCAGAAACTACGTGCTAAGAATCTCCAATCCGGAAAATGGAATAGATGGAGAGTTTAACTGGCCAATGCTGTGTGCGACCATCGCTGCCTTTATTACTGTGTTTCTTGTCACTGTCGGAGGAATCAAAGTTGGTGGAAAAGTAAGAGAAAGGGAGATGAGATGAGTTTATTTTGCTTGGTGAACATAGCGGCACAATAACACTAAACAACCACCAAGCCGGAAATAGCTGCGCAACGGTAAAATGTTATGGAGCGCAAAACAATGAAGGGCACGATTGGTTGATAATGGTTGAACGCGCTGCAGCTACACCGTATTAAAAGGCGACACCGTATTCAAAGGGTGAAAACCTGAAACAAAAAAGCAAAGGGAAACCTAGTAGCTAAAATTTTTGGTAAAATTGTCGCGCACTCTTATGTAAGCTTTTTTGTCCCGCATTAGGTTGTCTACTTCACTGCAAGCTTTCCATACGTCATCTTGGTTGCCCTTCTGATCCGAGGAGTGACGTTAGAGGGAGCTAGCAAGGGCATCAGGGCTTATCTTTTTCCCAATTTGTCACACCTTGCAAAAGCGCAGGTAATTTATCAAAACATGCCTCGCACAAAAATGGTATCAGTGGTTCTCAACTCGATCCTGGCCATGGACCACCGGCGCTGTAAAAACGATATTCGATATTGTGGTCCATTCCAATTTTAAACAAGCTTTAAGTATGCATACGCAACAAGTATTTCGATTTGAAACATACTTCTTTAAAACTGATTTTCAAGAAGTATGCCAAAATTATTAACAATTAACATATGATATACAATAATCTTCAATTTATCACCAAATTCACTAGTGGTCCATGGACTACAAGTTGAGAACAACTGGTATACATTGTTTTAAATCACTTTTTATGACTTGAAAAGTATAGTGTATAGTAATTGACTTGATGTATTTTTAGGTTTGGGTTGATGCAGTTTCCCAAGCCACGTATACATTCGGAATAGGTTTTGCTGCCTTGACGGCTTTTGGGGGCTACAACCGGCACAAAAACAACTTCTACAGGCATGTATAAAACACTTATTATCTTGTGATTGGGAATTTTAAGGTTTTTAACTTTTTGAGATTTTACTTCAGCAGAGACAATTCTTTGTTGCATTTCTACGTTGCAGATCCACCTTTGTTGTTGTCTGTTTGGGGTGTCTTACTTCCTTGACAATGGGTTTGGCAACCTTCAGTGTTCTGGGTCACCTTGCCCACGTTATGGGAATCGACATCAACAACGTAGTGCAATCAGGTTAGAGAACCAAACAAAAGTTTTCTTTGCTATGATACCTTATACCAAAATAAGTTTTTCGAAACAAATTTTGGTTTAACAACACAGCAAAAATGCGTATAGCAGTAAAACTATTAGCTCCACAAAAGTATTTTTTTCCTATTTTTGCAATAACTATTCTAAAATAATAAACAGCTGATACGTTGTAAATTTTTAGTAAAGACATTACAACATGTAGAATCTAGTAAGAATAGAGAGTCGTGTGTTTCCTTTATGAACTTGTAATAAAAAATAAGTTTTTTGAGCAAATGCTTGTTCACTTTTATTAGGACCTGGACTTGTCTTTCAAGTATTTCCAGTAGCGTTGGCCTTAATGCCAGCATCGAAACTCTGGACGGCCATGTTTTTTCTGATGATATACTTTGTGGCAATCGACACTTCGGTATAGGCATGTTAGCTTCGACTATAAACTCTTTATGCAGGTAATTTTTTTGTTGAAATAAAAAAATATTTTAAAGTTTTCAGAGTTTGAGGGATTAATGGCCGTTATTGGAGATGCCTTTCCAGCAACAGTTTCTACTCGTCTAAAAAGAGCAGGCACCAACACAATTTTGGGGACTGCGTTTTTTGCTGCTTGCCTGTCACAATTACCCCCGGTATGTTTTCCCATCTAAAATAGGAAGTTTTTATTCCGGTATAACATTTAATGGTCGAGTCCGAAGGGGAAATGATGAAAATGAAAACGATACTGTGCACTGCACAGTGTGCAGTAATTACATTGTTAGCAATAATTTGTACTGTTATGTAATTACATATATGTTCTTTATTAGCTAATATAAATGTAAGTGTCCTGCAATGAATGTCCGTTGATGTTAAGGTTTTGTGCGCACAAAAAACAGAGGTTATGCAAAATATAGGGATTTCTTGGCAAAAACAGTTCAACCATCAAAAACTTTAACTCGCTTTTAGAAACGACTGTAAATGCTTATTATATTGGTTCATGTCATATTTGATTTGTACTTTTACCTCCTAGCAAGGAATCTACATTTTTGAGATGTTCAATACTTACGGCGGTTCTGGTATTTCTATGATTTTTGTGGCATTTAGCGAGGCGGTCACAATTGGATGGCTGTGGAACGCTGAGCAATTTAAGCGTGACGTCAAGCAGATGACCGGGAGTAACCTTGCCAAACCAATAATTTATTGCTACAAGTTTCTAACACCGCTTGTAACACTGGTAAGATACCAAATATCTTGTTTCCTATTATGACCATATTTGGAAACCTTCTTTAATTTTATTTCTAAGTTTTGAATTTGCAACCAATTCAACCTACAAAACAGGGTTGCAAGTTGAATTTTAAATTGCCATTAACGAATGTGTGTGCTGAAACAACAAATATAAGGAATTTTTTGTGTACTCACAGTTCGTCGTCGTATAATGAAAATCGCAACGATTAAGAAACTTTCATTAATTGCTTCAATATATAAAAAATTATAATCTTCGATCGGTTTGTTTATAGTTCGTTTTGTTTTTCTTCATCATTAAATGGGAACCACTAACAGTTGGAGATTTCGTCTACCCGACGTGGGCAAATGTGATTGGGTGGATCTTGTCTTTGTGTTCTATACTCTGTGTCCCATTTACTATGACTCATGTCATGTGGAAGGGAAAAGGAACATTAAAAGAGGTAACTTAACCATTTTCCCCGGTTAATAGTCTTCAAAGCTCTCTCCAACAACCAAACTATAATAATGGTCCTATTGCTAACTTTTAAGTCTGTTTCATACTCCACCTTTTTCTGTACACTTTGGCAGACGCTGATAGGTTGTTTACTAAAATACTTGCAACAGAAACAATTTTAAATGCTAGCTTCTCTCGATTTTTACACAGGGCGTTTGCACAACACACTGCTAAAACTATTAGCACCAAAATACACTTTGATTAGCACGTTGGGTATATAACAGTCAGATGTGATATTATCTGGTTACTTATATTTGTGCCATGAATTTGCTACCTAAACTTATAATAGTGCTATGAATTAAAAAAAGTGTATTTAATCTTTTCCAGAGATTTTATGGCGGGATTCGTCCGATGAGCGATGAGAAACAGCCCGAAAACGACGAAACAGAAATAAAAATGATTCCAAAACTGGGGACAGGAGACTCTGATATTTCTGCATAACTCAGATATTAGACGAATTTTGTAACTATATGTACTAATCTACTTAATATATAACTGCCCAAAACTATCTGAAGAAAAATTATCCAACACAACTATTATCCGGATTTTTACGTTACGTTTGCAAATGTTTACATTAAACCATTGCAGTAACTGCTTATTGTTCGCTCCTAGTTATAACGCTACTTGTATAACTGCACTTTTTGTCACTATTTTTAGGACGTATATGGCGTAGACACCCGATTAACCTACTACTACCGCGAAACATGACGTAGCAGTCAGTTGTGCAGTTTGTCGCCCAATGCTTTTTAGGCACTCTAATGTATTATTCGTGTCGTTGGTATTTGCACTGGTCAACCACCGCCAAGATAAGGCAGATTTTGGTCCAATCGGGTCCGTGATAAGCGAGGTTTGACTTATCGTTTTACGTGGGTGTTCTAGTGTGCGACTACTGTGAGGAATGGTGTTAGGAATGGCTGTATATTGAATGTTATATTTTTTTCCTGAAATAAATAAATGTGATTGGTTTACGCCGAATGTTTTATAAATTTTACATTATTTACACTAACCATTACTACAGACTTGATATTGAGTTTGGCTGAACTGGCAAGGGATGTTATGATACATACAACGGACGTTAATGCGGGATGTTTTAATAGAACGCTTGTGGAAGCACATAGCGGTAAAACGATTTCCCCGCTTTCATCTTTTCCATTTCCGAAGTCTACTTACGTTTTCATGTTAACTCAATCCACTGGGCTGGGAGTGCATGCATGTAGTGACTTATTGAATTAATGTTTTTTCTATTTGATATGCTTGCTGATTCTTGATTTTTGTGGCTTGTTTTTATCACTGACAACAAGTATCTACTTTGAGCACAAATAACCAATCTTGGAAGAAAATCAACACAGCGAAATCTTACTGATTATTATAAGAGAATCCGAATTCGGTTTGCTTTATGCGCCATGAACGAACGAAAAAGGTGAGTTACTATTTTAATAAAAATTGTTTTCTTGATGTTTCACCTGTTAGGCTACAGAATGCTGAAGGATGTTATATCAAAGCTCAAAACTGTAAGCGGTACCAAAATCATTTCCTAGTTCGAAAAGTAAAAACCCAAACCGGACCTAATCCAAATTTTGTTGCAATCAAAGACACAGTAGATTAGGGTAAGGTTTCTTGGTTTTATGCCTTTTGGCTAAAATCACATTACTATAGTTACCTATAGTTTAGGTTGGTACGAAAGCATATTGGACCTTTGTGATCTGAAAGACTGTTTGGTAAAACAGTTAGTTGTATGTAAGAACAGTAACAACAAATTGATGATTATATTGAACGCTAGTTTTTGTTGATAATAATCCTATACTACAGAGACAAATGGGAGTGTGGGATTCAGTCTCTTTTCGCCCAAGTGGGTTACTGCATCGGGATCGGCAATGTGTGGAGATTTCCTTATATCTGCCAAAAGAACGGAGGAGGTGAGAATTTTGTTCAAACAATAAAGTTTATATTTTTTAAATTATAAAATGAGGCTATATGAGTCCAATCTTAAATATGAAACCAAACAACAAGTAAAAGCAGTAAAAAGGAGGAGATAAATATAAAAAGGCCACTGGTTCATCTGTTGTTATAATTTTTAAAACAATGAATTGTGTACGTAACTTGCAATCCCATTTGCAAAAAAAGTAGGTACAATTGAAAGGTGTCAAACTTGTGTACATTGTACAGGGGTGTTTTTGATCCCCTATGCCCTCTCGCTGGTGGTAATGGCCATTCCCTTGTATATTTTTGAAGTCGGTTTGGGGCAGGTAACCAACAGCGGAAGGCTCGCAGCTTGGAACAGGCTCCCGCTAATGAAGGTTTGTATTGTATTGATTCTATTTGGATAAGGTTTTTGTGGTGGCAATAATCTTCGATGGAATGTATATTCTGCAAAATCCATACACGGTAAAAAATATGCAACAGTGGATTGTGTTTGTCCAGGCAGTGATTCTTAACCTGGGTTCGATCGAATCCCAAGGGTACGGCAGACATAGATTCAAGGGGTTCGACGAACGTCTGAAATGCATGACAAAAGTTTGAACCAAACTATAGGGGTGTATAGTCCCTAAAAATAGCAACTTTTATTTGCTAGATGACAAAATATAGGAAGGTTGTAACACTGTGCGCATTGTTCGTAAGCGGCAAAACAACGGATCTCTGTTGGCAGCAAAAACCTTTGGTCAAAACACAAAATGAGTTAGAAACCTATTGTGGGGGTTCGACCAAAAGCTGAAGAATGTCATAGGGGTTTGGTCGTGGTAAAAAGGTTAAGAACCACTTGTCTAAGGTTAATGGGATTGCCTTTAACGTCACTGGAACCCTGCTGTTTTTATAGCTGATGAATTCAACACAAGCTGTACAGTGATGTAGTAATGTATAGAAAGGCCACACTATAACCATTTTTATGATGTTGTAATGAAACAATGATGGTTTATTTTTGAGAAATGCTCAATCAAACTTACTCTTCTCTACAGGGACTTGGTTACGCCTCTTTGGTAATAACAGTTTTTGCCATGATTCCTTACATGTTAGTAATGGCTTGGTCGATCTTGTATTTGGGACATTCGATGACAACCGATTTGCTTCCTTGGACAACGTGCGGTAAGTAAAGTGAACAATTCGTCTTCTATTATAACAGATATTTAATATTAACGTATATAGCTACATTTCGGATGTGCTGCATAATTGATATCGATTTCCTTATTATATATTTGCTGTATCCGACGTTTATTGAAAAATTATGCTCAGCTGTGCAATGCGGCAATTAATACCAATTAGAATGTGTTTTGTCTATTTATAAACTGACAATTTATGGAAAGGGTATAACTCAGGGGCGGGCAACATCCGGCCCGCGACGGGATTGTGAACGGCCCGCAGACAGTTTCTGGTATTACATGATATAACGTGGCCCGCGGCCACAGTCTGCCGAATCCCCCACTACTTGCTTACTGTAATGTATGTATTTACCGCTAGATGTCGTCCCTGAGTTATGACGTCACGTTTCGTATATAACCGTGTACCGCGTCTTAAACGTGGCAGTCAATACAGGTAACCGCTTAAAGGTGTGTGCGTTCATGACATGGTGTCAGAAGTGGTTTTTCAAATAAAATGGAAGGTTCGTTCTCACTGCCGGAAGCTATGCAATGGAGTGGCAATGTGTCACAAAACTGGGTTAAGTTTATTAGGGGATTTAGGCTTTATTTGACAGCTGTTGGTTATGACGGAAAGGCTGCAAAAGTTAAAACATCTATGTTGCTCCACGTGTTGGGAGAGCAAGGTCAAACCATCCACTCAACATTTAAATTTGAAGAAGGACAAGAAATGCACTTTGAAACTGTGGTCAATGCCTTCGAAAGCTACTGTTGTCCGAGGAAGAATATCACCAGCGAGCGATACAGGTTTTTTTCTAGAAATCAAAATGATGGTGAAAGAATAGATGTTTTTATAACCGATTTAAAAAAACTGTCTAAAAGCTGTGATTTCGGTGAACTTTGCGACTCATTAATCCGAGACAAAATTATTATTGGTATCAAGTGTGATCAACTTCGTCAAAGTTTGCTGCGGAAAGTGGAACTAACGCTTGAAAAAGCTATTAAAATGTGCATAACAAACGAAACAGTAAGATCGCAAATGACAATGTTTCGATCAACAAATTCTAAAAGTTTTAGCTTGGATGCTGTTCAACGCGAACCACGTGGTAATCAATTACCAGCGCCTCGAGTTTGCAGATTCTGTGCCTTGCGACATGACGTCAGAGCGTGTCCTGTCTGGGGAAGGCGATGCTTGAAGTGTGGTGGAAGAAACCACTTCGCTCGATGTTGCAGTGCAGCTAATCACCCGCAAGCGCAACGCGCGGATACAATTCAGACGTACAACATGCAATCTGTAAGTACTACTAGTTCACCAAAAGATTGGCTTGTTGACATTTTTGTGCTTTCATGTACACTTCGTTTTAAGATAGATACGGGAGCCCAAGTTAATATTTTGTCACGGAATGATTTTCCAAAACTTCAGGAACGTCCATATGTTTCTTCTACTAATATTCGATTGATCTCATATACTGGCCACCATATTCCAGTTTGTGGGACAATTAGTTTAACACTTCAATACAGAGAGCAATCATTTACTCTACCATTTGTTGTTGTGGAGATTAATGCATTGCCTATTATAGGATTAAATGGAGCAGTGGCTCTTGGCCTAATAAATAGACTGGAACCGATTGTCAGTGACGAACAAAATTTTCTGTCCAGCTTTTCAGATTTATTTCAAGGGTTGGGTTGTGTTCCAGGTTGTCACCGAATAAACACCGATAGCAGAGTTTGTCCCGTAGTCCGTCCCAGCAGAAAAATTCCATTTGCACTTAAAAACAAACTACAACAGGAGCTACAAAGAATGGAAAGCATGCAAGTAATCAAAAGAATAGAAGAACCAACTAAGTGGGTGAACTCTCTTGTAATAGTAGAAAAGAAAAACGGAAAACTAAGAGTTTGCTTAGATCCGCGAGATTTAAACAAAGCAATTTTGCGTGAGCATTTCTGTCTTCCGACTAGAGAAGAAATTATTAGTCAATTTTCAAATGCTAAAGTATTTTCTAAACTCGACGCTTTGTCTGGGTTTTGGCAAGTAAAGTTGGATGAAGATAGTTCTAAGCTTTGTACGTTTAACACTCCTTTTGGACGGTATAGATTTTTGCGCATGCCGTTCGGCATTTGTTCTGCGCCAGAAGTGTTTCACAAGTTGGTGTACATGATGTTTGAACACATGAACGGCGTTGTAACGTCTATGGACGATATTGTGGTTTGGGGTTCAACTAAGCAGGAACATGACATGAGGCTTAAAAATGTGTTAACGGTTTTGCAACGCAATAATCTGAAACTCAATAAGGAAAAATGTGTGTTCGGTGTAGACAAGATTACTTTTCTTGGTGAAGTTGTTAGTGCTTCAGGTGTTCAACCTGATCCAAATAAAGTTCCTGCAATAGAGCAACTAAAGCGTCCTCAGTCTAAGGGTGACTTGCTGAAATTTTGGGAATGGTCACGTACCTAGGTCGTTTCATTTCCGACTTGTCTACTAAAACATCTTCTTTGCGTTTGTTATTGCATAAACGGAGCAACTGGGAGTGGACGCAAGCACACGAAATGGAATGGAGGAATTTAAAACGGCTGGTCACAACTGCCCCAGTACTTCGGTTTTTCGACCCCAAGAAATCGATCAAAATTTCGGCAGACGCATCTAAACATGGACTTGGAGCTGTAATTTTGCAACAGCATGACAACATGTGGCAGCCAGTGGCTTATGCGGCAAGAGCTTTAACATCCGCTGAAACAAGGTATGCACAAATTGAAAAAGAATTGCTTGCTATCACCTTTGCATGTGAAAGATTTTATCAGTATGTTTATGGTCAGAAGTTTGTGGTAGAAACTGATCACAAACCTCTCATAGCGTTGTTTCTCAAGGAGTTAAATAACTGTCCGTTGCGCATTCAACGTCTAATGATCCGGTTGCAAAGATTTCATTTCACCGCAGAGTTTACTCCAGGTAAATTCATGCACACAGCTGATTTGTTATCAAGATGTGTGGAGAACAGTGTGTCCGTTCAATCGCTTTCTTGTCATAGTGTATGTGAATATGTAGATCTAATTGTATCCGCTATTGCTTGTATGCCATTAGTTAAACAAAAGTTACAAAGTAAAACCATATGTGACGAACAGTTGCAAATTGTAACGCGTCTTGTAAATAATGGTTGGCCTTTACATAAGCGTGCTTGTCCTGTTTTAGCAAAACCCTTTTGGGATGTCAAAAATGAACTTTCTGTTGTTGACGGTATTTTGTTTCGTGGATCTCGAATAGTTGTTCCAATGTCTATGCGCAGTTATTTTTTAGAACGTGTGCATGAAGGCCATTTGGGTGAAGTAAAATGCAAAGGACGAGCTCGGGAAAGTATATATTGGCCTGGGTTATCCAACGACATATCTGGTTTGGTTTCTTCCTGTGCCATTTGTGCAAAATTCAGGTCACAGCAACAACGCCAACCGTTAGAACCTCACCAAGCTCCTTCTTATCCGTTTCAGAAAGTGGCAACTGACCTGTTCTATTGGAACCGAAAAATGTTTTTGGTAACAGTGGACTACTACTCCGGATATCCAGAAGTAACCCCGTTGACTACAACTTCTGCGGCGTCTGTTATAAGTGGTTTGAAAACTATTTTTTCCAGGTTTGGAATTCCCGAAACTGTTATCAGTGATAACAGTCCTCAGTTTTCTAGTGAGGAGTTTGCAAAATTCGCCGAGGAATGGGGCTTTCTTCATTTAACCTCGAGTCCACATTATCCACGATCTAACGGACTGGCTGAGAGGAGTGTCCAGACAACGAAGCAACTACTTAAAAAAGCTCACGCCAGTGTACAGGATTTTAACAAAAGTTTGTTAATATTTAGGAGTGCTCCTCTCCTTTGCGGAAAATCACCTGCACAGCTTCTCATGGGTCGGCAAATCAGACACACGATGCCCCTGGATATCGAAAAGTTAAAAAGTTCAACTTGCCGTCCGTTTGGAAAAGAAAGAAAACAACAAAAGAAGTATTATGACAGGGGAACAAGAAACATGCTGCAATTACAAGTGAACACTCCTGTAAAACTTTACAATACCCAAAACAAACTATGGGATCAACAGGGAACTATAGAAAAACAGTTATCTCATCGGTCTTATCTTGTAAAAACTAGTGATGGTGTATTATATCGGCGTAATCGTGTTCATTTACGTCCATTGAATGTTATTGTGAATCCTTACCCTTCGAGACGTCAGTTAAGTTCAATTTAAACGAAGGGAAGTTGTGATGTATGTATTTACCGCTAGATGTCGTCCCTGAGTTATGACGTCACGTTTCGTATATAACCGTGTACCGCGTCTTAAACGTGGCAGTCAATACAGGTAACCGCTTAAAGGTGTGTGCGTTCATGACACTTACTACGTCAAATTATAGTTGTAACAAACAGTAACGCTCCCCAATAACAAAAAAACTTTCCCGCCGTTGTTACCATTGCACCATGCATCCATTGTTACGACATAACTGCCAACCTTGCGTGTGGCCTGCTTTCACGGTTTCCTTTGTTTCCCCATGTGTAGTGTGGTTAGTGTTTCAGCAGTATCTGAGTCTGTGGTGTATGCATTAAATTGGCTGTGATGAATAATTTTGTTTGGACTGTATTGTAATTGCGACGTTCTTGATTGTATTTAATTTAGGTGGTCAAAAATCCGTTTTAAATCACTGGATAAATACGCGATTAATGTATCGATTCACGAATCCGGCCCGCCAAGTACTTCATTTTCCCATATCAGGCCCGCCGACTGGAGAAGTTGCCCGCCCCTGGTATAACTAATACCACAAAGTGCATCTACGTTTTTACTTCAAAATTGTATAGTTCTGTTTTGTTATCTAATTTTATACCAAATTGTCTACAGTTCGGTTTGGTTCGGGTCTGGTTCGGGTCTGGTTCGGCTGTAGTTTATGCCTGGTTTGAGCCTAGTTTATGCCTTGTTTGGGTTTAGTTCATGTCTAGTTTGAGCCTGGTTCGGGTCTGGTTCGTTTCTGGTTCGGGTCTGGTTCGGGTCTGGTTCGGGTCTGGTTCGGGTCTGGTTCGGGTCTGGTTCGGGTCTGGTTCGGTTCTGGTTCGGGTCTGGTTCGGGTCTGGTTCGGGTCTGGTTCGGGTCTGGTTCGGGCTTAGTTTATGCCTGGTTCTGGTTTGGTTTTGGAAATCTTAAGTAGTTAACGAACGGTTATAAACCTTTTCGACTGATCTTCCTCTTCTCCATTTGATTCAACTAACATTGTGTTGTCAGACAACCCTTGGAACACCAACTCATGCGTAACACTTGAACTGGTCAGGAACACTTCGCTGACCACATTCCTGTCCACTTCTAACCAATCGCTGGCATTCGCTTATTCAAAGGAATCACTTTCTCAAGTTCAGTTTTGGAGGTAGCGTTATACAATAAAGAACCCTATCATCGTTATTTATCATCGAGTATTTGAGGATTTAATATTGTTATCAGGAATTACGTTGCGAGAATTCCCAACACTTCCAATGCTCTAGACGGGGAGTTTAATTGGCCAATGCTGTGTGCTCTTATCGCTGCCGTTACTACAGTGTTCTTTGTTAATATTAGAGGAATCAAAACAAGTGGAAAGGTAGTTTTCACTCACAAATTTACGTTCTTGTTTTAAAAAGATTGTAGTTAGCAAAATCCTGCTAAAAGTTGTTATATTTCAAGGACATATTTTAAGATTTTGCTTTTTTTGTTCCCAGAAGCTGTACTTCTTTTATTTTAGGTCGTTTACTTCACTGCAACCTTCCCTTACGTCAGTTTGATCGCTCTGCTAATTAGAGGTGCCACACTGGATGGCGCAAGCATGGGAATTAGGGCTTATCTTCTTCCGGATTTGTCGCAGCTCGCGAAAGCACAGGCAGGTTTTTATATGATTTTAAAACATTACATTAAACAACTTGACCATCGAAAAGCACTATTTTGCCATCTGTAGCAGTGCAGCGTTTCATAACGTTTCAACGTTGCGCAGTTATATCTGACTTGGTCATTGTTTAGTACTTAACTATCTCTTACTCCCGTCGAAATAAACTCAACTCCTTGCACTGTAGGTTTGGGTGGACGCCGCCTCGCAAGCAGTCTACTCATATGGCATCGGCTTCGTAGCGCTAACTGCTATGGGTGGCTACAACAATTACACGGACAATTTCTACAGGTATGCACTTTGACAACATTTTGTAAAACAAATCTCGTTAAATTACCGCTGACTGTAGAATAAGTATTGCACTGAACATTTTGCATCCTACAGGCACTTCACTTTGTAACATATCTATTCGGATGATCGGAAATTCTGGTTAATCGGGCCATTTTTGGCAAATTTTAGTTTTAACCGATATTTTGTTAAAATTTACTTCAAGTCCATTTAAGAGTGCCAACCAGAAATTTGGTTCAGGTTTCACAAAGTTTACTACGTAACAGGTCTTCATTTTTCATTGCGGCCATCGGGACTGTGACGTCATTTACGATGGGTTTTGCCACCTTCAGTGTTCTCGGACATTTGTCACACGTCATGGGTGTCAACATTAATGACGTCGTGCAATCAGGTTCGAATTTGCCATCCGATACTAATTGAAACTATATCATATCTTAATGAAGCATAGTCTACAAAACCAAATTATACCTTTTAAACATTTAGGGCCGAATGCAGAAACCTGGATTATCGCTGAGCCTCGGATTATCTACGTCACGGTCTGTTGATCCGTATGCAGAAACTCGGCTTAGCGCGTGAGCCGGGTTTGACAGTGATCCGCGGATCAGGATTTTAGGTGGATTTGTAATCCTGGTAGATCGGTGGTTTAGCGCTCTGAGCCGCCGATTTTTGCATTGCAATGGTTATTTCCACGTGGGCAGGGCTCGGTGCTCTGCGCTCAAATGCAAAGTTAGGTAAGGCAGACGTGCACGGTTGTATGCGTGGTCTTTCAGACGACAGGAAAAGTTTATGGTAGTTTGATGTGGTGGTATTTAAAATGGAATACATTACTTTTTAATATCATTTTCTATTTTGTTTAAAAACAAGTTTTATTTTTTTAGAAAAATCTATTTATTTAATCAGTATCATTTTATTTAATCTGCCTTTTATAAATCATTTTTTTCAAATCATCATTTTTTTAATCAACTTGTAATCACCATCGGCATCACCAACGTTTTGTCATGGCCTCAAGTACAAGCCTTGATACAATTGATCTTCTTGAGATGTTGGATGATACCTTTGCCATTGACACCAGAAATGTAAAAGATTATCAAAATCCATTTGAGCGCTTTAACAATGAAGATTTTTTCAAGAGATTCCGCTTCTCCAAGCCAACAGTTTGTCTCCTTCTAAATATAATATCTGAAGATGTAATAGTGAGAGCTCATGCCATTCCTCCTTTTTTACAACTTCTGATAACTTTAAGATTTTATGCAACCGGTCATTTTCAAAGAACAGATGGGGATTTGATTTCGTGCAATCAGAGCACGACATGCAGAATCATAGAAAAAGTAAGCATAAGCATTGCAAAGCGAAGGGATGTTTTTTTATCTTTTCCTTCGTCAGATGATTTGTCAGCTTTGAAAAATAAATTTTATTCCATAGCATCATTTCCGAATGTAGTTGGTGCAATTGATTGCACACATATACCCATTCAATCACCAGGAGGAAATGATGCTGAGGTTTTTCGCAATCGAAAGGGGTTCTTTTCAATTAATGTGCAGTGCATCTGTGACCCTTTTCTTAAATTTACAAACATCGTTGCCCAATGGCCAGGATCTACACATGACTCCAGAATTTTTCAAAATAGTAGAGTTTTCAGCAACTTTGAGGATGGTTTGATTTCTGGCTGTTTGCTTGGAGATGGTGGATATCCATTGAAGCACTATCTTTTAACTCCATTCCGTAACCCTTCAACTGCTGGACAGAACCGGTACAACAAATCTCATATTAAAACCAGGAATTGCATTGAACGTGCCTTTGGTGTCTACAAGCAGAGGTTCCGGTGTTTAAGAATTCCATTGCGCACCAAGTTGGAAAATTCTTTGGCCATAATTGTTGCCACAGCATTTCTACATAACTTTGCCATAACCCACAACAACAATATAGAAATTAATGATACAGAGGATGATCTTGAAGTTGACATGGTACCTTTTTCTTCAAATACAACCCGTGGAAATTTTTGGCGAGAACAAATTGTAATCAACCATTTTTCCTGAGCTTTTTGTGTAAGAAATGCATTTTATCAGTTATATATTTTTGCATTTGTTTTGATTTCTGTTATATTTCAGCGTTTGTTTTGAACTTATTATTTAGTTTAGTGTTTAAAAGATTTTATGATTCTGTGACTAATTTCCCAAAAAAACAGTGGGTTGTGTTTTGCCAAAATTCTATTTCACACAATAATATTTTAGAAACAACACCTTTTTAAATGGTACTAAAGTCTACATAAAACAGAAGTGGTCGAACCTGTTGTTGCACGATAGAAAGTCATGGACACCATGTTGTGTCCAAAATAATCCAGAGGTTATAAGAAACCATACATACATTGCCTGACTTTTATAAACTGGAGAGCTTTATTCCGAATTTGATTCGCCAATTCTTTTTTCAGAATAAAGCTCTCCAGTTTATAAACATCAGGCAATGTATGTATTATGGTTTCTTATAACCTCTGGATTATTTAGGACACAATGTGGTGTCAATGAGGGCAATATATGCTCTATGGTGTAAGAATAGGTTGGACAGCTTTTGTTTTATATAGACTTTTCTTAGGATCTATTTTATATTTTGCCGGTGTACTTTTGTACCTAATATTTATGACCATTTACTGTGAATTTTGGTAATTTCAAGGTGTTCGCTTTACTGCAGCTAGACGAGCATGTTTTTTGTAAAACTAGATAAAATTATTATAACAGCCACATTTTTTTTGTTAACATATAATCAATTTTACATTGCATTACATACTAGGCGGAGTTTTCTGGTCAAAATTTCTTACATAATCTTATTTACATTAAAATCTATCTGACTTCAGAGGCTTGCATGGTAACTTTTTTGTGATACCACCACACATTCATGTGTTTATTATTTCCCATTTCTGATGTAATGCTGATTTGTTGGCGGTGAAAGAGTTCAAAAATATAACCCAAAACAATGTTAACTTTTTGTGGTTCAGGCAAGCAAAAGTCAGCAGCAGACTTTATTGATTACAAATAAACAATGCATATGGTAAAATATATAAACACATGTGAAATAAAAACTAGTGAAAAAAACAACAACTAAACAGGCGAAATATATTCAATGTCTGCAAATTAATTTGAAATGATTTAATAACATAATAGGTGCCCTTCACATTAGCCTTTTGCCTTGAGCAATATGAAGGGCAATTAAGTGCTCAATCCGTCCTGCTTTCCTCGCACACTGGATCCTTTCCCAAGGTTTTTTTTTTTAAGCAGGACGGAGGCCCTTCCTTGGGATCACCAGTATGTTTCGTAGGAAGCCCCCTCTGATTACAGTAGGACATCGGGCCGGCAGCACTTGCAACCACATTGCAGCGCACTCCTTTCTCGATTCAGCGCCCTTCTCTCCTTTATTTCGGCTAATTGCTCAGCACAAATAGCCTCTTTCATTTGTGCCACCTTCAACTTTTGTGCAACTAAGGCTCGCCTTTCTTTTGCTTCACTGAGCTGCTCGTCTTTGAGAGCTAGCTCCCTTTCTAACAATAGCTGCCTTGTTGCCATTTCATTTTTGCGCATCGAGCGGAGATTGCTGCTCTGTGGCTGAGACACAGTTGTTGATGTGCCTGGCGCTGCAGTTGTTAACTCAACAACAACCTTACTGCTCTCATCCTTGGGGGTGGCCTCTGCGTCACAGTCAAAGTTGTTTCCCAAAGGAAACACCTGTGCTGGAAGGGCTGCTGCACATAAAAAACACTCCTGTTAAACTTGACTTCTACAAAAATAAGTTTACAACTGCTCTCACTGTACCTGTGACCAACTCGGCAAGAGGGTCCTCAACAAGTAGTGGTTGCCCACCACCTGTCTTGAACATCTCTCGCCTGTTGTCGGCATGCAATTTCTTGGCTCTGGCTTTCTGGTTTTTCCACAGTCGCTTTAAATGGCTAGTGTCACAAGGGTTTTGGACACAGCTATTATAAGCTTCCGTGACCTGCTGCCAAGCCAATTCCTTGCGCCGTGCAGAAGCCTTGTCGGTAGCTTTGCATTCAATCACGTCACTGAAGTGGAACTTCGGATCAGTGAGCAAAGCTGCCAACCACTCTTTGTCAGCATCAACAAAGCTGTGGCGTGCCCTTTTGCTGCAAACTTCTATTGAAGACATAATTCTATAATCATAAATGAGTTATAGTGCCTAAAAAAACACAACTGTTAGCTGACAGATATCAGTAATAAAGCTATTTACAATGAACTTGATACCAGTAAAAAGTTCTCAAGAGAATACAACTACTTTTTGTCAAAGTTGAGGAACAATCCTACAAAAAAAACGGTACTGTCTAAACTTTTTTTGCCGCCGTCTGCCTCATTTCTGTCCACTCCAAACTGTTAGCGACAACTTTCCTGTTGCAATTTGCCGTCCAAACCTATTCGCGCCAAAACAAAAGCTGAGTCACAACGGAAAATTTGGCGTCAGTGATGCGTGACAGACCAAATCCAAGGCTTGGCTGAGCCGAGCTTGATCCGAGTTTCTGCATACCGCTGAGCCGGGCCTATGATCCGGGGATCGGCTGAGCCTCGATTGGCGCTAAGCCGCGACTTGAGATAATCCAGGTTTCTGCATTCGGCCCTAAAAATCTACTATTTGGTCAAGGTTAGGTTATACTGATTTTATGTAAATGCCCTTTTGCCCTATTCTAATTTGGGAGAAAAGCTTTGTCTAATTTTAACATGATTTTTAAAAGCAGAACAATATTTAGTAACAGTAATCAGCATTGGCACAGCGAACCAAACAGGATATTATTCGTTAAAAATATTGTTTTTTTTGCAGGACCCGGTCTTGTCTTTCAAGTTCTTCCAGTAGCTTTGGGCCTTTTGCCTGCATCGCAAGTATGGTCTGCCCTCTTCTTTCTTATGATCTACTTCGTGGCAATCGACAGTGCGGTTAGTAAACCTTTAAAGACAAAGCAGCTCAGAATTCTTACTATGCAAGACATAAGCGATTGTTAATGCCTGTGAAAAACATATGACATACATTTCCTATTTACATAACGTTGTAGCGGCCTCTCTCACTACGATTATCGTGTTCTTGCATACTACAGCGAACCGGACAAATTGCCCTTTTCTCTGACTCTCGTCTTATACGGCATATTCGTACTTTGTGTTATTCTATGAAGGTACCTCGAATAAACACCTCGCTTTATTGGTGACCCCGACGTGATGTGAACACGCACAACGTTACAATTCTTACAATAAATATACATAACCATATAGAAGAGTATGAGTGACATTTTCTTTTTATACCACGTTTTAGTTTGCCGAATTTGAGGGTCTTGTGACGATTTTGGGGGACGCTGTTCCGGGTCTGATTTCTACTCCCCTCCGAAGAGTGGCAACAAACACAGTGCTTGGCTTTGTATATTTTCTTGTATGTTCTTCACAACTATCTAAGGTAAACTTGATCTTAAATTTCACAGCTTATCTGCCCTTTGTTGATAATATGATGAGAATTGTTTTGTTTTTGTCAATAACAAGGGGGGATGACTTCTGCAAGAATTTATTACTTTTCACAGGTTATGTAACAAGTTATTTTTTGCAAAAATAAAACCTTGGATAGTACGGCCCCATGTGACAAATTATTTTTTAACCAGGAAGTGGAACCGGAACTGAAACCGAACCCGCGTACCTGTTTCAGCGGTTTATTTCATTAAACCCGAACCGCTAGTTTTTTTGTGAATCAAATTTTTGCTTTTGATTTTCAGCAAGGAATCTATATTTTTGAGTTGATCTTCTTCTACGGCGCATCAGGAATATCCTTGATTTTTATTGTTCTCGTCGAGACCATCGCGGTTGGCTGGTTGTGGGATGCTGCCCAATTCAAGCGTGATGTAAAACAAATGACCGGAAGTGACCTTTCCCGATTCTTCATTTACTGCTACAAATACGTTACACCCCTTGTATCCCTGGTACCCATCTGTTATAAAACCCAATTGTCTTAAGTTGTTGTTTGAAAACTATAAAATTTTAAGTAAAAATTAAATCAATCTTTTGCCTTTGCCGGTTTTTGTTTTGTGATAACTTTTTTGTTTACAGTTTCTTTTGATTTTCTTTATCATCAAATTTGAACCGCTGACTGTAGGAGATTTTGTGTATCCGGTATGGGCGACTGTGATTGGTTGGGGTATGGCTTTGTGTTCAATTCTTTGTTTTCCTGCTGTCATGATTTATGTCATATTGAAAGGAAAGGGCACACTAAGAGAGGTAAAAGTCGCTATTGCAATATGTTTAGTGCTACATGCTTTGCACTATCAAATAACTGTTTCAATTGCAGAGATTTCAAAGAGGTTTACGTCCCATCGCCGTCAAAAAACTTCCCGAAGACGACGAAGCAAAGTTGAAGATAACAGAAGTTCTTTTAGAAAAAAGAAACACAAGTCGCTTTTAACGTCTATTTGGACCGTTATTTTCACCATTAAACATAGAAACACAAGTGTATGTTAGAAATATATTTATGCTAAAACAATGTGTGTTTTAATGATGTGCGGTAAACGTCAGTCCATAAAGGTGTATTTTTTGCAGTGTTTGTGTGTATCCAGTTTACTATAGGTATGTGTTGCATATCGAATTGTGTTGTTGTTCAAAGTCAACCCAACGCTATAATCAAGCTTAGTTCTTTGTTTTGCAATGTAACTTTGTGCAAATTCCAAGAAAGTTACAACTTGCAAGGCAAGGTTTTTTTGGTCTATGCCTGATCCAGGTTGACAAGAGCGCTTGGTTTAATGGTGTTTCGATCTTTTTTTATCGGTTATTTGATGTTGTACAACTGTAATAACTTGCCAGAAAAGTGTACACGTAAACAAACAACGGGGATAATGTGAACCAGCATGAAAGCCAAATTAAGCTCTAAAATTGAATCAATTCTTTTTGTGTTGGTTTATCGTATTTTTTTATTAAGTACACTTATGTCGACGTTGTGGTTCGCTGCTTATAATTGGAAGCTCCTAAACTAAAGCATGTCTTGTACAAAAAAATATATCTTAGTTTCACTCAATCAGTGAGCTCAGACCAAGGTCTTTAATTCAGTGTTGTAAGTTAGGCGGATGTTTCGTGTAGGTTCGATCTTAAGTTTGTAAACGGGTTTGATTCGTGCTTGACATTACCATACGCCCATACACTGCTTTACTTTTTCACTGGTCGGAAAATTTCACACAAAATAAGTGGTGGGTAAATATTTTTTTTTGATTGTTAAAATACTTGAACAGGAAACTGCATATGTTTTCATTATGTTCTGTCGGTCAGATTTAGTCTGTTGCCGTATAGTAGAGAACCAACTTTTCAGCAGGTGGATCAATGGCTGACATTAAAAATACGAACAGGTTAGTATATTTTATGAGCACATCTTGTTGGCTGAGCCTTTGTCAATCCCTAAAAATGTTTTTTTACAGAGACAAGTGGGATCGACCAATTGAGTCATTTTTGTCTCAAATCGGATATTGTATTGGGCTTGGCAACTTATGGAGATTTCCATATTTATGTCAAAAGAATGGGGGAGGTAAGATAGTTGAATAATTACGGTAATTAGTTTAGGCGCGAATGTTTTACGTCTCTTTGGAAAACGATAGTTTTTTTGTAATTTTGGACAAGGATGCATGACAAACGAATGCCTGGTTTAAAACTCCGAAGCATGAAATGTTTTAACATTAGCCTTTTCAAGTCGGGTTCGGGGTTAAGTTTGAATAAAGCGAGCCTTATTCAACCTGACTTGACTTTCGACTTTTATGTTGCAATTTCATCAACTTACGGTCCTATTTCGGGCTTTGTTTAAAAACGTTTTGGGTTAAGGCTGGTTTTGGCCTTTGTTATTTAAGTGGTAGGACAATTTTTGGCATAACTTATAAATTAATAAAATATTTCAAAGAATAAAATATTCAAAGAAAAATGCATCTATAGATTTTCTTACTAACAGCAGTACCGAAATATTCTTGCTATCTTATAACTATCTTTCAGTACGGAATCTACATTTTCGAATTGACGAACTGGTATGGTGCTGCGGGCATCGCAATTATTTGGATTGCTTTTAGCGAGGCATTTGCGGTTGGTTGGTTGTGGGACGCAGATGAGTTTAGGTGTGATGTCAAACAGATGACCGATAGTAACCTTCCCATGTTCATTATTTACCCATACAAGTTGTTTACTCCTCTTGTGACACTGGTTGGTACCATATAAGTATTGTTTACATGTCAATTTTTGACGCCCATTCTGTAAGGATAGAAAAAGTTGCTATTTTGTTAGTTCGTCTTGGTTTTCTTCATCATTAAATGGGAACCACTAACTGTTGGAGATTTCGTCTACCCGACGTGGGCAAATGTGATTGGTTGGGTCATGTCCTTGTGTTCTGTACTCTGTATCCCATTTGGAATCGCCTTCGTCATTTGGAATGGAAAGGGGTCATTAAAAGAGGTATAAGATCAATGCCGTTGCTCTGATCCCATCTCTTGTCAAATACGGTTGAACGGAATAATTTTGTTTGAACATTATCTTTGTTTGTGTCTACAGAGATTTTGCTACGGTCTACGTCCCAGATGCAGAAAGGAGCATCCCGAATCCTTTCTATTGAAAAGACGAATGATTGCAGTAGATGTTGCCTTGTAGACCTTGTTTTTTTACTACTGTGTTTTGTTGAGCATCGGACATGCGAGTGGTCATGTAAACCATCAGCTAAAATGTATCATATGGAAATGCCTATTAGCTTAGATAAACTTGACGCGCATTGCTTTTTAAAGGAAATCTAAGTCCAACTGAACTGTTTTTTTATTTTGAGTTTAACAGTTTAGCCTCGCGGATACTAATTTTTTATCCTAGGTGATCTGGGAACGCCTAAATACGCGTTTTCACAAACAGCCAGTAGGCTACATGAGCTACCTGACTCATTGAAAGTCTGAATTATAGCCTATATATCTTTTTTAGAAGGTTAGCGACTTCTGTTTGGTTGAAGCCCATTAGGTTTCGCTGAGTTGGAGCCATATGTCGCTTCTTTCTCAGGAAAACACACGTGTTCGGGACGGAAATATGTTTAAAGCCCACCCGTGGAACTGGAACATTTGTAGGGGCTATTGGTCCTGATGACGTCGTACTTATTACTACAGATGTATCTTTCGCTGTAGATGTTTATACTCGAAGTCCCTGGCTGTCTGAGCTACTGCTTGTCTGGGCTTAGTCCAACAAGGAAGATGGCGTTTTAACCTTGATGTTAGTTTATTGCGTTAAGAGAGTTATACGTTCTGACCATGAGAGTTACAACACATGTGAATATATAGTGGCAAAGGTGACGATGACGCAACTGTACAATTGTGTTTAAGGTGTTAAACAGCGACAACTGGCATTTAAGGTCGAGTACTGAAAAGGTGACGATGACGAAATAAAACGTTCATGCAATCACAGACACTCGATGTATACGCGCTTATGTATAACTTCAATACACGATACTCCACACATTTACTTTGACTCAATGTGGAAGAGCAAAATACCAAACACACTTAATTTACAACAACAGTTCACTGCGATTGGCAGTCTAAGCACAAGTTGGTACCCAAAAGATGTTGGTCACAATGTTTAAGTTGCTTTCGAACCCTACCTTACAACAAAACCTTGTTATGTATTCTTACTTCTTAGTTGCTGGCACAATGGAGCAACAGTAAAATAATCAAAGACAAATGAAAAACATATAACACCAAAGTAACAGGTTTTATCAAGTTTACTTTGTTTAACATTATTATTAAACCAAGCAGAGAGCACATGTATTACAAGTGCCAAATAAGCTTATGGTAGTGGTTCTCAAACTGTGCGTCGCGACGCCCTGGTGCGTCGTTTCAATTTTCCAAGGGCGTCGCAGAATAGTTCCGTTATGTGAGTTTTTGTTGGTGTATCAATAAACCCAACTTTAATAATAAGTTCCCGTATTAACTTTTATTTGCTGGTGCGTCGCAAGTCCAGAAAACTTTTCCAGGGGCGTCGCAACACAAAAAAGTTTGAGAACCAATGGCTTATAGTATAACACAACATATAAATTGTTTCATTCGACCGTAATTAAATTATTACTCCGCGCTTCGTCTGTTGCGATTTAAAGCAAAAAAAAACATTAAAACACACACAAAATAATAACACATTGCTAATTTGCTACACGTCCATCATAACCAGAACTTGTCGTCATGTGATTTGTAATTGTAATGTGATTGGTCGGTTTACTCCAAAGTCTATCTATCAAACACAAGTTGTCGCACGAGAATTCATGGAGCGTGAAATGGGGCGACTTTGCACGCTTTTCACAACGCAAAGGATAGGGTTTTGAATGTTTTTTTCAATAACCTGGCTTAACGACTAAATATTTTTTATTTCTAAATTGCCTTGCTGACAAGAAAATTTATGCGTGACGTAAAAATGACGTCATTGGTTGCCAGGCAACGCACAATGTTTGCAGGAAAGCAGTTTTATTGGCACGAGTTTAGCGAAAAAAATTTTCTGCATCGTTTGCTAGCAAATTTGTGAATAAAGTGTAGTAAATATAAATGATCCCGACCGTTTTTAGTAATAAAAAATGTTGATTGTACAGATATTTCAAAAACTTAGAAATATAAGTGTTAACCAAAGCAGTTTGTTTATTAAAGTTATACTTTTTAAAGTCTTTATTTAGGTTAACGGTATACTTATTTTTTTGCTACTGGAAAAAGTGCAAACCTACAGAAATTTGCAATACATTTAACAGTTCTATGATAAGATGAATAAAGTGTTCATATATATAAACTTGCAACTTAAAATAGTAAAAAAAGTGGTTTGGTGGCCTGTTAAGTGCACCAATATAATGAAGAAACTGGTGGATGGGTGGGCTTTTAAAAGAACAAGCCGTTGATTTCAAAGTATCCTTACTGAAGAAGAATTATCTAGTGTCCCATCGCACCAAACCTGTGTAAGAAGTTGCTGTTTGGCATGGCTCCTGGCTTGCAATACCAACAGGCATACAGACTCAGAAAAAAGTAAAACATAAATGCCAATGTTTTATTTTGCAACAATTTTGATTAAAACAGACACAAATAATGACATAAAATAGTAATGCATAACAAGATGGAAAGACAAATAACATTCATTGATTTACATGTAATTTTGTGACATTTAGAAGGCTGACACAGGATCTATTGGACTTCATGTAACTACTGTGTTTGAGTTTATGAAGCTTTAAAAAAACATGTCATACTGTGCAGTGTGTCTCTTAAGTTTTGACTTTTTTGATTTTATGGAATCACCAATTTTGAAAAATGCTAATAATTCTTGCATGTTATTTTATGCCCTTAATGAAATCATTTGGATTTTTTGTGATATCCTCACATAACATGTATTGTGGGAAGTATCAGCTGAAACTGAAATAAATGAAAAAAGTGCCACTTTGGATGCAAAATTTCCCACGAGACTTTTTGTGCTGTACAGGTGAATAGATTCAAGAAGATTTAACAATTTTGTTGATATTGGTTGTTTTATGCATCAATGTTAGTTGTATTTGTTTATATTGCATTTTTTCTTGTGGTTGTGTTGCATATGACAGTACACATATTCAACATGGTATATAGACCTTAATTAATGCAATAAATATTTTTATCACTAAAAAGTGTGAAATATCTTTCAAAAAAATTAAAAAAAGAGGGAAAGATTGTGCAACACCTTTAAAGGTAGTACCAAAAGCTTTCAAAATTCAGTATGTGCTAAAAGCGTCAAAATGCAGTAAATAAACGATGACGTCACTATTACGTCATGACTTTTCTGACCTTGGAGGACCATGGTCAAACTATTTATTCCAATTTTAGATGAATATACATCACAACCTTTTTATCTTTCGGGACTTAAGTAGGCTACATGTATATCTACTGGAAAATTTACCCGCTAAAACCTAATTTAAACTCTATTTCATGTTCATCAGTTCCATTTAAACATTATAAGTTAAGCGTAGTTATATTTTTATTCAAAATTTTGCAGAAATTGCAAAATCAAACACCGCAAAAGTATCCAAATTAATCATTTTATAAATCGGCCCCATAAGGCGCAATGCAAAATTCGCGCTAATTTCGCCCCATTTTCATCCCCACAACTTGTGTTTTCTATGGCGTGCGACAACTTGTGTTTTCTATGGATTTTGGTTTACTCGGTATCAGCATAGTATACTAACATGGTAGTCCAGCTATTGTTACCGTCACGCTTGATTAACTCTGCACGCTTGTCGGATGCTTGCATTGAGTTGGGTGCTTTCAGAGCAGGAAAATGACAAAACTGAGCGTGCGTGGTCGGTTTTATGCATCTACCATTTGTAATATTATTACGTTTGGTTGGAATTGTGCTGTTGGGGAGAATTTACTGAGTTTTTTTGCCTTTTAGTCCTTCTTTAAACGCGTTGAAGTGATTTTAGCGTGGTTTTACCTAACATATTCAAGGGTGCATAAAGCTTGTTACTGATTAAGTTAAAGTCTGGTGAAAATTGAACTTTGCCAAACTGACTGCATTTTTAATGAACTGATATTTAACAACTTTGAACCCGACCAGGAACTCGATTCGGACAGACGAAAAGTCAAGCTTAAACGAAGACCATATTTTTTCCAAAGTTACTCATTTCAAACTGTCAACAAGCGTCAGATTTTTCATAAAAGAACTGATTAGATGAGAAACTAAGCAAAAGAGTGCTGTGAAGCAAAAAGTTTATTTGAAAAAAATTCAAGGTACAAAAACAATTGCTAGACATCATAAACAATAAAACAGTTAAATGCTGTGATAAGTAACATAGAGTTTAGAGTATTTGGAAGGTGATGTTTTGTTCAAGGCAAAAAACAATTTTACAAAAGTAAGCAAAATTGTTAGCAAGTTGCACACCATGCAATCACAGCAGGGCAAGCTGATTTCTTCAATGGAGCAAAACCCTGGAGGTCTCACTTATCCTTCATCAGAGTTACTGCAACTTTTACAAAGTGTGTACCTGAAATGCTCGAGAAAGAGTTTTGTGGCCAACCAACAAGCTAGACTTTTTTGTGTATTGCAAAAGTTTTTCCATGATGTTCATCATGAAAGTTTCTAAAATAGGACATGTGATATTCTGGAAGTTGATATGGATAAAGAGAAAGTACTCAATAGGTTTTAATATTCGTGGATTTATTTATTTGTGTCTTGTCGTTCACGTTTGCCGAAAAGCTCTTTTCTAAAATGTTCCAAAGGTCTACCAAGGAAACCAAAAAAATGGGCTCTGAAAAATATATCAAAATAAAACTGTCAAAAGTGTCTGTACTTTCTGCACAATGTGCTTCTTTTTTCAAATTACAAAAAATGATGCCTCACCAAAATCTGTTCAATACCACAAATGGGTATAAACCACAGAAAACAACTGATTTTTAATGCCTAATTAAGCAACTGCTGGGGAACCAAAGTGATGGCAATATGATTAATAAGCCAATAGATAGATGATAAGTAAGCTGCAAATACTGCTCACTGTTTTGACAAGGTCTCATCAGTGCACCTGATGACAAGACACAGGCCATGTTGGCTAGTGTAGTAACATGCTGAAAAACCTTGACTCGCCAATTCGGTTCATTGCCTCAATTTTAAAGCAATTTCTACAAGAAGATGCCTGTCTATAAGTTTTTAAAAATACACTTCAAAGAGTTCATACAATTGAAAGCTAAAATCGTTTTAATAGCTCTACATGCATTAAACAATAAACCCAATAACTAAAAAACTTCAAAACAGACACGGATTTGTTGCCAGCGGCTTTTAAAAACTAGCTGTTTACCACGTACCTCATACAAAACTTCAGGCGACGTGCAGTGTTAGTCATGCGTAACCGAAATGCGCAGGATAATAAAAGAAACGAGAGGAAAAGAGGAGCTGGACTACCATGTTAGTATACTATGGTATCAGCTAAACACTTGTTGCTGCAATTTTAGTAGGTGCAGGGAAGGAATAGAGTTGTAGACTTAAGATTTATCGCAAAATTATTTTTTTATTACAATCAAGTTTACCAGAAATTTTCATGCAAAACGCAAACCTTTGTTTTCGTGATCAAGCAGAAAAAGGATGAGCCAGCAATCCTTCGCATGTGTATTGTTTTTTTTTGTGTGTGTTTATTTTGCTGTGTTTCTCTACTTAAACAATGTTGATCAAGCTGATATATAACCGCACTGGATGTCTGCAATCATATATAAAAGCAAACTAAATTTACTAATGAAATAAAACTGTTTTTGACAGATTTGTTATTGCTTTGTTGATTTTAAGTTAGATTTGTTATTTTACCTTGTTTTATCAACAACATCAATCAACTATTGACCCGAAAATGTCTGCTAGGGGGTGAGTAAATTTACATCGTTTATGACAAATATTCTTATTCTTGTATTGTTGATTGATGTTTTAAACCTTTTTGAATCTAAATACACTATGGCTGAATAATGCAATTGTTATGGATGTATTTAGAGCTACAGCTTTGTCTATTTCTCTGCTATTGATGATGTCAAATACATGTAAACTCCCAAAACAAAAACCTGTCTTTTGCAGGCATTTTGCATTGCTGAGTCCAGCTTTTCGACACGATTCCGATTCGCTAGAACATTGTGTTTTGGCTTATTTTGAAGCTTGTGTTTAGGATAAACTTTGCAAGACATTATATGGAGCACCCCTGGCGTTATGACGTTCATATCGATAAATATTAATTTTAAAATATGCGTATTAATAACTGAAAAATATTTTTTTTTAAGTTTGTGCGCTGAAAAGCTTTAAAAGCGTAGAATATTGTGTCAGTAATTGTATCTTTTTTAGTTTTAGCGCAAAGCGATTACTCACCAGCTTTACTCTGGTCTTTCAGGGTATGGTAGCTGCAATTGCAATTAAAAAACAATTTTCCTGGCCATTTTTTAACTGCAACTGCAATTTTAGCATAAAGTCCTGCCTGGTCCTGTTGATCACTTGCATTGTACCATGTATAATTGATCTTGCATGCAGAGGGTATGCATGTGCACACATGTGACATGGTGGTCCTGCACGCCTTAGATTTCTTCAGAAACTGCCATATTCTGCAGACTGGTTCAGAGTCAATAATTTAATTGGTCACAAAGATTGTTGTTAATTAATTGTGTGTTTTTGTACTGTCAGTATACAGACAAATTAGTTAAATGCCAATTTGCCAAGATTTATGCATTTATTTGAAATTTGCAATTAACTGGATTATACAATTACACACATTATGATGCAATTAAACAGTTTGCACGTAATCAAATTTTGTCTGTTTATTATGTGTAATTATGTGTGTTTTAGCTCATTTTGAAACAATTTGGAGGCATTGATTTTTCATGTGTCATATTTTGTTGGCATTGTAAATTTATGGAGGTCACCATATCTTACTGTTGAAAATCAAGGAGGTTTGCAAACATATATTTTATGAAAACACTGCAGTGAACCAAATGGCGTATTGTGTGACAGCACTCATTGCAAAACAAATATGACATAATCATTTAATATTTAAAACGACAACACTTTGTAAATTTAATTTGCTTAAAACAATAATTAACTTTTATCACTAGTCATGATTGACTGGAGACTCCAAAAAAATGCAGAAAAATGGCATTTACGTATGTTTGTTTTACACAAAAAGTCCAAAATGTTATTTTAATTTTAAACATTCCGTTAAATATTTTGAGTTCTTCAGTGGCTATCATGTTTAAATATATAATTGGTCTGTTTTATTTTTAGGAATCTTTCTCATTGTATATGCCTTTTGTCTTACATTGATTGCTGTGCCTTCATATGTTTGCCAAGGATTTCATGGTCTGCATACAAATCAAGGGCGGCTTGGTGCATGGAGCTTGATGCCACTCATGAGGGTTAGTAAAAACATAAAATATAAAGTTATTTGTCATAATTTCATTTTATTAATTTCTGAGTTCTGATATCTTAATAGTGTTGCATGTAATTTGGCAAATTAGCATTTACTTTTTGCATTGTTACCAAAAGAATTGATTCTCCTAACAATTTTATTATGCGAAGGGGACCCAGGTCAACAGTTTGCAAAAGCCTACTGCAAAATACTTCTTATTTTTGTCAGTGTCTGTATTACTATTTTAAAACTTAATGTGTACAAAACCATTTCAATGTCAAAGCCTGAAATTAAATTGTAGTTTTTTTTGTAGTATATATATATATAGTACTTTTTCTGTTTTTTTTACTACAATTCCAAATATATGATCAAATGGTGTGTATGATAAATTGTTAGGTAGTATGTAGTATATACAAAACGGAAATATAAAGCAATGAAACCTTTCTAGTTTTAAAATTAACAAAACTTGAATGTACAAACAATATTATGTTGATAAGACAGCATAACTTTGCAGTACTTATAAGAATCGATGTTGACAGGGTGTAGGATGGGCTTCATTGTTTCTTGTGACATTTGCAATGCTATCCTACATGACAATAATGACCATGGGAATCATTTACCTCTGGCATTCATTCTGGAATAATCTTCCCTGGAGCCAGTATGGTAAGAAGAACTAATAAAATTGTTTTGCTTCAAAAAAAGGCAATTATGGTTTCCTTCTCTTAAAAGAATCCTTTCTTTTCCCTTCACCTTTCTTGTTAAACTTAGAATATAGTACAATACATGTGCCATGCTCATCTCTTTTTGTGTGGATGCTATCTCCAGAGAAAGATGTTGTTTGTTAAACAAAATTTTAACACACGCACATGGTGTTGTGTAACCATAATAAGTTTATTCCCAAATGAAAAACCATTACCATTTGACACGAGTTGACACCCACAAATTTTCTGGTTTTAATGGGAATATTTTACATGCAGATAATGATTGGAACACAGCTTCATGCACTAAACTCGATCAATTTGGTAACAGTTCAACATCGGCCATTACTGGATTGAATTACACAAGTGACGCCCTTTCTCAAACCCAGTTTTTAAAGTAAGTCTTTTACAACAGGACTTGTTTCAAGCTTGTACCTGCTATCAAGTGAATGCTATAATCGTTTTTACGAGCCTGCACTTCGTAAACTGGGTAGTCCACTGGAGAATCGGCTTTGTTGCGTCTTTGTGTGGCAGTCTAAAGTGGCGTTGGTTTCCTTGCTGAAGAACTGTATTACTCAGAAATTCGTCGGTTTCTTTTTAATGCAGCAGATGTTAAACCGCGAGCTTCCTAATGTTGTTTCGCCTAGTCAGTGTGTAAGACTGCGCTGTGGCGTTACTAAAAATGAATTACTTGTTATTTTCCGGTTTGCCATATTGACACTCACATGACGCTTAAACAGTTGGTATCAAAACAAACCATACCATGAACCTGTTTCTAGTTGAATTAAAAATGTGCTTTATACTTTAACTAATGCTAAGAGTCCTACGACTTGTCTGCTCTTAAACTTATTCGTAACAAAGTTTCATAATACTAGTATTTTTTTTACTTATATATATATGTTTGAAATAAACTTAAATTTAAACGCCAGTTTTGTTTCACAATAATCAACATACCGGTTAAATGTAATTTGTCTTTTGCTTTTTTTAATTCTACCCCACTTTAACATCTATTCCGTGCATGATTAGTATACACCATGGAATTGGCTGACGAGTATTGCACTGTCTTTGTAAACCTATTTTCCTCAGCAATTACGTGTGGAGGATTCCTAACGTTGAAAGTAGCTTTGATGGGGAGTTCAACTGGCCGATGTTGTATGCTTTTGCTGCCGTCTTTGTATTATCCATGCTTAACATCAAGGCTGCAGCTTCGAAGTCTAAGGTGCTGTTGACATTTTTGGTTTATCTTAGGTTTGCTGAACAATACGTGGCCTCAATAAACTGAACTTCTGATATCTTATGTTTGTGTGTTATCGACTAAAATCCCCGTATTTAAATGTAGGTCTGTATTGTGGGAGCATGTTTCCTCTACATTCTTATGTTGGTTTTGGTGGTGGTCGGTGCAAGATTGGAAGGTGCTGCAATCAGCCTTCATGCTCTTTTCACCTTTGAATGGTCGCTGCTTATGAATCCACAGGTAAAGATGTACATTAGCACAGTGCTTGTCAACCTTTTTTGAAATGGTACACCCTTTTAACGTTTACTCAAAAATCGTACACCCCAAAATAGTAACTTTATTAACTTTTTAATGCAGAAATAACTATGACTAACAAGAGAAACATTAAATTATGACGTCAAAAATAGAAGATAGTAATTCACAAGCTACGTACACTTGAGATACAGTTGTACCATGTATTGTACACTCCAGTAAGTCTGCTCTTTTAAAATACAAACCTTCCTATTGAGGTACTTGGTCATAGGTGTATTGTATCTGGTACACCCCAACACACCCTATCAAAGTGGTACACCCTTTAAAAAATATGGTACACCCTGAGGTGTACAATACACCCGGTTGAAAAGCACTACATTAGCACCTGCTATAAAAAATAGATTGTTTTAAGTTTTTGAATTAACTATCTTATGGCGTTGACCTCTGTACAGGCGAGCCTTACAAAATGCACATGTGCTGTGATCATACGTGTTTGAATTGATTTTATAGTGTTTAATACTTTTTATTTGAATAAAAAATAGCAGAATGGTTGGTTAGCATGCTTTGTGCCACGATTTTTACGTAACCCAGCATATGAAATTGCGCCACTGCCCGATGTGTGCGGTCATCATTAACATTCCAGAGGTGGTTTACATCAGATAACCAGACTAGTCTTAATGTGTGGCACAGGCGCATCAATATTTTAACCTGACTGTATCGATGCAGGCGCTTCAATAATTCAAAACGTTTTCAAACTTGCGAATAGCTTGGTTATCATTTTATGTGATTGCGCCATGGCATCAATAACAAAGAGGTCCGGTTCTCTTACCAAGTTGTAGGAATTTATCGTACAAATTGCATATATTTCTTTTAAGACGTGGGGTGATGCAATGTCCCAAGCTCTGTACTCCCTTGGGGCCGGCTTTCTTGCTTTGACTGCTTTTGGAAGGAACAGCCGTTCTGGTCACAACTTTTGCATGTACGTAGATCAATGGTTGTGTAACGCAGAACTTTTCAAACTTTTTAGCAGGCGGTCAATTTTAGCTACTTTTTTATATTGCGACTTCTCACGTTTAGCAAAATTTTACATACGTTAATGTGTTCGTTTACCTGAGTATTTTCGTTGACTGCCAGTTTGGGAAACCCTGCATGCTGTCAAGTAACAATCAACCAAAAGTCCAATGTAGTACTGTACTATGTTTCTTATGTTTCACCTACGTATGATATAACACCTTAATCTGCTGCAGGTCGGCCTTTAGTCTTGCTTTGACAAGTTTTGTGACCTCGCTTTTGATGGCTGTGGCGACTTACTGCGTGTTGGGTCACCTTGCTTACATCACAGGTGCAGCAATCAGTGACGTGGTTCAACCAGGTACGGTATTATATATTGTTGTTGGTTTACACCACATAAATAAAGTAACTTCGGTTAAAATATCTAAAATCAAGGTCCTGGTTTGGTCTTCCAATTGATTCCCATTATCATGGATCACATGTACGTTCCGCAATTATGGTGTGTTGTCTTCTTTTTGGTTCTTATCATTGTGGCTCAAGACAATGTGGTAAGAACCATTATACTAGTTAGCTAAAGCATCTTGATACTGAAGATTGTCGGTAACATAGACTTTGTATGCAGTTTTGCGAGTTTACTGGTCTGATGACGGTCGTTGGGGATGCACGTACTATTGTGGATGAAGCTCCATGTGCAAATAGGTGCTGCAGGGTGGCTATAGGGTTGGTATTCTTTATCTTGACCATCGCACCGCTTTTTACTGCGGTAAGTTTTTAAATATTGTTTATACGCTTATGTCGTAAACTGCCAATTGCGAAAAAGGCTTTACCAAGTTGCCGGGAAAACCGTTATCCCAACTAGCAGTTTCTGTAATTTTTTTGTGCATATGGAAAATAATATTATCCCAGTAAAACTGTAAGTATATGGCAATTACGCAAATTTTAACTTGACCTAAAATTTTGTGTACCACTTTACACAACACATTTAATGAAAGCAGTTTGTTTTTGCCCTGAAAGTATGCCTAAAAATTGGTGTTGGGCTAAAATAGGTTCCAATATGTTTTTGTACTGATGTACACATGCCTTCAACAGCCGTACTATGATGGTTAAATTTATTGGTCATCAATCTTGTGTGTTTGGCAGTTGTTTAAGTCCTGTTTAAATATTTAGGGTTTTGTAATGTCAACTGCATAATTATCTATCAAATGTAACTTAAAAAAAATGTGCTACATTTGTTGCTCTACATTTTACAGCAAGCCTTCTACTTCTTCGAATTGATCGACTCGTACAGAGTAATAGGCTTTCCCTTGTGTTTGTTGGAATGTTGGAGGTGCTCGCTGCTGGTTGGTTTGGACAATTCCATCTGAAATTGCACCAAACCGCTGGTAGCCGTATGGCCTCCACAATTATCTATACTGTTGGAAACTCTTTACACCAGGACTGATGATGGTGAGTGGGCCAGCATTTAAAATATATTTCGGGTTTTTGGCCTCTTTGGTTAGTTAAATTTGCAACCTTGTTGACAAACAACCTTAGGTTTGTCGGTTTTTGGTTTATTTTGACGTGCAGTGCCCATTCATTTTCTGTAAGTGTCCGTTTCAAGCACCATACACTGAAGTTTTTTTTGCGAATGTTTGACGCGAATGGGAAAACTACGCCCAACTTTTTTGAACATTTTATGTATTGCCTTGTTCAAAAACCATTCGTAAAAATACCACTTACGTATTTTTGATGCAATTGAACCAAGTTACCCGAACCCTACCTGGGTTTTGTAGAACCTAAAATTACTAATCGCCGCCACAAACGGTTTACACAAACAACTTATCTGGTTTTATGCCAAAATATGCAAATTAAGTGACAGTATGGAAAGAATTTTTATTTACATTGGTTAGATAAGATTGGGCATTTTTTTACAAGGATCATTTTCGATTGATCATGTCACGTACACAAAATAGACGTGTTCAGGACCGTCCAATCACGGCGCATTGTTAGGAAGTTGCGGAAGTAATACTACTGGTCGGGCAAAAAGATTGTTTACTCTCTAAAGTCCAACTCCTTTATATCGCCTATTTCGTTTCCAATGCATGTATAAGCGTACCACAAAAGATTTAATACAAGTGTGTGTTCATGATTTAAATAATACTGTATTAAAGGTATTTTATCCATACCCAAAAATTAATCTGCCCACTACGTTCTCGAATACAATTCTCATTTTTGTGGAACTCCTTAAAAATAATATTTGTAAAGAAGTATAAACAGGTAGATTATATAAAAGAAGAAAAAAATGGCAACTTTTGTAAACACGCCGCATATAACCACTGTTGACCTTGAAAGACCTCTGTAAAACGCATTGTCATGTTACATCACGTGATTGTTTGTGCCTTTTTTAAACTCCCGTTGTAAAGCTTTAATCTAAAACCAATGTATGTTCAACAGTTTGTCGTGATGACCTCCATTCTTGCATGGACTGAAGGTGACTATTTGTATCCATACTGGGCAAATTTGACTAGTTAGATTTTGTTGGCCTGCACCACAATATGTGTTCCCATCACAGCCGGTTACTTCTTGCTCACAACCAAGGGTGAAACCTTTAAGCAGGTGCGTGTAGTAACATAGCAGTTGCAAGCCGCCTTTACATTATTCTCTTTACTAACTACACATCGCTCTTCTATTAATTGTATTGTTTTAACTTACGTTTCAACGTCCAATTCGGGCCGCCTTCATCAATATAATTTCACTTCAAAAGTAAATAACGACCCCTATAGGACGTTGATACGTCGGTAAAAACAATATTTTTTTCCAGAAGATCATTATTCAATTTGTATATTATGCCTGGCAGCAACGATTTTTATTTTTCCTCGTTGTTCTGTCGCAAGCCATGAGCTGATTTTATTTTAAACTATGAACTTGTTGTTTGTTGTAAATTAATGTTGCGCTTTACCATGGATGCATGTACAGTTTTTGTGTGTAACTTTTATTATTATTTTCCAGAAGTTCTTCAGGGGTATGCGTCCTGTTAGCAACGAGCAAAATCCAGAAGGAGACGATGTTAGCGACCAAAAAATGCTCTCATCCACCACTGCCCTGTAGAGTAACAAAACAACTGAGCATCTATGTCGATGTAACGGCACCATTTGTACATATAACTTACAATAACGAATATTTGTTTTCGTTTTAAGAATCTGTGCGCTTAGAAAGGCCCCAACTCACCACTGACATACAGGGCTAATATGGTAGGGTTGCGTTCAAAAAAAAATGAAAAACCACGTCCATACCTCCGACTAACAACCAAGCATCTCTGATGGTGTAACGGCATCATTTGTCCAGTTCAATGAAAGTAATTTGATATTTTGTACTTGAGTTCCAGTGTTGTGTTGATATGTCGACTAGTTTTTCATTGTATGTATGTATAGGTCCTAAAGTTTATTATTTATTTTGAAAGGCTGAAAGTCAGGTCGGGTTCGGGCTTTTGAGTTAAAAAAATGGTCCTGATTTTATACTCGGCATTTTTGCAGCGTTTTAACCAACTTTCGTCCCATTTCTGGGCTTTGTTTCAAAACTTTCTGGCTCGGGCCTCAAACTTACACACTGCAATGATGTACCGAGCTTTAAGTTTTTGATTCGTCAAACCGATAATACGCCACAGAAGATTGTATTTTATGTTGTCACTTCGCAAAGTTATTTGGTGCTCACCATGTAACAAAATAACGCAAATAAAACTCTGATGCTATAAATGTATCTCGGTTGATAGCGATGCAATTTTCGCACAAATCCATTTTAGGTGCTCAAGTTTAATCTTGCATTTACACTGCCGTAAGCATCAATATTGATTGTTTTTTTTTAAGATTATGGCTAATGTCCTCCCAGACACGGCCTAAACCGCAAAACAACTAAGCTAAAGATGTTTTTTTGTGGACAATTGACATTTCCACAGGTGTAACCCATCTAAGATGTTTTGTACATAGTATACCTGGCGTTTGAATCGCTTTATCCACATCGTTCGAATTCTTGCCACTGCTTAACCTAAACATCCATATACACACTCGCTAGTTTTTTAACATTCGTATTTTTGCCTATACTTCACTGGTTAGTTAACACCCATTGTTTTTGTGAAACCTCTGTTTTAGCTTTTGAAAGTTTCCTTTCAGCAATAAAAAATAAATCCTAATTGTAAATCATGTATTCATGTATGTACATCGAACTATGTGTACGTTTTTAATATGCTGACCAGTTTTTTTAGCTTTCGACTTGCCAGTATTCGTTCGAAAAGAGATTGTAACTAAAACACATCAAACAGTATCATTACCATGGTGGTGTTATGATAACCTTTTGTTGTGCATGATATGGGTCATTTACATGTCGTTATTCGTTTTTGTTTTTGTAAAGCATTCGATTTACACACGTTTTACTGTGTACTAACAAAACACATGCTGTTGTTCCTGAGAAAGGCTGTTTATGTCATTGTCGTGCAACGCTACACCCTTAATAAATGATCTGCTGTAACTGTGATACTTTAAACCTCCGAATAATTGTTGTTACTTCATGGCTGTTGTCTTAAACAATAAAAAAACTGCATGTCGTTTGCTTCATGAGTTTACACTGACAAAAGGTTCGTTCTACCAACATATCTCTAAACACGTGTTCTGATTGTCTTAGGTGGAGTTCGTCTATGCACTTTAGGCATAAAATAGTGATGGATTTGGATGAACCTTTCACAGCTGGCAGATAAGGCCATGTTTTGTTATCTGTTTGTTTGAGCACTGCGCTTAATTCGTTAGCCCTCAAATAGTAAAACGTTGAACATATTGCTGGATGTCGTATAGGTGTTCTAGTGCAACTGTACGCATGTTGATTGTGGTTGCATGCCTTAGTATATATAACTTAAAGCAGTGATGGGCATATTAACCGTCGCGTGTTTGCTCCAAACGCCACAGGTGGCCAAACTAGTGAATAGTAACCAATTGGTATACATATTAACAGGAGTCGAACTTGGGTTATTATACTTGGTATTTGATTGTTGGCCCCCAATAGCCCCCTAATTATTGTTGAAAAATGTCCGAATTGATCGAAGTTTAAAGGCTTTGTACAATAGAACATGTAGGGGCGCAATTACCGAATTTTATGGTATTAGCTTTGGTCTTTAAGTTGTGATTATAGCAGCTTATTTTTTACCGCTTCTGAGGCACAAGTTCAGGGAAGGGCCAAAAAGCTTTATCCCCCAAAATTTTGACAATTTACAATTTGGTTTCATCAATCGGTATATTGAGCCAGTTTGTACAGAACCACAACTCTTATTTTTTTTTCTTGCTACCCTACTACACACAAGTCGCAACGTACATACAAATGTGTGTGTTTTTGCTATTCGCTAGTGTTGTGTTGTTACGCAAACCTGATACCGACATTTTTTCTCGTTCAAACCCTGGAGCTTAAACAAGGGGTATCCAAAGCATTTTTTAGTGGAGGGCCGCATTTTGGACTTTTTAAAGTTCAGTGGGCCTGGTTTGGGGGAATGCCTAAAACGCAAAGTTTGATTTGTCAGTTTATAAAAAGTCCAAGTTTAGGTCTGTTAAGGTAACGATTAAATTTTTTAAGTAGGCCCTACCACACATTCGAATGTTCTTGCGATCGCTTCCATTTGTTTTCTCCATCGTGTCTGTGCGCAAGTGATCTTAGAAAATTTGGGAACCACTGTTCTGGTTATAACTGACGAGAGAGATAAATAATAACAAAAAAACTGATTCCAAATCTTTGGATAAACATTAACATTTTTAAGTTTTATATCATGTCGTCGTTTGCCAAGACAACCGATGGACCCTTCACGACAGAACTAAGTTGATGCTTTTTGCAATTATGTTCCCGAATTTGTCAAAATTTATATAAAACTGAGACACTCCCTCGTCTCACCCGCGCCGAAACAAAAGGAAAAAAAAACGAATCAGGATCGTATATGTTTGTTTTGTTGTAGAATGGGGCTAGGAGCACGGCGGATCGGATTAAAAACATTGGTGGGCTGCAGTTGACTCTAGCTGGTTTGGATCACCACGTTGCGAACTATTGTGTTAAATGCCTGAAACAAACCACGGAAACAGATGGTCGTGTGGGAAATCTATGTTCCTTGTGCTTACTATATCCGTAAATGAATGTGATGTGCAATGTTGCTGACTCAGCAAAATTACACGTTAGAGCTGAATTGCTTGAAAAACTTTTATCTGCAAATATGCCAATGAAGTGTACAAACAGCGGGAATATTTTACCCACAATATATGAAAACAATGGGACACATTGAAAAATTAATGCATACACTTACCTGGGTTAAAAAAAAAACTAACATCAAGATCTGTTAAAACAAACAGCACAGAAAAAAAGCTTTTAAGTGCCATCAGTTTCTTACCGACAACAGTTCACACACAAAGTTATTATGAATTTAATGTAGGCTTGTTTAATTGGTCCCTGTACCTTCAGCGTTTAAGTCTGGCGCGACATGGTCACCACACGTTGTCTAGAAATCTGACGAAAAGTTAAACGCAGTCAGACATTGTTTCATGGAAAACACTTCGCAACCTACGCAAGTTGTGTAGGTATCGGCAAGTCACCGCTACTAACATGGATAACGTGGTTCATGCGTCATCACGTGACGTCACATGTCTTTTTTTTCGGTAACGAAAATGCAGCAGATTGCAACCAGCACTTTTGAGGTCAAATAAAAACTAACAGTGTACAAGGGAACGTACACAGACGTTAAGGTATTAACTGAAAAAGCTGTCTAGAATATCGACCATTTTTGTATACTGAAGCATTGGTTGTCGTTTTACAGATTGAAAAGAAAATGAAATTGGTAATTTTTGTTTACGTAGCTGCCATTACAACATCAGCCTGGTCACAAGAGCAATGGATAAGTTTAAGGGGATTTAATTTTAGTTATGCCATCGCCCAGTCTGGAAGCTCGTTCAACTCATCGGATCTTGGAAACATATGCCACACTTTACATCCTGAAGCGTATCCGGTTGTCATAAAGAAGTATGATCATCAACTTTTTTTGATTAGTCAAATGACTTCCGCCTGGAAGAACGCAGGTGCTAAACCAAACATTAACTTTAAATCAACATTACTGTAAACACAGTGGTATTTTGTATAGTTTGAGTTTTTGTTAGACTGACTAGTACTACATGTTATTACAGCTTTTTGTGTACAGAAATGGATCTTTTCTACATCGGTTTGGTAAACAGTGAAAGTGGGTTTGTGTGGCGGCATGTCGAACGATTAACGTTACCAACATTTTGGGTGGATGGATACCCGAAAAACTTGAGTAACGCACGATGTGTTGCTATGATACGAAAAGAAACAATTCGGTCGATCAATATGTGGAAAACCGTTGCCTGTTCATCTCCTGGTAACGTAATTTGTCAATTGGACGACGCAAAAGGTAAATGTTACCATAAGCACGCTTTATACAAGACCGTTTTATGTAGCGGTTTAAACCGTCAAGCTATTCCAACTTACTTCATTGAATCAAATGACAAAGGTTTTTGATAAAAAGTAAATAGAATTCAAGTCATTTTTATTTGTATTGTCACATGGGTTTATTATCGAGAACGATCTTAATGGTTGCGCAAGTATTTTTTGTGAATATTTTTGTTGATAGAACGGGTTCTAGCTTTAAAACCGTGAAATGAAGTGTATGAAATGTGTAGTTCAAAAAAACGAAAACAAACCTCTTTTCGGTTGACTGTGACCTGCTTTAATCAAACAAAACTGCGCAAAAGCTTACAGTGTTTGACAGGTTAAAATTATTACTGAAATATTTCCATTCTAGATACGAACACATCTACAATACCAAACACCAGCACGCCTCTATCAGTCGCAGAAACATCTGTGCCTGCAGTATATCAATCAAATACCATTGAATTTGTTAGTTCTGCGCCAACCACCGTTGTAACCTTTTTACCCACGACAAATACAAAAGAAACCATATTACCTGGTAAAAATAGATGAATTATGATTTTGATTTGGAATTTTACAAATGTTTTTGCTTGCAGGAAATTCAAATATGAACCGAACGTATTTTACCATCATCGTGGTAGAAGCGTTTATTATTCTGTTACTGGTCATCATAATTGTGTCAGTAATTTTTTACTTTTTAGAAAAAATCAGGTACGTGAAATTTAAAAACTTCAACACACACACACTGGGAATGTTTTTTTTTTCATAAAACTGTTCATGTTTGTTAATTCAGAAAAATGGAATTTCCGGTTAAAAAGAAAGAACGTTCTTCAGAAGGTAAGGAACTCTAACAACAATTGCTAATCCAAACTCAATCTTTTTGACAGAATGTAACAACTAAATTTAAATTGATTATAATTAAGTTGTAATCTGGTACCTGGTTTGTTCAGTTGCGGCGGAATTTGGAAGTAATATCGACAGCTTTTCGTCTGTTTCTGAAGTTTCTGAAACAAACCAAGCTACATCGGACCTTTATTTCTCTTCGGAACAACCCCAAATACCATTCCGAAAAAGTTTATCTGGAAAACGTTCCTTTTCCAAACATTGTGCCCCAAATAGATCAAAGAAAACGAAAGTTGATTCCAATCCTAACAATGTTGAAATGAATAGCATTTCTGAAGTCAAAGGTGTAGACAATTCGGAATATGGAAAAGGCAAGTCTTTTTGCGTGGTTGACTCTAACGGAGTTGCTCAATCTAATCCGAGAAGAGTGACTGAAAGTTACAGTGTTGTTCGGAAACTTTAAAATTGTATCACAGATGAAGAGCAGAATGTAAATATACTGAATTGCCTCACATAAACAAAGTATTTTATTACTATTTATGTAACACATCCTTCATATCGCTGATGTAATAAAGCATGTCGCTTTGTCACGCTATTTGGGTTTTGTATTCGTTATTATTTTATTATTGTTTATTTATTTTTGACAAGACTTACATTATATTAATCTGTTGCTTACATTTCGGTAACCCCAAACTAAGGTTGTTAGATGAGTGCCAATTTTTACTAGCACGTTTTCCGGAAGCTACATGACGTGTTATTACGTCATTGCAATTTGTTCCGCTATTTTCCCACGAAAGTGTGGGTGAATAGTTTAATATTGCAGCATACTTCTGTCAAGCTTTTGTTGACCGCAAGTAAACTTTGGTTGAAAGACTGCGACAGTGTCAACATTATAGAACGCCACTGTACGTCTACCACTTTCCTCAAGTCAAATCGTTTCTGTCTTAATACAGTAAAAGTCTTTTATTTAACATTTTTTTAACATAAAGTGACAAACGTCCACGGGTCCGTCCGCCTTGAACTGATACATTATACATAAGCTATTGTTGCCAGGCATAATATCAAGTTTGTAGAGCTCTTCTGGCAAATGTAATTTAGAAGAGCTCTACAAACTTGATACATTATACTTTTATATTGTTCTCGGATGTCATAACATTTCGATGTTTGTCGCTGTAGCGAAATTTCGTTAAAGCGTGTTTGAAAGAGGAAAAAAATTCGACCAGTTGGTTAAGTTGGAGTGGTGTTGATATGTCTGTGCCGCTTGTCTCAAACGTCTTTGAGCTTTTACTTTTGTCATACAAAATACATTTAGATACTGATAGCCCGTTTTTGTGGCAAGATCTTTTACTAAAAGCCTTAGATCCCTTTTAAAATCGTTGAAACCAGCAAAACCGTAAAAATGCACAGTTTTGTTGGCACTACCATTGGCTTTCAAGATCGATATTCTAGAAATTGAAAGTGAAAACTTGTATGGTGTCGTTTATAAAAAAGTTCCGCCGTGGCAATTTGTACGCAGTGTAACACAAGACTTGAATAACGGAGAAACGTATTGCAACAGTAAACAAAACCAAGGAAGCTTTCGCATTAGCTCTTGTACCGCTTGTAAATCAAGCATTTCCAGAAGACAGCAATGCTGTACATGCTGTTCACTTCTCTGCTTACTGGCTTTAGGGGTAAACGCCTTGTAGATAAGAATTGGTCGAAGCGAGACCCGAGTTTTAGAAAAGCGTCGCGTCGAGCAATTAACGCTCACGGTTCATTTATGGCTGCGAAAAGTCGCTGTAAGTTAATGTTTGTGTGGTAAAGCCTGGAGTTAACGCAGTCAGGGATAAGTTTAAATGCTTGACAGATGAGATTAAACAGCTACAACAGAAGCTAAACAATATGAGAAATAAGATCATGCGATTTTTCTCTTTTCGGTGCTTCAATTGAAATGATAAGGAACATTTTGCAAAAAGACCAAAAAAGGCTAGCTTTGGACTGGAAAGGAGTGTGATCAGATTCGCAATTAAAGACGCCGTTTCCTGTCAGTATCATGAGCCTAAGGTATAGCACCAAGAAGTATTAACACATAGAACGCCAACCAGAGTGTGTTGAACAAGTAGAACAATGTTGACATCAATGGTGTTTCTATGATTGCTTTACAAAAATAAAGTAACTGCTTAAGTAAAGTAATTTGTTAAAAAAAAGAATCCCATTAAAACAGACCTATGTTTCAGAGTCGGAGGCATTTGATCCAAAGGAGGGCATAGGCTACTCGGTACAAGTTATATGTTGAACCAAAATTTGTGGTGAACTGCAAGTTGATGACGCTGTACTTGCACGGTGGGTCAGCTTCTTGTTATTCGAACCACTTTACACATAATCACAAATGTTATACTTTTAGTATCAATTGTGATTTTATTTAAAAATATGTTTTAGTTCCGTGCTTGACTAACTTTGTTGGATTATTGCTGCCGATAAGACGTTACAATCTCTACTATGTGCGTAACAATGAAATTGGAAGGCGTATTGTCTCCAGGTTATGATGATTGGTTCATTTACTGTACAACTTGGCAGAGTGAGGTGACTTTATACTGCTTTGATTAAAACCGTTGTACTACATTTTTGAAAGAAAAAGGCTAAAATTCAATGTTGTTATGCCGAATGACTTCTTAGTGTGAACGTTGTTTTCTGTGATTGTTGGTTAAGTGTTTATTCTGACTTGTGTTGTGCCATAAGTTTAATTTATTATTTACATATTTGGCTCAGCATACTATATTTTCATACAGTGCTTGCAGCGAATGATTGTTTGTGTCCCAGTTCTAATCCTGTTTCTGGATTGCTTACAATCATTGTGTGCAACATTGTGGTTGTTGCCGCTGTTCAACATGACTTTTATCTCTTTGTTGCATGAAAATGCTCTATTAAAAAATTGCTAAACGGAAAAAAAGAAAAGTGGACTGTGGTAAGTAATAATATTTGTATTACAGTCAATGTAATGTTAATTCTTGTGCACATTATTAGTGCTTTATGGCCGCAATCTACAATATGTGACAAATACAAGGGGGAACTCCATGCAACTAAAATACTGTGCCTCCGGTTTGTGATTTTTACTAAAGTTTTGAAAAAAATATTGTTTGTGGAATCATGGACACCAAAAGTTGCTTAACAAGGTTCACGTAATTGCTAAAACGCGATGCTGCGTTCGCAATTGGGCCGGATTTTTAAGGTAAGACAAATAAAACTATTGATCAGTGTAGTAAATCCGGCTCTATAATGATAAGCTTGTGTAGAATTCAAGCAGTGTGCTAATTCTACCTTTCAGTCTCTTGACTGGCAGAATAAGATAGCCGGTTTCAGATGCACTTTATTTTCAGTGATTTAAAACGGATTTTTGACCACCTTAATCAAATAGAATCAAAACTTCACAATTACAAACAGTCCAAACAATTTACCTTATATAACATAAAATTATCCACCTCAGCAAAGTTTGATACAACACCACAGATTTAGATACTGCTGAAACAATGACTGGGCTACACGTGCAGAGACAAAAAACCGAGAAAGCAGGACGCACATAAAGTTGGCAGTTATGTCGTCACAATGAACGTATAGGTCACGGGTTACAACGGCGGGAAAGGTTCTTGCTATTGGGGAGCGTTACATACCGGCCCCTAAATAACGAACGTGGAAACGAAGTTATTTACACAAAACGACGTAAGGACAGAAACGAAACACAACAAAGTTACGCTGCCTCAAGTAAGCACAACTTGCGAATATCGCGCGTATATACAGCCCTCGCAGTGCGAACGCGAACACTTCTGACAGCTCCTTCACCATCAGGGTACACCTCTTCGACAATGCCCTTTGGCCAGGCACCCCGCGGATTCATTTCGTCCACGACCAAAACCAGGTCACCAACCCCAAAGTTTTTAGTTGGACGTACCCATTTCTGGCGCAGCTGAAGTATTGGCAGGTAGTCGCGAAGCCACCTCTTCCAAAACGTATCTGCCAGCCACTGGACTGTACGCCACGATCTCCGGTAGCCGTCGGCAGTCGCGAACTTGTCCGGAGGAAGAGAACAGTCCAATTTTCCTATCATTAACATGTTGGGAGTCAGTGCTCGCAGATCCCGAACATCATCACTAAGGGCAGCTATCGGTTGGTTGTTGAGAATGCGCTCAACTTCTGCGAGCAACGTACACAACGACTCGTCGGTAAGCGAAGCATTGCCAACGATTGCTTGTAAAATTCGGCGAATAGAGCGGACGACGCGCTCCCAGACACCACCTTGGTGGCTTGCAATCGGGGGATTAAAGTGCCAGTTTGTCCCTCTTTGACGCAGATGGCTATGAATAGCAGTTTGATTCCATTTTGCCATGCCTTCACGAAGTTCACGTTCGGCACCTACGAAATTGGTGCCGTTGTCACTAAAAACATCAGAAGCAGATCCTCTTCTGCTGGAGAACCTGCGAAACGCATTAATGAAAGAAGAGGTGTCCAGCGAATGAGCCACCTCAATGTGTACAGCCCTGGTACACATGCAGGTGAATACACAACCATAACGTTTGACTTGACTCCTTCCTATCTTTACCAGAAAAGGTCCCATGTAATCAACTCCCACACTGGTGAATGGTGGGTTACCAGGAGTAATTCGTTCCTTAGGTAAAGCACCCATGATCTGTGATCCGGCCTTGGCGTGGCGTAGTTTACAACCTTTGCATCGGCGAACCACACGCCGCACAGCTGAGTGCCCTTTAACTATCCAATACTTCTCGCGCACAGACGCGAGCACGTGTAACGTTCCACAATGACCTTCAGTGTGATGGTAGTGGTTGATAATTAAGTCCGTCACGTGGTGACGGTATGGCAAAATAATGTGGTGTTTTTGTTGCTCAAATACATCTGACCTCCGCAGTCTTCCTCCAACGCAAATAATACCGTTGACAAGACAGGGGCGCAGCTTGCACAACGACGAACGATATTTCGTTGAGCAACAATGCTGCATTGCCTCTTCAAAGCTTTTACAGTCCGGCAGGCAGGCAAGGTCAGAGGGAAACGCTTCTTGTTGTACCAACTGCACAATATATTTTGACGCATTTTCCAACTCTTGTACAGTCAGTCCTACCGGGTTAAAACTTGGCGCATCCGCAGACCTATTCTTGTCGTATTTCCAAAGCACACAATCCTTAAATCGGCTCAACCAAGCGATAGACTTTTGCAGTTTATCCCACGAAGAAAAACGCTGCAACAGCTGTTGCAGTGGCGTGTCATTGGCAGTCACCTTTGTAGTGCATATAGTATGTGATTTTATTTCGAGGTCTGTATCAGCTACAGAAAATATGGCCGGCTGATCAGGCCAGGAATCCTGACAGTTCCATAAAAAATCTGGTCCCCTGAACCAATGTCTGGCTTTAACAAATTCGTTGGGCATTAGTCCACGCGAAGCAATGTCAGCAGGGTTATCTTTGCTTCCAACATGTCGCCATTGTGATGGCCGCGAATGCTCATGAATTATAGCGAGGCGATTCGCAACAAAGGTCTGAAAACGGCGAGCAGTATTGTGTATGTAGTGTAGCACAGTTGTCGAGTCAGACCAAAACAACACATTGTCTACGTCATAGTCCAATTCTTGAACAACCATTGTCCCTAATTTAACTGTAGTTACAGCAGCGACGAGTTCCAGTCGCGGTATTGTGACAGGTTTTAAAGGGGTCACACGAGATTTTCCAAGCACCAGTGAACAGTGAATATTCCCGTTTGAGTCAACAAAGCGAAGATAACACACCGCACCGAACCCGGTCTCGCAGGCATCGCCAAAGCAGTGCAGCTGTGTTGAAACGATGACTGCATTGGGAGGTTTGTAGCAACGCGGTATAGAAACGTTTTTTAATAAAGGTACGTGGTCCAACCAAAGATTCCAGTGCTCAACCGCACTTTCGGGCAGTGGATCGTCCCAATCAAGCTGCTGGTTGCAAAGAGACTGCATTAGCCGTTTCATAGGAAGCATAAAGGGTTGGATAAATCCAAGTGGGTCGTAGACCTGACTGATCACTGAGAGCATTCCGCGACGGGAATGCGGCTTTTGTTTTATATTCACTCGAACCCCAAAGCTGTCATTGGCCATGTTCCACTGAATTCCCAATGTTTTTTCACTGGGTAAGTCCGACAAATCCAAGTTCAGCACTGCACTTGAGCGGTCTGGTTCGTTAACAGACTCGAGGACGGCTGTCGAGTTGCTAAGAAATTTCGTCAGGTGAAATCCGCCCTCACGCAAAACCTCGGTTATGTCCCTGATTAGCGCAGTGGCTTGCGTAACTGACGACGCTGATTTGAGGCAGTCGTCGACATAAAAAAATTTCAAAATGGTCTCAATAGTATCATGCGAAAACATGTCGTTCTGGTCGAGCGCAGCCTTACGCAGCGCGAAGCTCGCGCAACTAGGCGATGATGTGGCACCAAACAAATGTACCAACATTTGATAGTCCACTGGCGGCAGGCTTGTGTCCCCGTTGGGCCACCACAGAAATCGAAGCGAATCACAGTCCTCGGGCAAAACCCTCACCTGGTGAAACATGCCTTTTATGTCAGCGGCAAAGGCGATCATTTCTTGGCGAAAGCGTAATAGCACTCCGACAAGGCTGTTGGTAAGGTCAGGCCCTTGCAGCAACTTGTCGTTCAAGGAAGTTCGTTTGTAGGAAGCGGCGCAATCAAAAACGATTCGGAATTTGCCACCCGTCGCGTGATGTGGAATGTACCATGTTTGCTTTGTACATGGCAAACTATCTGGGGGAATCTTTCGAGCAAATCCCTGTTTCAAGTAATCTTGCATCTTTTCTGTGTACCTTTCAAGCAATTCCTTATCCTTGTCGAGGCGGCGCTTTAAGTGTGACAAGCGTCGTTCTGCCAAGCTCCTGTTGTAGGGCAGAATGGGTTCAGGCGATTTCCAAGGCAAGGCTATCTGGTAATGTCCATTCACTTTAATGACACTGTTTTTCATGATTGAAAGAGCTCGTTTGTCATTAAGTGAAAGTCCTAGGTCACTCGAACGTTTATCCTGAAACTCAGTACTGTATAATTGCTCCAATTGATAATGTAGCTTTGTGTCAGCGTGTATGTGATTTACGTTCGCGTTCTCAGTGTCCTGCTTTTTCCCTGGGCCAAACAAACACCAACCCAAACCAGTGCGAATAGCAATGGGATCGCCACGAGTTCCACGTACAGCCTCATGTTGCTCGTGAGCCTCGTAAACATCGGCTGCGACGAGCAAGTCAACATTCGGACAGTTTATTGTAGAGAACTTGAGATCCCGAATGTGCGGATACCGCTTTATATCGTCCACAGTAGGAATGCTGCCTTGTAGGTTGGGTAACTTGGGAACGACCCTAACATCCTTCAACAAAAAACATGCGCCATCGTTCAGGCCTTGTACGGATAGCGAAACTTTTCGTCTGCGCAATGTCTGCGTTCCGTTTACGGTAGTAATTGTCAAGTTGTCTTCAACACCGCTTAGTCCCAGTTTCTTTGCCAATGCTGCAGAGCACAATGACGTGTCTGACCCGTCGTCAAGAAAGGCATGTGTGAAATGGGGTTTACAATCTTTATCCAAGACGGTAACTGGCACGACCTTAAGTCGCACAGAGTGAGTTCGCAGAGTAGCAGCGGATATTCCAGGCAGGGCGGATCCGTCAACTCCCGCTAAAGCGCTAGAAGATTGCCCGGATGGGCCAGAAGGTTGATCCCAATGCAGTAGCGTGTGGTGCCTTTTCCCACAACCGTCTACACGACACACATAATTGGATGTACATTCGCCCGCACAATGCTCGGGACGAAAACAGTTAAAACACAGTTTGTTACGCCGCACTAGGGCATGGCGTTCCTTTACCGGTTGGCTCAAAGGCCTCACATTTCCACAAACAATGTGACGACCCACATTGGGGGCATGTAAGGGTCCGTCCCGGTAGATCCTGATTCACAAATGAGTCTTCACCCGACACTGTCGAGTATGTAGCTGCGACTCGACCCGGGAACTTGCCTTTATTGGTAACTTGGCTTTTTGACTTACGTTCCTCGTCGGAAATAAACCTCATCATTGGCGAGAGTGTATCCTCTACCAACATTTCCAAATGATCCAACAAAGCTTGAAAGGTTACTGGTTGATTTCGTAAACGAAGTTCGGATGACTTAGTGATGAACCGTCTAATTGCCCTCTGCGGCAAGCGCTGCACAACGGCCTCAACATTTTGAGGCAGATCGAGCGTGTATTTACAGTCCCATTGACTGAATAACTTGCAGCTTGTGCACGAAACTGTTGCAAGCCCTGGAAGTCGCTATCCTTTAATTGTGGGCGTTGCGTCAATCTGTCCATATGCGCTCTTACTACAAGGTCTAATCTCCCATGTCTCCTGTGGAGTATATCCAATGCCTCCCTGTATCCTAATTCGGGAGGCATGCTTTTGCATTCCAAAATGTTGGTCAGGGCATTTTCAGTGCAAAATTCACAGAGATATCCCAGCTTCTCAGCATCAGATAAATACGCCTTGTTTATCTGCCGGTCAAAGTCGTTCAAAAACTTGTGATAGTTAATAGGATTGCCGTCGTACTTCATCAATGACAGTTTCGGTAAATTGAAACCTTGTTTTATAGTTTCTGCAATTACATACCAATTCTCAGTAGTCGCCGGTGGACCATGAGGGTAAGGTTTTATTGTTGCATTTTGATGCTCATTTTCAAATGTGCCGGCCCCAGTGGCTTCTGCGCAGGTGGCAACCACAGGACCGAATCCCTCTGCCTTCGCTGGGAGGACTCGAGAAGGCCCGACAGAAACCTGTGACTTGGCTGGTGCAAGTGGTTTGTCTGTCGAGTTCACATTTGTTGTTCGATCTGAAATAGCTTTCGATGGCTGTTCATTTTGGGTATGCGTTAACGCCTTTGTAGAAACCTTTGCGTGTTGCAATAGAGGTACAGGATTCGGTCTTTTGATTGGCGTAACATCCCATCCATGTGAAGACTCACACGAATCGAACTCGCTCTCCGTTTCAGCAGCAAACTCAGCTAACTCTAATTCCTCTTGGGCTTTATCAAGCTCGAGTTCCATTTCCAAGTCCAACACTTTGGATCTAATGGCGCATCGCCGTTTTAGTTGCCCAAGTTTCAAAGCTGCAGCTTCGGCTTCTCGGCGAGCACGCGCACTGGCAGTACTTTTGACACTTCGCACCGAGCCTTTAACGGACGGGGCGCCGTCGTTGGTTTGTTCATGTCTTACTGTATCAATCACTTCAAACAACTCCTGTGACGTGCTGGGAATGTTTTCCCCCTTAATAGACATTTCTCTCGAGACTATCGCCACAGCAAAGCAAAACCGTTTTAAATGATGTAGAATTCAAGCAGTGTGCTAATTCTACCTTTCAGTCTCTTGACTGGCAGAATAAGATAGCCGGTTTCAGATGCACTTTATTTTCAGTGATTTAAAACGGATTTTTGACCACCTTAATCAAATAGAATCAAAACTTCACAATTACAAACAGTCCAAACAATTTACCTTATATAACATAAAATTATCCACCTCAGCAAAGTTTAATACAACACCACAGATTTAGATACTGCTGAAACAATGACTGGGCTACACGTGCAGAGAAAAAAACCGAGAAAGCAGGACGCACATAAAGTTGGCAGTTATGTCATCACAATGAACGTATAGGTCACGGGTTACAACGGCGGGAAAGGTTCTTGCTATTGGGGAGCGTTACTGTCCGTTACAGCTTGTTTAATGATATTTACTAAACTCATTTCTACCAACCAGCCCACAGCCTAAAGTATAGGCTATATAGTTACTTTCCAGCAGGAAAAATGAAAGTATTACTCTCTATGTCAGGGTTCTTTACATTTGCGGTCATGTCCCATTTGACAATGTTTATTCAATCTCACTGCCCCCTAAATTAATATCAGCATTGATAAAATCAATAAAGGATGCTTTTTGTAATCAGGTGTTTGTCTTGTTTTTCGGAAACAACATACATAGTTCCAAGCGTTGGAAAAAGCCATTTCAACACTGATAAAGTGCGAAAAAGAAGGCTGTGTGGGCGCACAGAGCCACGTTGCCAGTATTTTTTGTAAATATGACGTATTCTTCTATAAACATGTGCATATGTCGCCCAGAAATGGTTGATGTAGTCAAGGCAATCTTCAATGCGATATTGCGAAAAAAATACATTACAGGATATAGTACAACCAGACATTTCAGAGAAATGAAGCGTTTACTTCAATTTCCAAAAATAAGTTCGAAATCAGCGCCGACATCATTACAATACGTTCATTTGCAATTGCTTGCAAGTAAATACCTAGCATCCAGATTGTGCTGCGCCCCTTCTAAACCCTTTACGCTCCCTTATGGGGTGGAGGGCGCCCCCTAGGTTAAGAACCCCTGATCTTTGTTTATTCAAACTGTTGTAGCAAGTGTTCGCTTTGCTTGGAACAAACACTGAGGGCTAGAAGTGACAAATTTGATCAACAGAATCCCATGTTTATTACCGTTTATACGCTGGAGAAAGAATATAGGTTTCACAAAGTTTAAGAAGAACAAATCAAATGTCAACATTTGAACAGCAAACGAATAGTGCGAAAGGGGACACGCAGGTATACGGCTTATGATATTAATCCACCAACCAATAGCAAAAGTTGTCTTTAGAAAACAGTATTTACTATGTTATCTATAAAAGGCTTTTGATCATTCTTTACCGACATGGAAACTGCAATCAGGTTTTGTTCTTCGAACTATTTCGCTAGTTTAAACCGAAACGATACACGACACCACAGACCAGAACGACCAGCACAACTCCAAGGAAAGCATACATTTCCTGGTCGTGCGAATCTTGAATGGATCGTAGCATTTCCTCAATATCAACGTATTGTACCCTTTTCCCATCATTTTCCTTCTGGAGCTCGGAGTTGGTGTGTTGAGAGGAGATGATAATTGGGCCAGCAGAAAGGAGATGTTTATTTCCAGCGGTTGTTATCTCGCGACGACGGCGGCGCTTTTTGTCACACTGAAATGGACGAAAAACGAGTCTTACTGATTAAAAGCGTTGGTCACCAAAATGCTATTCGTAGAAGTTGCCATTATTCAGTTATGAAAACTTGCCAAGAGATTTTCAAATACAACAGAAGGTAAGGTTGAAGGTTGCATGACAGGTATTTTATCCCAATTGCAGCAGATTTTCCTGCATAAAAACATGATAGACTGAATTATGACCGCCAATGCGTTTAATAATGTGCTTAGCAGTTACACCTGTCATGAAACCTAGAAGTGTAGGTAAAATTGTATTTCAGCTAACGTGATATCTCGTGCTATTTACATTATTTCCGGATTGATTTCGGATGAGCTGACTGTAACATTGGCATCAAACACACAGGTCAAGATGAGACAGTAGATCTTGTAGCGTTGAACGGGAGCCGATGGATCAAGACGTTTTTGATTCCATACGATGTACGTTAGTTTGATCAGACCGTCAGATTCCTAGATGTAGGTTAATTAGGCTACGGTGCATTAAACTAGCAAGCTAAATGTCCCAAATTGCTGCTGCAAAACATGCCACTAATAAATGTACAGACTAACAGTATCAATTTGTTTTCGAAAAAATATTGAATGTTTAAAATGATTTATGGTTTTACCCAATTTAATTTTTTTAGAGTTTTTTTGTGAACATTTTAAAATATTTTTTTAAAAGGCATATCTTTTGTTTCAAAGGTTTAAACCAACACGACTTACCGAAGCTACTGGGACGCATTGAGTAATGTTGAAAACAAAATATGGGCGTTGTATATTTGTCACACAACTCGGATCAACATCTTCAGGCTTAACATCCTCGCTCGGCGCGATGTACAAGATGTCAAGTTCTTCTGCGTTGAGGTTTTTAAAATTCTCTTCGTTTAAGCTATGAAGCAAATCATTGATATTGTACAAGGTAGATTGATTAGATGTCACATATGTAACAATTTTTAATTTTTAGATAGACACATAATATTATTTAGGTGCCTTAGTTGCACGGAAGCACAACAAGAAAATCTGATGTGGTTTTAACTGACAACATTTTGATCCGTATTTGTATTTGATCCGTACAAGGGTCCGTATTTGCAATTGGCAAAACAATTGCACAACGTTGTTCTGAAGTTTAAAATTGACAAAACAACTGCACAACGTTGTTTAATACACACTCAGACTCTGCTTACTTGATAACCGTTGTTTCTCCACATTCAATTTGTGCACGGGGAGGAGGTGGACATTCTGCAAACCAACAACAGGCAATAAGCGTTGCGCAGTCCCAGATATTTTACACAAGCATCAACATAAAATCGTGGCAATTTGACGGCAGACGTATTTGATAGGAATTTGCATTTGTTGCAAACATATCAAAACAACAGTCAGATATCACTTACTTTTCTCCACGACAACTTGAAAGAAAGTGTCAGCGGCCCCTGGTTGAGCGTCACTAGCATACATAAGTCGCACTTTGTCACCTCCAAGGACCCAGGTTGTGGAAGAAGTAAGCCCTGAGTTATAGATTCCATACCTTGTAGGGGACCCAGATTTACCTAAAGCATCCTCAGCCCAGTTTATCTAAACAGTCAAGAGCTATTTACATCCATTAACTTAAAGGTACCTGAAACTAGGACCGTTTTATAAATACATGAAATTGTGAAACATAACAAAGTTAAATTACTGAAACTCGTCGAACTATCCATCGGTCTATCGCAGTGGTTCGTAACCGGTGAATTACTCTCAAAGCGTCATTTGGTATTTTTAGAGGTAATTACATTACTATTTGTTATTTTCGTGACGTCATCCTTATGTGTTAGTTGGTAAGTTTGTAGATTGTAGTATGACAACAACAAAATAGGAACCATCGGCCATCGTAACACAATTGTAAGCAAGATATTCCTTACGAAAAGATAGTCTGTCTCTGCCAAGATCATGTCCAGCTTGAACTGAAAAATACAACCAACGTCAGCCTCAAACGTCCAAACGCAAAATAAGCCGGGTGTTAACGGTGGGCCTCTTTCAATTCTAGTAAAATCTCCAGTGTACGTTTCCCCACAATCTTGCGACGCTAGAAACAAGTTGCAAAAAGTTAGTTGCTGTAAGCTACCCCAGAAAATGCTGCTGCCACCCCAGAAATTGCCTGGCCGTATTTATATTCGTGCATTACAGATATGGGCTTCTTTCATTTACATGCGCTCTTTTTAATGGTCGGTATATTTCGAGCATGTGCAAAGCAAGCTCCGCGAAATCTCTTTTGTTTTTAAACAACGCATGGGGAAACCCGTTTGCGCTACTCGCTTCAGTGATTTCAAGTTTGCTCCACCAGAACAAGTCTGAACAGGACGTAACAATGGCAAATTTCACGTTTTTATGTGTTGTGGATGTTAATTAGCAGTTGGAGAATATATTGTTACACAGAGTTTCATTTCCATGCACGGAAAATTTAATTGCAGCCGCCACCATGTGCGCAAATTTCGTGTCGAAACTGCAATGCCGATTCGATAGTCTTGCAAAATTGAACTTGTAAAATTAATTTACAGATCTCTGTTTATGTATCACATGCTACGTTGCGTTTTGTGCGTTATGTTACCTTTTCAACCACACTACTTCGGATAAATAACGCTACCCAGCACGAGATACACTTTTCCCGCCACTAACCAGTACACTGCTGTGATCACATAACTAACGCATTGTGACGTCATAACTACACATATAGATGGACGATTTGTGACATGACTTTCATAGTTGTTACGTCCAAGTTAAGCAAGATTGCGTACAGAGTAATATACGTGTTTATACCCTGCCAATATCCGCGAAACGCCATCTACTAACCTTAACGAGTATCGTGGCGTGGTTTGATCACGTAAGGAACCTGACCAAATTTTGCCACCCCACAAAAGAAAATTTATGCTAAAAAATCGCCGCCTATGCTTGTTCCTTATAAGTTTGTCAACTGATTTTGACCGGAAAGTAAACATTTTCCATACCGTGATATAATTAGTAAAACACTAAAATTGTTGAAAGAATGATAATAGAACAGGGTATGATTTCCAGAATCAATTTACCAGGATTTTAGGTGGTTGTGAATTAACAAACAAATGCGTATGACTTAATTTCAAATGTTTACCTGGCATTGGTTCCCAACTGCAATAATGCCGTTAGCCAGATAAATGGACGTACGAAACATACTTGAGATTAATATTGAAGCAAAATTACAATTGGCGTCAATTACAATTTGTCCGCCACCGCTGGTGTCAGGTGGAGCAGCTCCACAAAATCCATCAACTGAAATCGACGTAAAATAAATATCACACGTTTTATGAAATAAATTAATTTTATTCTTACCTTGACCTGTTCTCAGGAGAACCAGCACAAAAAAGAAATGCCCCCAGGCTTTAAAATCCATCGTGAAGTTACTTGTTAAAATGTTAAATGATTAAGACCCAACAAAATTGAGATCCGACTAATCTGTTTACGAGCAAAGGCAGTAATGAAGACCCTGTATTGGGATCTGTATGCTTTATGTCACATTAACAATGTATCGCAAGAGCAGAGGGGATAGAGAATGCACTTGGCTTAGTCATTTGTCGGTTTGCAATGGATTGTTTTGAACCAACGCTTTGAAAATCCTTACGAACGATATGCTACATGTAGTTACAGCAACAAATTACTGGCAAACAAAATATACATCCCATCGACTTGTCTTCCATTCATTATATTACCGTTTAAGCGGGTACGTTGGCGAAAATTGATGAAATATAAATCCTCAAAAGTACTTTCAATAAATATTTATTTTGTTGAGTTTGTCTGTTGCAGACCTGAATTATGCGCGCACAATGGCTTTCTTGTCACCATGTTGAATTCACACAACATCTGTGGAAAGCTAACACGATATTTTGTGATATTGTCAACTTAATATAATCAAGAGTTCTCAAAAGATTCACCCTGATAGGTACCAAGTGCATGCAATCAAAGAAAATGAAGACGTTATGGTTGGTATGAAATGATCTCAAAATTTTGGTTATTTTGTAAATGCGCTCTGGGCTAAAAAATGTGAGAAAAATTTACATAACAAATCAAGTTCAATTCAAGGAAATTTTGTTCCATCCCACACAGAGTAAAACAGGCGAATAGTTTATTTGGCTGGATGTAAAAAACACTAACAAATCTAATAGCAATTGTATTGAGGTAGGCTATAGCACTAAGAAAATTATTGTTTGAGATAACCGACTGGAATACGTCAAGCAGTTTTGTAGTTTAATGCACCCAGCGGTTTTCGAGTTTAAACCAAACAACACGATGGAATTATATCAAGCCTAATCATCTATTGTTACACGAACAACCCAAGCTCTGAATATCCTGTTTACCGCCATGGTTCAAGCTACTGACGGAGCCCTTCCAGGCAAGCGTGTTAAAGAGCCCCGGCACCGGAAAATTATTTTTTAATATGTTGTTTGTCGTATTTTTATAAACACGATTTCAGATTTAAAACCACAAAAATCGAAGTTACTAGTCAAATATTTACGTTTTAAATCTAAAAACACTGACACCTTGCGGAAATTTTTGTCACTGAGCTCAAACGCCATGTGACGTCACCTCGTACCAACTTGGTTTGGAGCTTGTTTGCAGTCGGTGGTTGTTAAGGTTCTGCGGCGCCAATTACGTTAGTCAGTTTAGGTATTTTGGTGTTTAAATGTTTTCATTTTTATACTCAAGTGTGCAAAAATGCCTGCAGTGTGTTCTTTGTATGGTTGCAATTCAAGAGGAAATCAAAAGGCCAGCAATTTGACACTTTTTCGCTTTCCAAATATAAAGCGATTGCGGTCAGCTTGGATTAAATTTGTTAACGTGAAAAAAAGGGACCAACGAAATACAGTGTTCTTTGTAGCCTACATTTCACAGATGAATGTTTCACAAATAAAATGCAGCAGACAGGAGTATGGCAAAAATTCTGGTGTTAAAGCCAAATGCCGTTCCATGTATTCATTAGAACAGTCTTCTTCATCAAGAAATGGCATTGAGAGCAGTTGTAAGAAAAGTAGCATATGGTATGCTTTAATTAATTGTTTTCTGACATAATCTCATTTAACATGATAGTCTTTAATATTACCATTATGTCATACTAATTTAGTTTATTGTCATGCCATTTACTTGGTAATAACAAAAAAGTGTGGTTGTGAAAAAAGGTGTGATAATATCAATATATTTTCATTTGGGAACCACCCAATCTAAGCTATGAGCCAAAATACATTGTATGTAAAGGAAAACTTCTTTACCTCTTAAATGGTGTACCAGAAGTAAATTAACTGCAGATTTCCCTGGACACTCAGCTAAATTTGGTACATACACAATGATGAATGATGGATCTTTGCAACAATAAAATTGTTGCTATTAACCTTGTTAATGTATTCAGATGGTAATTTCATAATATTTTCTAGAGCAATGAAGTGGTAAACAGCAATGATATGGAAAAAGAAGGATTCTTGGGATGCATTGAAAACATCACAAGCAAAGGATTGTTTATTAAAGCCTTTGTGACTGACAGGCATCCACAAATCATTAAATACATTAGTGAAGAATCGTCAGAAACAAAACATTATGTTTGGCATGTAGCTACAAGTATGATAGAAATAAAAGATGAGCATACACCAGTATATTTGTGTTTATGGTTTTCAATTCAGAAATCCAAAAGAACTGACAGCACTTTCTAACAAAGCCTATTGCAAAGAGTTGGGACCTTGGGTGAAAAGCATATGCAACCACATGTATTGTTGTGCAGCAACATCACAAGGGATTTCACAACTTATAGTTGACAAGTGGCTGTCAGTCCGGCAACGTAACTCTGAAGTCTTCCCCAGCACCATTCAACAAATTTTAGTAAGCAGTATACCTGTAACGCATAGAGGTTGCTAGTTGCATGTTAGTAGTTAGTACAGTAAAACTTACTCGTGACGGGTGTTAATTACCCTCATCATGATTGCCTAATTGACGTTTAAATCGATAACATGCTGCTTCTAATACACGTTGAGACATATAGATTCAAATCCAGGATATGTTTTTATACAAAGCAGATTCGACTCAGAATATTCGTTGAACTTGGCTAACTGCTGTTGCACTTACTAATTTCATGGCAGCAAACGCATGATTTTCTCACCTACCTTTTTAAGCAAACAGTTGTTATTTATTGCTTAACTGTCAACTAAGTATCTACGTTAATTTTATCAGTTGTAAACAATAGAAAAATGTACGCATCAAAGCTAAAACAAGCAATAAAAACAACAGCTGACCAACGCCATTGTTAGAAGTTGGTACGAGGTGACGTAACAATCGCTGCTACATATCAAACCAAGGTGTCGCTCGAGAGCTCGTTGTTTGATTGAATATCTCGAAAACGACAAATCATAGGACAAAAAAAATTAGTGATTCGAAATCCCTGATTTTTGGCAATTCTAAATATCTAAAATGTAGAAAAAGTCACATCGCCGCTGCCGGGGCCCTTTAAACACTATGGGCGGAAATATCAGACAATTCATCCTTCGCTAAACACAGGCAACACAAACCATCCCGTTTACTGCAGTGCTTCTGCCTGCACGCGAACCTTCTGCCATTTTAGTCTTTATGCACAAATTTCGTTTAGGGAAACATGGTAACTTTTAGCAACTAAAATAAGGGACCGCGAACCCCGGTTTAGAAAACGGAGCGTTATATCGATTGTAATACCACCCTGTGAATGATAGCAATGGTGTTGTGTATACCAAGGTCTTGTTACTCTGCTGCCTTGTGCAGTACAGTTCATTACTGCCCGGGAATGTTTTTCGGCAAAAACGTAAATCTTCGTGTTTTGAGATTCAAATTACATCAATGTGTTTTGAACTTAGTTGATCAGCGACCTGAAACAAACCACACTATGAAGGGTTATTTCGTATTTGGAGAGTTGTAAGCGTGTCCGAAATTGTGTCCCAAATTAGGCTTAAACGTCAGATTACCTAACGTGATATTACTTTACAAATGTTAATATAGGCCCTGATTCAAATTAGACATTCCCGAATCCAAATCCCTTACAATTGTAATCCATGTGCATAAAACTAATCATGACAAGTAATAAGAGGTGTTAACCGGGTTTGTGGTCTTACCCAATACATACGGCGGTTGCAGAAGCCTTTTCGAGCACAATGGTTGTATAGTAAAGCAGGAAACATCAGAATTAATCATCTATTGCAGGGGTGGGGAACCTGCAGCCCGCGGGCCGCATGCGGCCCGCTTGCCTTTTTAAAGTGGCCCGCCTCAACATTTTGTTAAAGTACAGCATAAAACTTAACATAAAAAAAAACAATAAAATGTTTATGTACAAATATTTACTTGAAATGACTTCGACACTTCCACGTTTGACGCCAAACGTGCAAAAATTGCCACACATTCAACCACTTGCTGTATTTGTGACGTAACAGTCACTCGATTCTATTTGTGACGTAACAGTCACTCGATTCTATTTGTGACGTAACAGTCACTCGACCTCTCCTTGCAGTATTTGCCATGTGGTGTTAGTTTTAAATTGATTTTAGAGCTATAAAATGTATTCGGTATAACGGAGCTAGGGTATTCCAGAAGAATGGAAAAATGTTAGTCGAATTAAGTGATAAACCTGAATTCCATGTTTGTTGCAAATAAGTAACAGCAAAGAAAAAAAATCTGGAGCGATGAAATATAAAAAAATCCGGAGCGTTGAAATATAAAACACTTGTGTGCTTAGGGCATTTTTACACGGAATTTGAAAATAAAAAAATATTTGGCCCGCCCGAAAATGTTGTGCAATTCATGCGGCCCGCAGTACTAAGTAGGTTCCCCACCCCTGATCTATTGCAATGCAAACCAATTGAGCGCTATCGAATTTCCTGTTTTTTGACGGAACAAAGCGAGCCGCGAACTGAGCGCTTGTGTTCACCTTATAGGTAGCTGACATCATTCCTTTTGCGATAAGCTACACCAAAATGTAGCACTTAGCATTCCGTTTTGGCATAGGCTACACTTAAACCAGGACTTTCCAAACTTTTTCAATCGCGACCCCTTTTAATCTTCCCAATTTTTCTGCGACCCTTTATAGTTAATATGAACAGTGCAAAGTATGCACTTCTTGTATTTATTAAAGGCTTATTTCGAGCGTAAAATAAAAACAAAAAAGCAAACATTTATTTCGTGCGACTGCTTTCTGCTACCAAGCAAGTCCAGCCGTGGCTCAATATTTGTTAATGCTGGTCTTAAAGCTGTTTCTAGGTTGCTTAAGCTGGAACGGTATTTTGTTTTGATTGCTGTCAACGTTGAAAAAGCTAACTTCAGAGAATATGCTCTAACGCTACCCCGGCCACCCCGAGTTTGGGAAGCCCTGTTCTAAACACATGATGCAGGTAATTAATGTTTTGTTTTAGTAAATTAAAATCGACACTAACCATGCGAGGTTAACATATATATGCATGAAGTACTTTATTAAAGGAGTTTGAGTTATATTCATCTTTGAATGAACACTTTGGGACAAGAACTCTGTCGAATTGTCGCGCCCAACCTTATGTACAGTCAAAAAAACCTTGATCGGAATTAAGCCCCGGGAACGTCCTGCGTTCCAACGCCTTGAAAAAATTGAAAGACTTGTAGGAAGTGTTCGCTTGACAGGATAATTGGCAAGTTAACCATACACAATCCTATGTTTATTACCGTATATAAGCAGCAGAAAGAATATAGGTTTCACTGATGAACAAGCACACAAAGTTTAAGAAGAACGAACCAAATGTCAACAAATGAACAGCAAAAGAATATCGCGGAAGAGGTCATAGATTGACGGCTTAAGATCGGCAAGGCAGCGAGGGCAAAAAATCATTTTTTATCATTTGAAAACAATTTAGTTGCCTGGGTTTCTTTTCAATTTTCTTTTACGGCATGGAAATTAACTAAGAAAACTAGCAGTAACTTAGTTTTGTTCTTCGGCACATTTCGCTAGTTTAACGCGAAACGATACACAACACCACACACGAGAACGACCAGTACAACTCCAAGGAAAGCATACATTTCCTGGTCGTGGGAATCTTGAATGGATCGTAGCATTTCCTCAATATCAACGTATTGTACCCTTTTCCCATCATTTTCCTTCTGGAGCTCGGAGTTGGTGTGTTGAGAGGAGATGATGATTGGACCAGCAGAAAGCAGTTGTTTATTTCCAGCGGTTGTTATCTCGCGACGACGGCGACGCTTTTTGTCACACTGAAATGAACGAAAGGCAATCAGTTTTCCTGACTAAACGCGTTGGTCACTTAATTGATTAGCCCAAACACGTTTTTTTTTCGGATTTAAGTAATATTTAGCGTTATAAGTTGACATGCCGAAAGCAGATATTTCTACCACTTACAAAAGACAGCTTTTGTAGTTAGTTGTTCCAAATAAAAATGAATATTTTTCGATGCTCATCAGTATGACGTTATCGCTTACCTCATCCGGGCAAAGTCCTGCGTCAGTATCACATATGGTGACGTCACAGTGCACGTACAATTCTTGTTCAGTGACGTTGGTCCACACAAAGGAACGAAATTTGAACTTTCCGTAGATTGGGTGACTGTTTCTCATCACCACAATTGCATTGGCAGGATCGTATGGGTTTGATGCAGGGCAGCTGAATAACAAAAAAACACAACGTTGTTGATTGCTCTTTTCTTTTTGAGCAGAATTAAATTTTAAATTGGTCTAATAAATGCTATGAGAATGTGAAAACGATGCGTTTAAATAAAAAAATTTGGTCCCCCCAAACTTTGTTGCCATCTGAAAAGTTGACAGGAATATTGCTAAAATAAATTATTTGCATTGTTTTCATGCAGACCTAGGTGACCTTACGATGTATGTGATTTCACTTTGATGAAGATAAACACAAATAAAAAAAGATACCTGGCGGTGATGATGGGATATATTGGGGTAGAAGTTGGTTCCATTCCCTCTGTAGCCCAACATGACGTCATCTGCAGCAATCAAAACAAGATTTCTATCATTACAATTTTATAACTAAGCTACAAACAGGCAATGAAGAAATTATGTTACGTCGTTGTATTGGCAGACCCACTACACCTTACAACGTTTATTTAGCGTGCTCCGATGCAAAGTTGTAAGTTCGATAGCGCTAATCGAGTCTGACGCGGGCTTGACTTTGCACTCGACCTAATTTATGTCGCAAACGTTAAAACAACGAAATGAGAACTTACATCCACTTGAAAGTTGTCGGCGGAATCAGGGAGATCAGAAAGTTCCACTTTGGCGAAAACGTAGTCAGAAACCATAACTGTGTCGCCGTCGCTTAGTGATTCTTCAAGTGAATCGTCGCTGTACAAATCTAATGACACCTGAAATTCTCCTTCTGCTGGATCCGTGTCAAATCCAATTTTCCTGCATAAACACAAGACCCACTGAATTAGGAGCAAAAGTGTGGTTAATAATGTGCATAGCAGCTACAACTGTAATAAAACCTAGAAGTGAGGGTAAAATTGCATTTCAGCTAACGTGATATTGTGTGATATTTACATTATCTCGGGATTGATTTCGGATGAGCTGACTGTAACATTGGCATCAAACACACAGGTCAAGTTGAGACAGTAGATCTTGTAGCGTTGAACGGAAGCCGATGGATCAAGACGTTTTTGATTCCATACGATGTACGTTAGTTTGATCAGACCGTCAGATTCCTAGATGTAGGTTAATTAGGCTACGGTGCATTAAACTAGCAAGCTAAATGTAATAAATTCCCGCCCGCAAAACATGCCACTTGTTACATCGCCATCGTACATATTATTATGTTTTCTATGTTTCCCGCCAGTAGGCTTAACTCACTTGTATGGCGCAATGTTGTGCAACCTGGTGACATTGTCTGTCACACATTTGGTGCTTATGATGTCACAACCTTGGCATTGTTTTACTGAAGTCCCAACTTGTAAGCGTGACTGCCTCGTGTTTATTAGCGACTGGATGTTATAGAGGCAGCATGCTTTATCTAATTGACCGGTTATGTTTGTTTCTTTGCTAACGAATAGGAAATTTGTGCTAACTGAACTGTTGCCGGTCGTCCAATGTGTAATTTGTGCATTTCTGGCCCACGGATCCCACCGTCGTCAGCCAACTTGCTGTTTGCTGTAAATAACTGTATTTTTCCGGTAAGCCTTGTTGCTTAAAGTCTCGCAGTTCGTTACTAATCTGTTTTGGTGATGTTTATTGAATTTGATGCTGTATTTGCAGAACCTAAAATCTCCTGATCGCTTTGAATGTTACTGTGACTCTGGTCCTATAATAGTTCGGTAAGAGTCAACTGTACTGATAATTTCTCGTCTGTTTCCTTAACTAAATTAGTGCATATTTGCAGAAACCGCATTTGCCTTTGTGCTCGTCTTGCTGCTGAACCCTTGAGCACCGTCTCTGTCCTGAATTGCCTTAATAAAAGAATTCGTTATTTTGGCTCTTGGTGCCTTGGAGTTGTTGAGCGCGAGGAAAGGCGCGTTGAGAACCGTTCTAGGAATTTAAGCGATCACCCCTGCTGTGCTGTCTGGGCGCATAGAGTCACGCCCTCTACCAATTAAAAGACAGCGCAACATAGTTTCGAACTAAAGGACGTTTCGAACTGAAGGACGTTTCAGAACCTTTGGACACTTGTAAGATCATATCTTATTCAATAGAATCAAGCTTGAAAATCTCTGCAATGGAAACTGGTAAATCCGTCACTCCTTCGCTTGATTTCTTTTCCATTGCTGATGCCCATGGAGGGGACAAGGTTTCCAGCTGCGCGTACGCCTGGAAACAAGCTTGTTGGCAATGTAAGGAATTAATGCTGAAGGCCAGAAATGTTGATCTCGTGAAAGGGTATATTCCGTTGGTTGAAACCATCTTCAACAATCTTATTGCCGCGTACGCCACCTTTGCTAATGATAACGAAACCATATCTCAAGCGCGAAAAGAATGCCAACAGGCTAAACGTGAACTCGATTTCCGTGTACAAGAATGGATAGTAAACGTCGAGAAATCTAAGGGTGACCACGAAACTCGTACAAGCTACTCGTCCAGCTCCAATCACGGTTCCGCAAGTATTCGAACGTCTGGTTCGACGGAAAGTTGCCGAAGGGCTGCTCGGGTGCGGCTGCGCGTGGCTCGCTTGTTGCGAAAGCAAGTTTACGAAGATGTAGCACTGAAGAAGCAACAAGTCGAGCATCAAGCTGCTATTGAGCAGCAGCAGGTCGCCCTCGAAGCCAAACCTGTCGTTTCTCTTGGAAACTGTTCTAGAGAGCCAGCATACGTAACAACTAGATCACCCGCTGTGATCAAGACTCCGACGAAACATGTAAAGATGTCACTGCCGCATGTTCCGAAGATGGATGCAAAGCCAGTTCTTGCTCCTTCTGTCGGTCCACCTATCGATAGGTCACGCACCTGTTGCGACTCCTATCCTCCATACATGAACAAACCGCGTGCTTCTACCCCGCTTAAATGTGTACCTGACACTGATTTCGTACAACAGCAAATAGTCCTGCCTCAGCCGGCCATCAAGAAGTTCGACGGCGATCCGTTGAACTACTGGTCGTTTGTTCGTGCCATTGAGTCGCATGTTCATCGCAGAACAAAATCTGAAGAATCGCGACTTGTTTGCTTGCTTCAATACTGTGAAGATTCTGTTGCTGACAAACTCGAAATGTACAGCAAGGATACAGTCTCTGGGTATTCAAAGGCGCGTTCCCGACTGTATTATGATTATGGTCAGCCACACATTGTTGCCAATGCCTGCGAACGTCGCTTAAGGCTTTTCCCGCCCGTTAGACCCGATCGACCAAAGGAACTGATGGAGTTTTCTGATCTGCTTCTAAGATGCCGTAGCTCTCTGGAAGACATCCAAGAGTACGCGAGTTTGAATTCACTGGATATGTTGAAGCAATTGATCTGGAAACTTCCATTTGATCTTCAAAGGGAATGGGTGGAACGATCTTTCCAAGTGCTTGACGAGACCGGGAGACAAGCTGGATACCTTGCGTTTACAAGTTTCGTTGTGCGGTGCGCTCGTGTGGCCAATTCGCTGTTTGGAACAGAAGTGGTCTACGAGGCCGTGCGCGATAAACCGCGAATTGAAACAAGGAAAGGTTCAAGGGCCGCGGCATACAGCATCTCATTATCGAAGTTCGACAGGGCACGTTCTAAGAATTCGCCAATTCTTGTTTCGTGTGTCTGTTGCAAGCAGTCACATGAATTGTCCGTGTGCCCGGAATTCGACAAAATGACACTGCTCAGGCGTCGTGAGTTTGTGCGCTCAAATAGCCTTTGTTTCAAATGTCTTTGTTCGGGTCATCGTTGTCGAAAATGTCCGATTCGGAAATCGTGCTCCGTTGAGGGTTGCGCTGGTAACTTTCATCACACGAAGCTGCATGGAACCTTCAAGAGAAGGCCAGCTTTCAAAAATTCGAGAAATTCTGCCATGGTAACGACGAATGCGTCCGACAATAACTGCGGGGTCTACCTCAATATCGTGGCGGTAAAGGTCAGACATAACGGGATTGAGGTACACACATATGCCTTTCTTGACCAAGGCTCTACTTCTACATTTTGTGAACAACGACTGATTGACAAACTCGGCTTGCAGCGTAAAGGTCGAAAAATCTGCTTGAGTACACTCACCGACAAATCCCGAGTGTATCAAGGTTCCACGGTGTCCTTAACTGTCACGCCGTTTGAAGGTGGAGAACCTCTAAAGTTGAAAGAGGTTTTGTCCATTGACGAAATTCCTGTTTCGCCGAATTGTAATCCAGCACCGAGTGTTCTTCACGAGTTTTCACATCTTCAAGGTTGCAGCCTGCCCTGTTTGAAAGGAGGAACGGTCACCATCCTCATTGGCGCTGACGTTCCATCTGCCTTTAACGTCCTGAGTACGTGCTCGGGTCCACAAGGTCCGTGTGCTGTAAAGACACCCCTTGGGTGGTCACTTTTTGGTCCCGAAGTTAGTTCGTCCGCTACGAACAAGACCGACGTCCGATGCATGAGAGTGGCCAAGGTTATGTACCAACAGGAAAGGAAAGGCAAATATAGCGACAGGAAACCAGTTCACGGTGCGCCTACATTTGGCAAGGAGCGAATCACTCTGGATTCAACAAAAAGGTCTGTCAAGCACCGCGATAAACGTTCAAAACTTCCGTTGTCACGGAAGGTTCGTGCAGAAACGCTGCAGGCTGGCCGCTCGATGGCTGGCAAGCGTCTCGTCAGTTTACACAGCGAAGGTTTCTGTGAAAAGGATGTTGATACGATGCAGACTTACAATTCCAAGGGTCGTGCTGAAGAGGTTTCTACTCCCGGGCAATTTTTGTGTTTGCCGTTCAATTTGAATTCGAGTGAGAACAAGCTAGACAGGCGGCTTAACTGTTGTGCTAGGAGCCCAAAGGTCTGTCCTGATAATGCTGAAGTGCTGGGTCCTCACTTGGGTTGTGCTATGGAGCCTCCGAATGTTGACAGAATTTGTTTTCATTTATGGCCTGATGGAAATTCATGCTGCTCTCCGACGCCTCATGGGATGAAAGTGCCCATGTTTGGGTCCTGGTTGTGTGATCTGCGATCGTCTCGTGATGACGACATTGTTCCACTGATCGATGATTCCCGTTGCCACTTCAGTGAGAAGCTAATCTTTCGTGCCAATCCTGGTGGATTTCGAGGAGTTAATATCGAGCTCGCACTGGCGAGCGGCGGTACGCTCCGGTGTCCGGTTAAAGGACTTGACCACATTATTGATTCTGATGAGAGTTCGGCATCAGCCCCTCCGAGTGATTGCAGCCCAGACTTCTGGGATGAACGCCGAGTTGACTGTGCGGTGCGCTGGTGTTGAGGACTGTCCGACGTTGTTTTTGCCGCATTGCGATGCGCGCGCGATTGGCGATGTTGTGTTTGAAAATGTGTCCCGCATTTTGTGGGGGAGTGTTACATCGCCATCGTACATATTATTATGTTTTCTATGTTTCCCGCCAGTAGGCTTAACTCACTTGTATGGCGCAATGTTGTGCAACCTGGTGACATTGTCTGTCACACATTTGGTGCTTATGATGTCACAACCTTGGCATTGTTTTACTGAAGTCCCAACTTGTAAGCGTGACTGCCTCGTGTTTATTAGCGACTGGATGTTATAGAGGCAGCATGCTTTATCTAATTGACCGGTTATGTTTGTTTCTTTGCTAACGAATAGGAAATTTGTGCTAACTGAACTGTTGCCGGTCGTCCAATGTGTAATTTGTGCATTTCTGGCCCACGGATCCCACCGTCGTCAGCCAACTTGCTGTTTGCTGTAAATAACTGTATTTTTCCGGTAAGCCTTGTTGCTTAAAGTCTCGCAGTTCGTTACTAATCTGTTTTGGTGATGTTTATTGAATTTGATGCTGTATTTGCAGAACCTAAAATCTCCTGATCGCTTTGAATGTTACTGTGACTCTGGTCCTATAATAGTTCGGTAAGAGTCAACTGTACTGATAATTTCTCGTCTGTTTCCTTAACTAAATTAGTGCATATTTGCAGAAACCGCATTTGCCTTTGTGCTCGTCTTGCTGCTGAACCCTTGAGCACCGTCTCTGTCCTGAATTGCCTTAATAAAAGAATTCGTTATTTTGGCTCTTGGTGCCTTGGAGTTGTTGAGCGCGAGGAAAGGCGCGTTGAGAACCGTTCTAGGAATTTAAGCGATCACCCCTGCTGTGCTGTCTGGGCGCATAGAGTCACGCCCTCTACCAATTAAAAGACAGCGCAACACCACTAATAAATGTACAGACTAACAGTATCAATTTGTTTTCGAAAAATCCGGGTCTGAAAGTGTAATTTGGCACATGGCGAGAAAGTTGATGTTTTCGATGCTTCTGTTTCTGTTTATTGACATGTAGGTCACAGTAGGGTAACAACTTTTGAATGTTTAAAAAGTTTTATGGTTTTAACCAATTTACTTAATTTTTTGTAGATTTCAAATAATTTATTTTTTTGAAAGCACATTTCTTTGTTTTTAAGGTTTAAACCAACACGACTTACCGATGCTACTGGGACGCATTGAGTAATGTTGAAAACAAAATATGGATGTTGAGTATTTGTCACACAACTCGGATCAACGTCTTCAGGCTTAACATTCTCGTTGGGCGCGATGTACAAGATGTCAAATTCTTCGGCGTTCAACTTGTTTAGATTCTTTTCGTCAAGGCTATAATACAAAACAAGGTTTATGTGCAAAAAAGAAAGATAATTCTCTCACGCCACTCTAAATTGCATTGTTAACACTACAGAAAAACTGGCAACGTTTCACACGAGACATGCAACTGTACTTAAAGTAGAAATGTACCGAATATTCGGTTTTCCGAATTTTTTAAGCAAAGCGTTGATTTTGTACAAGGTAGATTGATTAAGCAACGATGTCACATTGGTAACAATTTTTATTTTTTAGATGGACTCCTAACAATGTTTAGGTGATTTGGTTGCACGGAAGCACAACAAGAAAACCTGATGTAGTTTTAACTAACAACATATTGACATCAGACTATTGGCATTTGGCAAAACAACTGCACAACGTTGTTCAAAACACACTCAAAATCTGCTTACTTGATAACCGTTGTTTCTCCACATTCAATTTGGGCAGGAGGAGGGGGAGGGGGAGGTGGTGGACAAGCTGCAAATCAACAACAGATAATAAGCGTTGCGCAGTCCTACATATTTTACACAAGCATCAACATGACATCGTGGCGATTTGACGGCAGACGTATATGATGAATTTGTATTTGTTGCACGGCAGACGTATTTTGACGGCAGACGTATATGAAGAATTTGTATTTGTTGCACACATAACGAAACAACAGTCAGATCACACTTACTTCTCTCCACGTCAACATGAAGGTAAGTGTTAGAAGCCCCCGGTTGACTTTTGCTAGCATACATAAGTTGTACTTTGTCACCTCCAATGACCCAGGATTGGGAAAAATTAAACGCCCCGTTATAGGTTCCATACCTTGTTTGGGACCCAGTTTTACCCAAAGCATCCTCATCCCAGTTTATCTAAAAGGTCAGGAGCTATTTACATTGAATAACGTGAATGTATCTGAAATAGGATCGTTTTATAAATACATGAAATGGTGAATGTTAACACAGTTTAATTACTAAAACTTGTTGAATTATCCATCCGTTTGTCGGAGTGGTTCGTAACCGGGGATTAATTACTTATAAAGAGCAATTTGTATTTTTAGAGGTAATTTTCTATTTGTTATTTTCGTGACGTCATCCTCCAGTGACGTCTTAGTTTGTAGATTGTAGTAACGATAATAAAAAAGTTCGGAACCATCGGCCTTCGTAACACAATTCTAAGCAAGATATCCCTTACGAAAAGATAGTCTGCCGCTGAAAAGACCATGTCCAGGTTGAACTGAAAAGTACATCCGACCTCAGCCTCAAACTTCCAAACGCAAAATAAGCCGGGTGTTAGTGGTGGGCCTCTTTCAATTCTAGTAAAATCTTCATTGTACGTTTCCCCACAATCTTCCGTCGCTACAAACAAGTTGCGAAGTTGAACTTATCTTAGTTTATATTACAGGACCGCTAGTTTCAGAACGTTAAGCAAAACCTGATTTTTTCGCATGGCAATTGCCAAATCAAAGTTTATTTTTATTTAAAGATGAAAAAATTATCCGTACCCAAACATACGTCTTTAGATTCTAAAAATGTGCAAATTCTGTTCAATTAAAAAACTGTAAAAAATGCGCGTTTTTGTAGGTCATACATGCTTGGTGTCTCCAATCTAATGGAAAAGCAGCAGTGTTGATGCAGGTAAGAAATAAGTTGAAACCTGATGAACGCACACCACCGGTCTCTGTACCAACGTTAATAAAAGTGCCAAGCAACGTTGCAGTGTCATCCATTCCGTCAAAAACCTGTTCAGGCAAAATAAAATTAAAAGATAACAAATTTAAAACATTCAATATCGGCAAAAATTGTCCGACCTTTTATGCCGAAGAAAGCCAATAAAGTCACATACTTTGAAATGCATTTCCGTAAGGTTTTACAATACATTTTGTCCTAATTTTAAGCTTACAAGTTAATAAAGAAACAAACTTATTTCGTTGAAAAGCATCTTCAAAGGGTAATAGAAGACATTAGAATTAGAAAAGGCTAAATTCTTTTTCAATGAAATAAGCATTAAATTGTTCCTTACTAGATTGTCAACTGATTTTGACCCGAAAATAAACATTCCCCAACTTGTGATATAATCACCAAAACTTGGAAATTATTGCAAGAATGATAATAGAACAGGGAAAGAATCAATTTATCAGGATTTAAGATGTTTTTTTTAACAAACAAATACGCATTACTTAATTTCAAATGCAGTATCTATGTTTACCTGGCATTGGTCCCCAATGAAGCCGTTAGCCAGATAAATGGACGTACGAAACATACTTGAGATTATTACTGAAGCAAAATTGCAATTGGCGTCAATTACAATTTGTCCGCCACCGCTGGTGTCACGTGGAGCAGCTCCACAAAATCCATCAACTGAAATCGACGTAAAATAGATACCACACGTTTTATGAAACAAATTAATTTTACTCTTACCTTGACCTATTGTCAGGAAAACCAGCACAAAAAACAAATGACCCCACGCTGTAAAATCCATCGTAAAACTACTTGCTAAATGATTGAGACCCAACAAAATTAAGATCCGACTATTCTGTAAACGACCTCAGGTAGTAGCCTAATGAACACCCTTTATTGGGATCTGTATGCTTTATGTTACATTAACAGTGTTTCGCAAAGGCAGAAGGGATAGAGGATGCGTTTGGATTAGTCATTTGTCGGTTTGGCATGGATTGTTTTGCACTAAGGCTTTGATTACCATACCAACGATATGGTTATTTTTAAACTGCGCTCTGGGCTAAAAAAATGTGAGAAAAATTTCCTAATCAATTTAAATTCAAAAGAATTTTGTTCAATCACACGCAGAGTAAAACAGGCGAATAGCTCATTTGGCTGGATTCAAAAACTCCAACAAATCTAATAGCAATTGGGATGGCATTTTCGAGATAAACGACTGGAATACGTCAGTCAGTTTTGTAGTTTAATGCATACGGCTTTCGAGGTTTCGAGTTTATACCAAACAACACGGTGGAATTATATCAAGCCTAATCATATATTGCTACACGAGCAACCCAAGCTTTGAATATCCTGTTTTCTGCTATGGTTCTAGCTACTGATGAAGCCGTTCCAGGTAAACACTATGGACGGAAATATCAGATTATTCATCCTTTTCACAACACAAACCATTCTGTTTACTGCAATGCTTCTGCCAGCATGCGAACCTTCTGGCATTTTTGTCTTTGTGCACAAATACCGTTTAGGGAAACATGGTAACGTTTAGCAACTGAAATAAGGGAACGCGAACCCCGGTTTAGAAAACGGAACGTTATATCGATGGTAATACCACCCTGTGAATGATAGCAATGGTGTTGTGTGCACTATATGGTCTTGTTACTCTGCTGCCTTATGCAGTATAGTTCAAAGCTGCCCGGGAATGTTTTTCGGCAAAAACGTAAATCTACATGTTTTAAAATTCATATTACATCAGTGTGTTTTGACCTTAGTATAGCTGCGGCCCGAAACAAACCACACTATGAAGGGTTATTTCGTATTTGGAGAGTTGTAAGCGGGTCCGTTGTGTCCCAAATTGGGCTCAAAAGTCAGATTACGTAACGTGATATTACTTTACAAATGTTAATATAGGTCCTGATTCAAATTAGACATTCCCGAATCCAAATCCCTTACAATTCTAATCCATGTGCATAAAACTAATCATGACAAGTAATGAGAGGTATTAACCGGGTTTGCTGTCTTACGCAATACATACGCCGGTTGCAGAAGCCTTTTCGAGCACAATGGTTGTGTAGTAAAGCAGAAAACATCAGAATTAGTCATCTATTGCAATGCAAACCAATTGAGCGCTACCGAATTTCCTGTTTTTTGACGGAACGAAGCGAGCCGCGAACTGAGCGCTTGTGTTCACCTTATAGGTTGCTGACATCATTCCTTTTGCGATAAGCTACACCAAAATGTAGCAGTTAACATTCCATTTTGGCATACACTTAAACCAAGGCTCTGCGACCCTTTATAGTTAATATGATAAACAGTGCAAAAATATGCATTTCTTGTATTTATTACAGGCTTATTTCGAGCGTGAAATAAAAACAAAAAAGCAAACATTTATTTCGTGTGATGGGTGCGACTGCTTTCTGCTACCAAGCAAGTCCAGCAGTGGCTCAATATTTGTTAATTCTGGTCTTAAAGCTGTTTCTAGGTTGCTTAAAGCTGGAACGGTATTTTGTTTTGATTGCTGTCAACGTTGAAAACGCTGACTTCAGAGAATGGTAGTAGCTCACTGACGCGGTGCCTCCTAGGAGGTCCAAAAGTGCTTAATTTTCGATAGGTGGCGCAAAGAGCTGAACTATTTATTTAGCGGCTAAAGAGGGTTGGTTTAGGATGCAAGTGTTTAAAAATTTTACATTAGTAACTGATTTTTTTATTAGTTTTATTGAATTTTAAATGCTAATACCTTACCCCGACCCTAATAGCCCTAACCGTTAGCATTTTTTGAGATATACCGTTTTAAAAATTAAGCACTTTTGGATCTCCTGTGAGGCACCGCGTCAGTAGCTCTACCTCAGAGAATATGCTGGGAGGGATGACAGCAGCCTACACGTGGCCCCTCCTGTTAAGGCATTAAGTCCTCTGCGCAAAGACGACCTCTAATGCCGAACAGATGCTGTCATAAGGACTACCGTTCAAATTCTAGGAGGAACTGTCCTCAAAGCAGGATGTCAAAACCGAGAAAACCTCTACGGGGAATCCCTTGTAGTAATAGTCTTGAGTTCAACATCATGCAGCTAAATGTGGAAGGACTCACTTCATGCAAGCTTAACATCATCGAGCAGCTTGCCAAAGCCAACAAAGTCTCGATAATCCTACTGCAGGAAACACATCGGACAACATCGGACAAGCTAACACTTCCAGATTTTGTGCTAGCGGGATTTATCCCCAGCAGAACACATGGCCTCGCCACGTTCGTACGAGAAAACCTGAGCTGGACGCATGAGAGCCAATCTCCAACATCATCGGAGATCGAATGGCTCTGCACCAACGTCTGCGGGAATCACATCGTGAATGTGTACAAGCCGCCACCAACGCAATTGTCACCTTCGCCCTTCCCGGTGTTTCCAACCCCATGTATCTACGCCGGTGACTTTAACTGCCAGCACACAACGTGGGGGTACAAATCAAGCAACACAGACGGAGAACAACTTGTCAACTGGGCCAGCAACGCCGGTCTCACCCTACTGCATCATCCAAAGGATGCCTGCAGTTTCCACTCTGCCCGCTGGAACACCGGAACTAACCCGGACCTGGCATTTGCGGCAACCGCCAGTGGCTTGCCACTTCCCGAGCGACGCGTGATAGCGAAATTTCCTCGCTCTCAACATCGACCTTCACTGATCACTACAGGCAAATACGTAACATCAGTCACTAGCAAGCCTGTAAAGCGATGGAATTTTCGCAAGGCTGACTGGAAACGCTTTTCCCTGATCACCAACGATGAAACGGACATGCTTCCAACACCCAACGACACCAACTTAAATCAAGCGTACCAGGAATTCTGTAAACTTCTCATAGAAGCGGCTAAAAAATGCATCCCACGAGGCTATCGAAAGACCTACACGCCGTGTTGGGACAGCGAATGCGACCGCCTTTACAGCGCCTTTCTTACCGCACCCCCGGGTACCGAGACGGACGCATCAGCCACTTTATTGCTATCCCATCTCAACGAGCAACGTCGACATCGCTGGGCAGAAGCGGTGGAGTCCATTGACTTCACACATTCCAGCCGGAAAGCATGGAGTACTATAAATCGACTCGCTGGCAGGTCGGCGACTCCGCCAGCAAAATGTCCCATTACCGCAAACGCCATAGCTTCGCAATTGGTCAAAAATGGAACCTTCTCGACATCAACTCGCGAATCATCACGACTCGTGACCAAAGAACTGTCAGCATTGCGGAAGGCCAACGGACCGGACGCCAACCTGTCTGGGGATTTCACCATTGCAGAACTGTCTGTGGCCCTTCAACATCTGAAGTCTGGTAAAGCATCGGGCCCAGATCACCTTTGCCCAGAGTTTTTGCTTCATGCCGGAGCCACGCTAAAGTCCTGGTTGTGCAGCTTTCTTAACACCTGTCTGCGTCAGCTCAAGATTCCGAAAATCTGGAGAAAAGCGACAGTAATCGCTATCCCCAAGCCAAACAAACCTCTGGATGAAGCAAAGAGCTACCGTCCGATATCTCTGCTTCGCACACCATTTAAGATCTTTGAGCGCTTGATTCATGCCCGTGTAGAGCCAGTCATCGACCAACAACTCCCCCAGGAGCAGGCTGGTTTCAGATGCGGAAGATCCACTGTTGATCAAGTCACTCTACTCACACAAGATCTGGAGGAAAGCTTCGAAGCTAAAAAGAAGACTGGTGCTGTTTTTCTAGACCTTACAGCTGCCTACGACACAGTCTGGCACCGCGGCCTTAATTGCAAACTGCTCCGCCTGTTGCCAGACAAGCACATGGTCGATATGATCATGGAGCTGGTCCACAACCGCAGCTTCGTACTCAAGACCAGCAACGGTCAGCAAAGCCGATTACGCCGCCTCAAGAATGGCGTGCCCCAGGGATCTGTTTTGGCTCCGCTACTGTTCAACATATACACTAGCGACATACCCACTACAGTCTCTAAGAAGTATGCCTATGCCGATGACCTGGCTATCATGCATTCCGATAACGATTGGGAACACGTGGAAAAGACTCTCAGCCAGGACATGTCAGTCCTGTCAGGCTACCTTCGGATGTGGCGGCTAAGGCTAAGCGAGACTAAAACGGTTTCAGCGGCCTTTCACCTTAACAACAAGGAGGCCAAACGCAAGTTGTCCGTCCAGACCAATGGGAAAAGTCTGGACTTTAACGCCGCACCAACTTATCTCGGTGTGCAGCTGGATAGGTCACTTACCTACCGCAAACATCTTGTAACGAGCCGCAAAAAAATCACATCACGCGTTGCTCTTATCAGAAGACTGGCAGGCACTGGTTGGGGAGCCAGCGCGGACATTCTCCGTGTGTCTTCCCTAGCCCTTGTTTACGCCCCAGCCGAATACTGCGCTCCTGTGTGGGGCAGAAGCGCCCACACCCATCTTATTGATAAGTGCCTTAACGACGCAATGCGCATCGTCACTGGCTGCCTGCGCCCCACACCAGTGGACTACCTACCCATCCTGGCAGACATCCAGCCGGCTGACCTCCGTCGCAAAGAAGCCACATTACGTCTAGGACGCCGCGCTCTGATGGAACAACATCTTCTCTATCACAAGATCACAGAGCCGGCGCACAGAAAAAAAAGATTAACATCAAGGTGGCCTTTCGTACCGGCAGCTCTTGAGCTACTCGGCGACAATAGCACCTCAGACGGAACCGACTGGATGTCCACCAAGTGGAAAAAGAGATGGGAAACCAAGATGGAAAGGTTTAAACCAACACGACTTACCGATGCTACTGGGACGCATTGAGTAATGTTGAAAACAAAATATGGATGTTGAGTATTCGTCACACAACTCGGATCAACGTCTTCAGGCTTAACATTCTCGTTGGGCGCGATGTACAAGATGCGTTCAACTTGTTTAGATTCTTTTCGTCAAGGCTATGATACAAAACAAGGTTTATGTGCAAAAAAGAAAGATAATTCTCTCACGCCACTCTAAATTGCACTGTTAACACTACAGAAAAACTGGCAACGTTTCACACGAGACATGCAACTGTACTTAAAGTAGAAATGTACCGAATATTCGGTTTTCCGAATTTTTTTGTTCAAAACACACTCAAAATCTGCTTACTTGATAACCGTTGTTTCTCCTCATTCAATTTGGGCAGGAGGAGGGGGAGGGGGAGGTGGTGGACAAGCTGCAAATCAACAACAGATAATAAGCGTTGCGCAGTCCTACATATTTTACACAAGCATCAACATGACATCGTGGCGATTTGACGGCAGACGTATATGATAAGAATTTGTATTTGTTACACACATAACAAAACAACAGTCAGATCACACTTACTTCTCTCCACGTCAACATGAAGGTAAGTGTTAGAAGCCCCCGGTTGACTTTTGCTAGCATACATAAGTTGCACTTTGTCACCTCCAATGACCCAGGATTGGGAAGAATCAAACGCCCCGTTATAGGTTCCATACCTTGTTTGGGACCCAGTTTTACCCAAAGCATCCTCATCCCAGTTTATCTAAAAGGTCAGGAGCTATTTACACTGAATAACGTGAATGTATCTGAAATAGGATCGTTTTATAAATACATGAAATGGTGAATGTTAACACAGTTTAATTACTAAAACTTGTTGAATTATCCATCTGTTTGTCGGAGTGGTTCGTAACCGGTGATTAATTACTTATAAAGAGCAATTTGTATTTTTAGAGGTAATTTTCTATTTGTTATTTTCGTGACGTCATCCTCCAGTGACGTCTTAGTTTGTAGATTGTAGTAACGATAATAAAAAAGTTCGGAACCATCGGCCTTCGTAACACAATTCTAAGCAAGATATCCCTTACGAAAAGATAGTCTGCCGCTGAAAAGACCATGTCCAGGTTGAACTGAAAAGTACATCCGACCTCAGCCTCAAACTTCCAAACGCAAAATAAGCCGGGTGTTAGTGGTGGGCCTCTTTCAATTCTAGTAAAATCTGTTAAAGGAGCAGTGTTGATGCAGGTAAGAAATGAGTTGAAACCTGATGAACGTACACCACCGGTCTCTGTACCAACGTTAATAAAAGTGCCAAGCAACGTTTCAGTGTCATCCTTTCCGTCAAACACCTGTTCAGGCAAACAAAAAATTAAAAGATAACAAATTTAAAACATTCAATATCGGCAAAAATTGTCCGACCTTTTAAGCCGAAGAAAGCCAATAAAGTCACATACTTTGAAATGCATTTCCGTAAGGTTTTACAATACATTTTTTCCTAATTTTAAGCTTACAAGTTAATAAAGAAACAAACTTATTTCGTTGAAAAGCATCTTCAAAGGGTAATAGAAGACATTAGAATTAGAAAAGGCTAAATTCTTTTTCAATGAAATAAGCATTAAATTGTTCCTTACTAGATTGTCAACTGATTTTGACCCGAAAATAAACATTCCCCAACTTGTGATATAATCACCAAAACTTGGAAATTATTGCAAGAATGATAATAGAACAGGGAAAGAATCAATTTATCAGGATTTAAGATGTTTTTTTTAACAAACAAATACGCATTACTTAATTTCAAATGCAGTATCTATGTTTACCTGGCATTGGTCCCCAATGAAGCCGTTAGCCAGATAAATGGACGTACGAAACATACTTGAGATTATTACTGAAGCAAAATTGCAATTGGCGTCAATTACAATTTGTCCGCCACCGCTGGTGTCACGTGGAGCAGCTCCACAAAATCCATCAACTGAAATCGACGTAAAATAGATACCACACGTTTTATGAAACAAATTAATTTTACTCTTACCTTGACCTATTGTCAGGAAAACCAGCACAAAAAACAAATGACCCCACGCTGTAAAATCCATCGTAAAACTACTTGCTAAATGATTGAGACCCAACAAAATTAAGATCCGACTATTCTGTAAACGACCTCAGGTAGTAGCCTAATGAACACCCTTTATTGGGATCTGTATGCTTTATGTTACATTAACAGTGTTTCGCAAAGGCAGAAGGGATAGAGGATGCGTTTGGATTAGTCATTTGTCGGTTTGGCATGGATTGTTTTGCACTAAGGCTTTGATTACCATACCAACGATATGGTTATTTTTAAACTGCGCTCTGGGCTAAAAAAATGTGAGAAAAATTTCCTAATCAATTTAAATTCAAAAGAATTTTGTTCAATCACACGCAGAGTAAAACAGGCGAATAGCTCATTTGGCTGGATTCAAAAACTCCAACAAATCTAATAGCAATTGGGATGGCATTTTCGAGATAAACGACTGGAATACGTCAGTCAGTTTTGTAGTTTAATGCAGTGCTTCCCAACCGGTGGGCCGCGGCCCACTGGTGGTCCGCGACGAACTTTCTGGTGGGCCGCGAAGCTTTTCAAACTATTACCAATATAGAAGTTAAAAAAGTTGCACAGTATGTGCGAACGTACTTTCAATTTTAACATTTTTCTCAATAATATAATATTACTCACTATGAAAGCCGGGTAAGATTTCACCTTAAACAAAGCTTTATTACACAAACAAACTGCAATTGTCGCGTCACAACAGTACTTGTACTAGTTGTAAAATATTGATGCTAGAACTGTCTTTGTTAGCTTTATTTGGTCTTTGACTAGCTGCAAAATTGATGAAGCAAGGAAAGTAAAGAAAGAAAAGAAAAAAATCTCAGAAAGTAGTAGTGATCTCATCATATGAAATCAACAAGCTCAGGCTCCACATTAACAGAACTATTGCTTGTGTGGTTATTATTTTTCTGTCTCAATTTTAGTTATTTTTCCATTGTGGTTTTGTCGCAATATTAAACGGTGGTCCGCCCCCAGAATTTTTTTTTTAATGGGCCGCGAGCTGGAAAAGGTTGGGAAGCACTGGTTTAATGCATACAGCGGCTTACGAGGTTTTCGAGTTTATACCAAACAGGACGGTGGAACTATATCAAGCCTAATCATCTATTGCTACACGAGCAACCCAAGCTTTGAATATCCTGTTTTCTGCTATGGTTCTAGCTACTTATGAAGCCGTTCCAGGTAAACACTATGGACGGAAATATCAGATTATTCATCCTTTTCACAACACAAACCATTCTGTTTACTGCAATGCTTCTGCCAGCATGCGAACCTTCTGGCATTTTTGTCTTTGTGCACAAATACCGTTTAGGGAAACATGGTAACGTTTAGCAACTGAAATAAGGGAACGCGAACCCCGGTTTAGGAAACGGAACGTTATATGGATGGTAATATCACACTTTGAATGATAGCAATGGTGTTGTGTGCACTATATGGTCTTGTTACTCTGCTGCCTTATGCAGTATAGTTCAAAACTGCCCAGGAATATTTTTCGGCAAAAACGTAAATCTTCGTGTTTTGAGATTCAAATTACATCAATGTGTTTTGACCTTAATTCATCAGCGGCCCGAAACAAACCACACTATGAAGGGTTATTTTGTTTGGAGAGTTGTAACCGGGTCCGAAATTGTGTCCTAAATTAGGCTTAAAAGTCAGATTAGGTAATGTGATATTACTTTACAAATGTTAATATAGGCCCTGATTCAAATTAGACATTCCCGAGTCCCTTACAATTGTAATCCATGTGCATAAAACTAATCATGACAAGTAATGAGAGGTATTAACCGGGTTTGCTGTCTTACGCAATACATACGCCGGTTGCAGAAGCCTTTTCGAGCACAATGGTTGTGTAGTAAAGCAGAAAACATCAGAATTAGTCATCTATTGCAATGCAAACCAATTGAGCGCTACCGAATTTCCTGTTTTTTGACGGAACAAAGCGAGCCGCGAACTGAGCGCTTGTGTTCAACTTATAGGTTGCTGACATCATTCCTTTTAACGATAAACTACACCAAAATGTAGCAGTTAACATTCCTTTTTGGCATACATCTATACCAGGGCTTCCCAAACTTTTTCGATCGCGACCCCTTTTAATGTTCTTAAATTTTCCGCGCACTTTTATAGTTAATATAATAAACAGTGCAAAATATGCACTTCTTGTATTTATTACAGGCTTATTTCAAACGAAAAATTATAACAAGCTCCTGGTACTCAGAATGGCAACTACTTCAAAACAAAAGAGAAAACATGAATTTAGTGTGATGAGTACGACTGCTTTCTGCAACAAAGCAAGTCCAGCCGTGGCTCAATATTTGTTAATGCTGATCTTAAAGCTGTTTTAGGTTGCTAAAACTGCTGGAACGGTATTTTGTTTTGATTGCTGTCAACGTTGAAAACGCTGAGTTCCATAAGTACGTCGACACGAATGGCAGGGATGCGGTTGCTGCTTCGTCAGAGAATCATGGACATTAGCCTGTAACGCTACCCCGGCCACCCCGAGTTTGGGAAGCCCTGATCTAAACACGTGATGCAAGTAATTAATGTTTTGTTTTAGTAAGTTAAAATCGACAGTAACTATGTGAGGTTCACATATATATGCATGAAGTACTTTGTTTGGGCAGTTTAAGTTATGCTCATCTTAAATGAACAATTTTGGACAAAACCACGATTGAATGGTTGCGCCTAAACCTACGTACAGTCATAAAAACCTTGATCGGGATTTAAGGCTTGTAGGAAACGTTCGCTTGACATGAAAATTAACGATAACGATACATAATCCCATGTTTATTACCGTGTATCAGAAAGAACATAGGTTTCACAGATGAACAAGCACACAAAGCTTGAGAAGAACAAAACAAATGCCAACACATGAACAGCAAAAGAATATCGCGGAAGAGGCCACAGAGATTTGGATCGGCAAGCCAGTGGCAAAAGAATATCATTTGAAAACAATTGATACACAGTTGCCTGGGTTTCTTTCCAATTTTCTTTTACGGCATGGAAATTAGCCGAGAAAACTAGCAGTAACTTAGTTTTGTTCTTCGAGCTATTTCGCTAGTTTAAAGCGAAACGATACACAACACCACACACGAGAACGACCAGCACAACTGCAAGGAAAGCATACATTTCCTGGTCGTGCGAATCTTGAATGGATCGTAGCATTTCCTCAATATCAACGTATTGCACCCTTTTCCCATCATTTTCCTTCTGGAGCTCGGAGTAGGTGTGTTGAGAGGAGATGGTGATTGGACCAGCAGAAAGGAGTTGTTTATTTCCAGCGGTTGTTATCTCGCGACGACGGCGGCGCTTTTTGTCACACTAAAATGGACGAAGGGCTTTTAGTTTTCCTGACTAAACGCGTTGGTCACTTAATTGATTAGCCTAAACACGGATTTTTTCGGATTTAAGTAATTTTCAGCGTTATAAGTTAACATGCCGTAAGCAGATATTTCTACCACTTGCAAAAGACAGCTTTTGTAGTTAGTCGTTCCAAATAAAAAGAATATTTTGCGATTTTGCGATGTATGACGTTATCGCTTACCTCATCCGGGCAAAGTCCTGCGTCAGTATCACATATGGTGACGTCACAGTGCACGTACAATTCTTGTTCAGTGACGTTGGTCCACACAAAGGAACGAAATTTGAACTTTCCATAGATTGGGTGACTGTTTCTCATCACCACAATTGCATTGGCAGGATCGTATGGGTTTGATGCAGGGCAGCTGAATAACAAAAAAACACAACGTTGTTGATTGCTTCTGTTTGAGCAAAAACGAAAATGTCGCTTTAGGCTATTGGCAAATATACTTCCGACAAGCAAAATTAGACCGTATAACGCATTTGAGAACGGAGGCGTTGCAAAAAGGGCCTTTTCGAGGAAGATGCACAATTTTTGTTCCAATATTTCGATGTTTTAAAACAACTACTTTAGGTAACGACAGAAACTTATTTCTGGCGACGCCGTCGTTGTAACTTATTTCTGGCGACGGGAAAGCAAAAACATGGTTTCCTCTTTTTAAACAAAACAAAAATTATTAATTTTAAGATTTATTATTAAGATTAATTCTTGATATTGTTTTAATGCTAAGCTATGTGTCATATGACATGTTATTTTACTTTGGTTCAGGTAGATATCAACAAAAAGATACCTGGCTGTGATGATGGGATATATTGGAGTGGACGTTGCTTCCATTCCCTCTGTAGCCCAGCATGACATCATCTACAACAATAAATACATTATTGTTTTTGTTACAATTTCTTATCTAAACCACCATTAGGAATCATGTATTGATATGTTGTTGAATCGTCAAACCTAGTATCCCTTAACTTTTATTTCAGCACTTGCCACCTGATGTATTGAACTGGATTCAAAATTGGCCCTTCGGTTGTGTGCAAAAAGCTAATTGAGAACTTACATCAATTTGAAAATTGTCTGCGGAATCAGGGAGATCAGAAAGTTCCACTTTGGCGAAAACGTAGTCAGAAACCATAACTGTGTCACCGTCGCTCAGAGGTTCTTCAAGTGAACCGTCGCTGTACAAATCTAATGACACCTCAAATTCTCCTTCTGCTGGATCAGTGTCAAATCCAATTTTCCTGCATTAACACAAGACCCACTGAATTATGAGCGAAAGCGTGTTTAATAATGTGCTCAGCAACTACATATGTCGTGAAACCTGAAAGTGTAAGTACAAATTTAATTCAGCTAACTTTGATATCTCGTGATATTTACATTATCTCCGGATTGATTTCAGATGAGCTGACTGTAACATTGGCATCAAACACACAGGTCACGTTAAGACAGTAGATTTTGTAGCGTTGCACGGGAGCCGATAGATCAAGGTATTTTTGGTTCCATATGATGTATGTTAGTTTGATCAGACCGTCAGATTTCTGGCATAATGTTAATTACGGTGTGTTAAACAACTTATATGTTGAGGACACCCCTTTGATCAGAGACCGGTCCTTGCAAATTGGTTTATATTACTTGTACAATATTGAAGACACATATTTTTTAAATACTTTCCATCTGTAAAAACATTAGCCTCTTACATTAATTATTATTTATACGGTTTTGAAGACGACATGAGGCTCATAATTTTCTTCAAAGTTTTTTATCATCAACATTTAATTTTTTTCTTTTATTTGCGTCTATCATTTTTAAGGTTTAAACCAACGCGACTTACTGAAGCTACTGGGACGCATTGAGTGATGTTGAAAACAAAATATGGTTGTTGTATATTTGTCACACAACTCGGATCAACATCTTCAGGCTTAACATCCTCGCTCGGCGCGATGTATAAGATGTCAAGTGCTTCTGCGTTCAAGTTGTTCAGATTCTCTTCATCCAGACTATAAAGCAAAACAATGATTTTGTACGATGTATATTCATAATTTACTGACATAACTCTAAACTACATTTACATTTGAGCTGAACACGAACTGCAAACATATATTACAGTCAAAAACGTAACACTTTGTAATGAGAGCGTGAAAATATTTAGGTGATTGTGACTGAGTTGCACAGAAACACATCAGAAAAGAATACTTTAACTCACTGCTGACATAGGCAACCGCCGGTCCGCGAGGGTTTCCTTGCCGGGCTGTATACTTTTTCAGGTATATTTTTTTAACATTCTGCCCTACTATCCCAGAGATGATAAACTAATTAAGACCTTATAATTGCTAAATATGTGTAGTTTTTTGACGGCCGGTGAGCGAAAAAATCAGTTTCAAAAATGGTCCGCAGCGCAAAAAAGATTGCCGACCCCTGCTTTAACTAATACCAATTTCATAAGACACGTCCGTAGTAAAATGAATCTATTGTCAAAACAAGTGCACAATGTGATTTTGAAGCAATACACGCTAAGATCAGCTTACTTGATAACCGTTGTTTCTCCGCATTCAGTTTCTGCAGAGTCATGGAATGAACAAACTGCAAACCAACAACAGGTAATTAGTAAGTTATTTCGCAGTCCTAGATATTTAATACAAGCATTCGTGTGAATAACGACGTGGCATGTTTCCTGGAATGAGCAAACAGCGATCGCAGGGAGTTTAAATTGTGTCCAACGTTTAAATAATTAAAAAAGGTTTGTTGATTTTTAGAAGAACTAGCATTGCCATGAATGTAAAAAGACTTGCGTCTGAACGAGCGTGGTGAATTTAATAAATTCACTGAAACGAAATAAATCAAATCTATATGATAAAATTTTATCTGTGCCAAACTATTGAATAAAATGCCAATCACACTTACACCTTTCCACGTCAACACAAAATTAGCGCAAAATTAATATTCGGAGTTTTATTACTAAAGAAATGTTATTCTTACCTTGATCTATTGTCAGGACAACGAGTACAACAAACAACCGCCCCCATTTTGTAAAATACATTTTTAAACCCTTCGTTGAATAAATCAAACTAAAAACAGTCCGTTCTGTAAACGACCACAAGTAGCAATGAATACCCTTTATTGGATATCTGTGCTTTGTTTCACGGCATCAACGTTTCCGAGGAGCAGAAGGATCGGAGGATGTGTGTGACTGAGTGAATCATCTGTCCATAGGTTGTTTAACATACACGCTTTGCAAACGGTACGAACGATATGTTACACGTAGTTGCAGCAACAAAATAATAGCAAACAAAAACATGCATTCCATCGACTTGTCGTACATTTATCATGATAAATAATCAAACAGGAACTTTGACGGGCTTCAAAATTTAAAGATGAATCCAAAAAATAAATTTAGGGTCATTCAGGTTGGAGTGAGGCTTTATAATGACAATGGTAATTAAATCAACTTATAAACTTAGTTGATAACGTTACATTTAGTTCCTAACCCTATCCCAGTGTTACTTTTAATTTAGAATAACTGTTCTCTTTACAACATCTATCAGAATGTTGCAAAGTTTTGTGATTTGAGTTCTTATGTTAGAAGCTCTTCCGTGTATCAATTGGTAGAGTGTTTCCAGTTTATATGCCTGATAAATAGCAGGGCCGGAAATATCGGGATTGTTCATCTGGTGTAACACAAGCAACCTAAACCATTGTGTTTCGGCTACCGCAGTCCTCCTAGCTGCAACTACAGCTGGTCGCTGTTTCAGCCTTCGTGTACGATTTCCGTTACGTGTAACATCGTACCTTTTATAGTAGATTTAGGCAATGGGCTTCTTGATTGATTTGATATTCACCACAGACAAACAAAAAATGTGTACAACGAAACATCCAACAACACGCCATTAAAGCCAAACCTATCTCAAATACAACAAACGAAAATAACGGTGATGAGTTTATCCTTTGGACGAGATTTTACAGTCTTAATGTTTGTGTCAACTGTCATCACAAGCTTCTTTTGGTTGTTTGAACCAATTAATCCACCTTGATGTGACCTGTTTGCATTGTTTTACGCCAGCAGCATTTTCAAAAGAAGGAGGGTTGAAGGATGCGTTTGGCTTAGTCATCTGTCGGTTTGCCATGGATTTTTTTAAAACGCACAGCACGCTTTGAAAAACCGCACCGGCGACATGCTACACGTATCTGCGGAAACCAATGAAATCCAAACAAAATATGCATGCGTTACCTTTTAAATTTACAAGATATTGGATTAACTTCTGGTCAAATCAAGGCTCATTTACCTTCGCTTCTTAACTTAAAATGCCGCAAAGTTCAAATAAACAGCTAACAACAGTCAACGATAGTCATATAACAGTTGCTACGAGTTTCTTGAAATACTACTATTCACCAAACTTAACTTTCGTACACGGTTTACACTGCCCTACCGGCAGCTAAAAATATAGACGCTTAACTAACCGGAACATGAAATTTTTACTATCTTAGCAAGTGTAACAGATGGCTAGAAGCGACAAGTTTATCATGCAGAATCTCATGTATATTACCGTGTATAAGCAGCAGAAAGAATATAGGTTTCACAGATGAACAAGCACACAAAGTTTGGAAGAACAAAACAAATGTCACACTTCAATAAAGAACATCGCCGAACAGGCAACAGATATACGAAAGGCAAAAAGTGTCATTTAAAAACATTTCTTACACAGTACACCTGGTTCTACTTTCGAATATTCCTTTACAGCATGAAAAGTAACTTAGTTCTGTTCTCTGAACTATTTCGCTAGTTTAAAGCGAAACGGTACACAACGCCACAGACCAAAACGACCAGCACAACTCCGAGGAAAGCATACATTTCCTGGTCGTGCGAATCTTGAATGGATCGTAGCATTTCCTCAACATCAACGTATTGCACCCTTTTCCCATCATTTTCCTTCTGGAGCTCGGAGTTGGTGTGTTGAGAGGAGATGATGATTGGACCAGCAGAAAGGAGTTGTTTATTTCCAGCGGTTGGTATCTCGCGACGACGGCGGCGCTTTTTGTCACACTGAAATGGACGAAGGGCAATTAGTGTTACTGACTGAATGCGTTGGTCACTTAATTGCTTAGTCCATAAAAGTCGTTATTTTTCGTATTTAAGTGATTTTCAGCATAAACAATTGACATGTCGAAAGGAGGAGGTGTTTCTATAACACTTGCAGAAGACAGCTTTATAATTAGTAGTTTCAAAAACTAATGATTATATTTCGATGCACATCAGTATGACGTTATCGCTTACTTCATCCGGACAAATTCCTGCGTCAGTATCACATATGGTGACATCACAGTGCACGTACAGGGTTTGTTCAGTGACGTTGGTCCACACGAAGGAACGAAATTTGAACTTTCCATAGATTGGGTGGCTGTTTCTCATCACCACAATTGCATTGGCAGGATCGTATGGGTTTGATGCAGGACAGCTGTAAAAAAACACAACGTTGCTGATTGTTTTTTTGTGAGCAAACACAATTTTGTTCCAATATTTTGGTTGTTTAAAATAACTACTTTCAAAAACGACAAAAACTTATTTCTGCCGATGCCGCTTTACGGAAAAGCAAAAACATGGCTTCAAACTTTAAAATACAACAAAAAATATTAATATTAATTCGTCATGTTGTTTTAATGCCTAGGTATGTAATCATACAACATGATATTTTACTTTGGCTTAAGCAAATATAAATAAAGTTGTACCTGGCTGTGATGATGGGATATATTGGAGTAGAAGTTGGTTCCATTCCCTCTGTAGCCCAGCATGACGTCATCTATAACAGGCCTGTCAAACTCGCGGCCCGCGGGCCGCATGCGGCCGACGAAGCCCTCCAATGCGGCCCACGAACAGTCAACAACAATTGTAGTATTTTGTCAGACTTTTATCTAATTACACTAAATTTGTCTTACTTTTCAAGTTGAAAGCTATTATTTAAACTGACGTTTACCGAAACTTAATTTATACATACAAATTCATATGTTATGAATAGAAACGATAGTAATTGAACCGTTTCTTAAAGTTTCAGTCAAGGGTGTACAACCCGCGGCCGTACGGCCACATTGAAATATATGTACTGGCAGGCGTGATGTAATTAAAACTTCTTTGCCAAAACTTTTGATTTTCAAACTGCCCTAAACAGATTTTTGTGTTACCGAAAAGAGTATTACCAGCCTAGTAGCCATATGCGACAGACTTTTTGTAGGCGTATTGTGTGCAAACAATGCGAAAAACAGGTACAAAAAGCGTCACAATATAGATTATGACGTAATAATAGAGTTAAAACTGCGGGTCTTCACATTGTGGAGCTTAATCTGTATAATAAGTTGGAAATTAATCTGGGCTTTTTGGGCGTCAATAGATGGTATATATATGATATAAACCTTTTTCTTGTAATTTTTAAACAAAAACAGCAGATAATTGGCTGCCGTTGGTGAAATAAGGATCTACAATGCGGTCGTCGTAGCGAAAAGGTTGTTTAAGTGTATACAACTAGATTAAAAATCACATGCGGCCCACGGCATAATTCCCAAACTGCAATGTGGCCCGCGAACCCCACGAGTTTGACACCCCTGATCTATAACAATTAAAACAAGATTATTTTTTGTACCTGTTTAACTAGGCTAAAAAACGGTTCCCTATAGGATGGTTCTGGGTTTAGTTACCAAACCTGATACCCCTTAACTTATGTTTCATCACTTTACACATGTATTAAACAGGATGCTAAAATGCCTTTTCGATTGCGAAGCGATTTCAAGCAGACATTTACGAAAACTGAAAACGGTTAATTGCAAACTTACATCCACTTGAAAGTTGTCGGCGGAATCAGGGAGATCAGAAAGTTCCACTTTGGCAAAAACGTAGTCGGAAACCATAACTGTGTCACCGTCGCTCAGTGGCTCTTCAAGTGAATCGTCACCGTACAAATCCAATGACACCTGAAATTCCCCTTCTGCTGGATCAGTGTCAAATCCAATTTTCCTGCATAAACACAAGACCGACTGACTTATGACCGAAAGTGTGTTTAATAATATGCTTAGCAGCTACAACTGTAATATAACCTAGAAGTGTATAGGTAAAATTGCATTTTAGATAATTTGATATTGTGTGATATTTACATTATCTCGGGATTGATTTCAGATGAGCTGACTGTAACATTGGCATCAAACACACAGGTCACGTTGAGACAATAGATTTTGTAGCGTTGAACAGGAGCCGATAGATCAAGGTATTTTTGGTTCCATATAATGTACGTTAGTTTGATCAGACCCTCGGATTTCTGGCAAAATGTTAGTTACGGTGTGTTAAACAACTAAGCTTTATGTTGAGATCAGCCCTTTAAGAAGAAATCGGTCCTTGCAAAGTGGTTTGTATTACTTGTACAAAATTGAAGACACAGATTTTTTAAAATAAGTTACTTTCCATCTGAAAAAATGGCTCCTATTGTTAACTATTATTTAGACGGCTTTAAAGACGACTGGAGGCTCACAATTGTCGTAAAAATTTTGTTGTCAACATTTTAAATTTGTTTTTTTCTGATTTGCATCCACAGAAAGTAACTTCTGTCATTGTTAAGGTTTACCCCAACAAGACTCACTGTAGCTACTGGGACGCATTGAGTAATGTTGAAAACAAAAAATGGGCGTTGTCTATTTGTCACACAACTCGGATCAACATCTTCAGGCTTAACATCCTCGCTGGGCGCGATGTACAAGATGTCAAGTTCGGAGGCGTTCAACTTGTTTAGATTTTCTTCGTTCAAGCTATAAGACACAACATTAATTTAGTACCAGGTAGATTGATCATTTACGTATACCATTGTAAGTTACACTTGCGTTTGAGTTCAAAATGGACTACAAAAAAAGACACAGTCAAAAGCGTAAAAACGTCGTTTTGAAGAAATGCACACAAAAACTACTTACTTAATATTTGTTGTTTGTCCACACTTAATGGATGCAGGGGGAGGGGGAAGTGGTGGACAAACTGCAAACCAACAACGCATGTAATTAGTCTATAGCGCTGTGTCATGATTTTGCCATGGATCTACAATGACAAAATCCGAACGAGCAAGGACGAATATAATAAATTAACTCAAAGAAAATGGATCGAATCTTTATGATAGAAAGTGGTATCTGTGCCGAAATAACAAACAACAGTCGGATCACACTTACACATTTCCACGTCAACATGAAAGTAAGCGTATTCGGCTTGTGCCTCACTAACAAACATAAGTCGCATTTTGTCGCCCCTAACAAACCAACTTGTGGACACGCTAACTTCGGTGTTAAAAGTTCCATACCTTTTTGGCGTCCCAAAATTTTCTAAAGCATCCTCAGCATAGTTTATCTAAAATCAACATATAAAATGACTTTAATGTATCCAAAAACATGATCGTTTAATGAATACATGAAATTGTAAAACAACACATTATAAACTATCAATCGGTCTGGCGCAGTGGTTTTAACTTGTGGGTAATTACTGACCAAGGTATAATTTTGTTTTTGTAATTACATAACCATTTGTTATTTTTGCGACTTCACCCTTCGTGGCGCCTTAATTGGTAATTTTAGTTTTTTTTTTTTTAAACAGGAGTAATAAACGGTAGTTTTTTGAAACGGGAGTAACGGGAGTAATAAATTTAGCACTATTATATTGTAACGCAATACCAACACGTTCTTTTTTCCTTACGAAAAGAACTTGTGTCGCTGCTAAGGTCAAGTTCAGCGTGAACTGTATAGCACATCCTAGACGAGCCTCAAACGTCCAAACGCAAAATTCACCGGCAGTCAGCGGTGGACCCCTTTCAATTCTAGTAAAATCTTCAGTGTACGTTTCCTCACAAATTTGATTCACTGCAAAGAAGTTGCTAAAATATTGATGCTGTATGGTAGGTTCGACTTGTTTATGGTTTATAAATCAGTGGCAGGCCTGTTGTACGAATACGATATTCGACGGGCACACTGCCCAGGCTGTGTATGGATCATTTGGTAGAGCGCGAGTCCCTGGTTTATGTTACGAAATTGCTAAATCCTTTCGCACAGCTTTAATTGTATTAAAGTTTATTTTTATTTAAAAATACACTGGTGAATATGGTTACAATAAAAATAGCGGCTCTCATACTTACGACTTAGGATCGTAAAACGTACAAATCCTTTCCAAATACAAAAGTGTCTAAGCTGAAGGCCATGTAAGACACTCATACTTTAAGCATGTTTTTTAACTCTTAATAAGAGTTGTTTTCAAATCGTAATAAAAATCAGAACATACCTAATTGATATCTGAAATAAACTGGGTCAGGTCCAGTATTGGTACAGAGGAGGAATATACTCCCACTTAAAGAAAGTACACCACCGGTCGCCGAACCATCGCCAGTAAAAGTACCAAGCGGTATTCCATTGCCATCTGTTATGTCAAAAGCCTGCACGGCCAAAAACAAAACAATTTCACGACTCAAAACAACCAACTGTGTTTTTAAAAGACCAACAAAATTAGGGTAGAAGAGAGCATTGGCATACTGAAAAAATCCAATACATAAAATAATCATTGTTACGTAAGGAAGATCAAACTAAATTGCTTGAGAACCACCGGAGCAGCCAACAAAAAAGCCACATCACACATTTGTACATGACTTTGTTGTTGTTTTTTGCATTGAGCAACAAAATAAGTCAAACTTGACTTTAAGTGCAGCATATTTGTTTACCTGGCATTGGCCTTCTTCAAAAATGGTACCTAGAGCAAGGTACATCGACGAGCGCATCGAACTTATTACTGATACCGAAGCAAAATCACAATCGCTGTCAATCGCAAGTAGTCCGCTATCGCTGTTTTCGGGAAGAGCATTTCCACAAAGTCCATCAACTAAAGTTGGCGCAAAATGAATAGTCGGCGTGTTAAGAACAAAGTAAAGTTGTGTTTACCTTGACCTGTTTTCAGGACAACTAGCACAACAAGTAACCGCCCCAGTGCTTCAAAATACATTGTTAAACCACTTGCTGGCTGGAGAAAATTGAGAACTGACTGTTCTGTAAAGGTCTCACCGTACGAATGAACAACTTTATTGCGGTCGGGATGCTTTGTTTCACATTGTGACACTATCCATGAACGGGAGGGTCGGAGGATGCTCTTCTATTATTCATCTGTCGGTTTGCCATAGGTTGTTGCAACAGCACCATTCGAATTACAGTACTAACAATACACATAGTTGCAACAACATATCAATGGTACACCAAATATGCATGCATCGACTTGTCGTACATTTATTATCGTACCTTTTAAACAGGTACTTCGGCGGAAATTTATGAAACTTTAAACCACAAAAGTACTTCAAGTAAGAGATGCACCGAAAATTTAGGTTCAGCAAAAAAAGTTCTTAAAAATAAATTTAGCCGAGTCAATCGAATCAATTATAACAACAAAAGTATAAGTTTTTCTACCAGTCAAAAGTGGTGTTACACTATATAGTAGTTGTTTATCAGTATTATTTTAGTTCTGTGGGATTGAGCATCTTTGCCTGCCTGCCAATTATCTACTAACATTTTATCTGTATGGCGAAAAGTTAATGTTTCAAAAATCAAAATAGTTGACGCGATTTTAGATATTTCGTAGTTAGAAAGATTGTGTTGTTTGTGTAGTCTAATACAGGCCTGTCAAACTCGCGGCCCGCGGGCCGCATGCGGCCCACGAACAGTCAACAACAATTGCAGTATTTTGTCAGACTTTTATCTAATTACACTAAATTTGTCTTACTTTTCAAGTTGAAAGCTATTATTTAAACTGACGTTTACCGAAACTTAATTTATACATACAAATTCATATGTTATGAATAGAAACGATAGTAATTGAACCGTTCCTTAAAGTTGCAGTCAAGGGTGTACAACCCGCGGCCGTACGGCCACATTGAAATATATGTACTGGCAGGCGTGATGTAATTAAAACTTCTTTGCCAAAACTTTTGATTTTCAAACTGCCCTAAACAGATTTTTGTGTTACCGAAAAGAGTATTACCAGCCTAGTAGCCATATGCGACAGACTTTTTGTAGGCGTATTGTGTGCAAACAATGCGAAAAACAGGTACAAAAAGCGTCACAATATAGATTATGACGTAATAATAGAGTTAAAACTGCGGGTCTTCACATTGTGGAGCTTAATTTGTACAATAAGTTGGAAATTAATCTGGGCTTTTTGGGCCTCAATAGATGGTATATATATGATATAAACCTTTTTCTTGAATTTTTAAACAAAAACAGCAGATAATTGGCTGCCGTTGGTGAAATAAGGATCTACAATGCGGTCGTCGTAGCGAAAAGGTTGTTTAAGTGTATACAACTAAAAGTCAGATGCGGCCCACGGCATAATTCCCAAACTGCAATGTGGCCCGCGAACCCCACGAGTTTGACACCCCTGGTCTAATACATACAGGGGTTTTGAACTATTTTGAGTTCATACTAATTATCACGGGCGGAATTATATCAAGCCTAATCATCTATTGTTACACGAGCAACCCAAGCTGTGAATATCCTGTTTACCGCCATGGTTCAAGCTACTGATAAAGCCTTTTGAGATAACAAACCGATTCAACAACATGGGCGGAAATATTGAAATTATTCATCTATTGTTAAACACAAGCAACCTAAACCATCCTGTTTACTGTAACGCTTCTGCCTGTACCTCCACATGTTTGCCCTTTTAGTCTTTGTGCACAAATTACGTTTTGGTTAACATGGTAACTTTTATTAAAACAAATAAGGAACAGCAAAACTCGATTTAGGTTAAATCCAGTAGTGGGATTTAGCCGGTTCGCACCGGTTCTCTAGAACCGTCTCACGAAATTTAGTGAGATCAGCCAACCGGTTGCCATTACTGGTTACTGTCAATCGAGTTTTTGTGACAGAACCGGCTAAAAAATATGACTTTTATGATAGCGCTGGATGACAAAAAAATTAAATCCCACCACTGGTTAAATCAATGGCAATATCACACTGAGAATGGTAGCAATGGAATTGTGTATATCATGATCTTGTTCCTCTGCTGTATTATGCAGTAGTTCATAGCTATGTAGCTACATATTTCAGCAAACACGTTTATCTATGTGTTTTTACTTCCATACTGCATCAATTTGCTTTGACTTAAATTTAACTGTGCCCTAGCTATCATATGTTTATGAATATAAAACTAAAAACATTTGGCAAACTATGGGTAGATTTGTGTTGGGGCATGGGTTCTTTTGCTTTAAAAGTTCTAGGTCAGTAATTCTCAACGGGGACGTTTTTCTCAAAGGCGCTGGAGAATAATTTTGGCGATTAGAGAGCGCTGGGGAAAAAAGGGCAGATAACACGAAACAAAATGACGAAATCATTTTTGTTATATCTCTCCAACGACCAGTAAAAGTAAATTTGACTAAGTATTGACTGTATGTGTTTTGCTATGTGGTTTCGATGATAATGTCACAATGCATGTTGTGTGTCATTTGTCGGTCAAAATTTGCAGGTAGTAATTGAGTTGTGCTTGGCCCAACCGAGCCAGAACGCGAGCAACATGTGATACTCGTTCGGTCGCATTAACGAGCCTTTAGACTAATGATTCTTAACCTTTTTCTTGCTGCACCCCTTTCAAATCACCAACCAATTTTCGCACCTCCTGGGTTTTTGTATTTATATAGAATAGACCTAACCAACCTTAATGATTCAGCATTGTCGTACAGAAAAAAGGTTGGGAAACACTGTTCTAGGTAGTACACTGTAAATGGTAGTCGTGGAAACTAACACCAAAATTGGTGGTCCACAAACTCCAACCTAGGGTGGAGTTGCTTCCCACCTTTAGATAACGAAGGTGGTAAGTTCCACCTGTGAACTCCACCATAGTAGGTGTGAATTTGCCCCCATTGGTGGCAACCACCACTCAGCTGTCTGCACCACTATAGGGTGTCGGTATCTCCACCTGCAAAGGTGTTCCAGTACAACAGGGTTTCACAAAATTTATTTGCAAAACAGGTTTCACAAAATTTACTTTGCACTTCGCTTACAGCTTGTTTGAAACACGCTGTACACCAATGTGACGATTTTTCAGTGGTAAATTTAGAATACAGCAGAAAAGTTGTAGAGACTTGACCAATTGTTTCGGAAAGCAAATGTCGAACACCCAATAGCTGCAGATCATTGCAACTACGGCTTGTGGCAAATTAGGTGCAACACATAACTTCTTTCCACCAACAAACACCAAGTATTCTTTCATCCTCCTGCATATTATAAAACAAGTTATAACCCACAGCATTTGTGCAAAATAGCATCATTTCAAAGTCAATTACAATTTAAAATAAAAATATTACTGGTACATCACCCATTGCTTAAACCGTACACATATTTTAAAACATGAAATTTAAATTAATATATACCTGTGAAATGTACTTGGTGATTATGATTAGGTTTAATAAGATTCTCCAGTCTCTGCAGCATTTTTGGTCACCAAATTTTTCCATGAATGTTTGCAATACATCTACTTTAAGAATCAATTCTGTTGCCAAAAATATCTGAAACAGACAAATCACTGGACATTCCAATTTCAATAAAATGGTTATTACATTAAAATGGGTACATTAAATATAATGTGAAAAGATCCACCTACCAAATTGATTTCATGAAGTGTTGGAAACTGCATGGTCTAAAATGTCATTACTTGCTGCACCTCTTGCAATGATATTTCTCCAAAACTCGAATGTACACTTATGGCAGTCTTCTATTAAATCATGACTTGGATGTGGTTTGGCCAGCTCCAATTGTGCTATTTTAGAATGCAGTGCAACGGATTCCTCATCTTCAAAACTCTGTATGCAAACACACAATTTGGAACATAACCTCACTTTTGGTGATTAACTGAAAATAAACCTATCTAACTTGCTAAACCTAGAAAACTTTTAATAAATATATGTACATACTTACATCTTTAAACAACCTCCTTGAAGAATCCTGCCTTTCTCGACCGCCATACTTTATTTTCATAGCAGCAATTTGCACATCTGAATGAAGGGGTCTTCTTATGTCTTTAAATCTTTGTCGCAAACTACAAACCCATGTGCTCTACAAAACAAACCAAAATCAGTACTGTGCTGGGCAGAAATCTCGCACCTACTTACTATTGGACTGCTACTGTTTTGATCTTGCAATACTGGATATGCCTTTACTAATTCCATTAATACTGTTCTCATTTGTAAGGGTGATGGGTACCTGTAATTAATTTTTACAGTATTAGTAATATTTAATGTGTACGTTACAAGCTATTTTCAAACAAACTATATCACACTTACATATTATGTGGTAAAATTGAATCACAGACGAGTTGAACAATTTTGCTCCTAATTTTGTTGGTTAGTTTGCTTGGATAGTTGCAATCTTCCAAAGCATCACCAATGAGTTTTGGAAGCTTGTATCTAACCAACCATCCATCAGTTTCTACTGAGGGGGATGTAGTTGAAAGTGAAGATGAGGATGAAAGATGTGTTGCAGTCTCATTATCATTTTGTATCTCCGGTAAACAATCTGAAAATTATTTAATCGCATATTTCTAAGCCAAAATTGTACAAATACAAACAACATTAAGACATATTGTCACAATCAACATGAGTGTAAAACATTAACTGGTGTATTGTATTACATGCAAATACCTTTGACAAGAAGTTTGCCACTTTCTGGCAAATCTGTTAGATTATCTACATCCACCCAGTCATTAAACGTTTGTGAGTAAAGCTGAATTGAGAACGGATGGGTGATATTGAATGTAGTCTCAATTTGATTGGTCACATCCAGTTTTGATATACAGGTTAATATCACTTTTCTCTCACCACAGGTCACATGATATTCCATATTTACTTTTTAATCTGCGAACAAAAATAACCTTAATGACGGTAACAAGGATGATACAGGAGATAAAAAGCAACCTAAATTATTATCTAAACATTTCAGAGAATGCTCTTGCACATTACATAAGCACTCACTGAAACGTTTGGAAATTCAACATGTCATATTTTACGAAACCACTATAACACCACCATTTAAACCGAAATGTAAAATATATTTGACACCCTTTGGTTTGGTGAAGAATACTTTCTGGAGCAAAAGTTTATTGTGCAACACAATGGCGGCACAGTCACATGATGATGTTCATTTCTTAAATATTAAAGGAGTTTTTTTTAGAAATGCATTGGCAAACACACGTTTCAGTTTCATGAGGACATAAAATTCCAGCTTACATTGTTTTTTCATTTTGATCTGAGATTTGTCTTCAAATGTACATACTTTATCAGTTGCAAGAAAAACAACATACACAACTCACTTTTAATGAACCTACAAGTTGAATCTATATTGCTGATACATATAATTTTAAAAGGTATTTTTATACTTAACACAACCAATCCACAAGACCAACAATTACCAAATGCATATAAAATAAACCAAAAACTAATGGACAAGCAGTATTGTCTGCACCAGTGTTTCTTAACTAATTAGCTTGTGGGCCATATAGTAGTTTGTAAAGTGCTGATGTACCAATTATCAAGACCTGCTAGCCATACTGATGAGAAAGTGGGCCATTTTTTTCTAAAAAAACGTTGACTTGGTCACGCAATAAAATAGGTTAGAGATACACAGGTCTACTACGCAACTCCATACATTTTAAAAACTTTAATATGCATCCAGTTATTGGTCAGTTTGCAAGGTAAACAAAAAGTATAACCAACAAACCTTAAAACTGTTTCCGATCCGTATCCAAACTCCAAATCCTCCAAATCGGCACAAAACGTGGCGTCTGCGCAAGCTGAACTCTGGGTGTGGCTTACCGCAAACGTCATAATAAAAGAAACATGCCCCTGCAACTCAGCTTGGGCGATCCCAGAATTCTGTCTGATGTAACAATTGGGATTGTTATGCGACAATCTATATCTTGCTGTGTTGCTAAAGCTTCACTAACAATGAAAACTCTTTCACCGGTGATTTGTTCATTTTAATTATACTCGTATTTCTACCAACTCCCCTAATATTATGATGTATACTGTATAGCGTGCATACGTCGCGTTTATGAGATCCAGCGTGATAAATGTGCATGTTTTTTTTTCAAAAAATGCCACTGGCTCGTTTGGTTACAGTTCTAAGTCGCGACTGCCATACATTGCTGCTACGGATTTCGCTCTTAGAACGTAAAAGTAACATGTAGGATACTAACATCTGCCTTAAACTTCTGAAAAACTTTTCAATTTACGTTACATAGACTGCAGTTATAGGAAGGTTTGTTGTAAAAAGATGCGTTGTTTAAATACAAATATACTACCTGGTTTATTTAATTGTCAGTATAGTAATCATTTATACTAGAGTAAATACAATTCCAAACCTCCAATGTCGTTTTTCCACGGCTTGAACATATTTCCAAACCTTGACCGCAAAGAAAACGGAAGAGAAATCCTAGCACCAAATGGTCTAAATCGCGTATTGACCGCCTAATTGCAAGTTATTGCAGTACCCAAATTGTTTCAAATGATTAGCAATGTGTTACCGCGTCTTTTAAAATACCTTTGCGCATATACCCACCCTTGTGAGAACTGAGGGTTGGTATTTACACCAATACTATAGGACGGGTGGAAATTTGGTCTCAAAATGGTGTGAAATTACACCTTTTAAGCTGTACCACCCCAATAGGTGGATCATACCACCTTTTATTTTCCCCACCCTTTGTTTTCCACCATTTCAATTTACAGTGTAGGCTAAACAACTTTGTGAAATGCGAGTCCGAGTTACCAGCAAACCGAAATTTGAGCGGGATTTAATCTCGAAAGTTGGATTACTTAAAATTACTGTGCAGTTGTAAATCCAGCCCCGAATTACGCCAAGTTTAGAAAAACTAGAACGTGATTCCGAATTCCGAACCGATATAATTCAGGTGCATCAAATCAAAACATTACTATCGGCAGTGAGGAGTGTTAACCGGTATAATGCATTGCGCAAAACACGCCGCGGATTCACAAGCGTTTAGAGCTGACATGCCATACAATGGTTGTCTAGTGAAGCAGGAAATATCAGACTTAATCATCTATTGCAAATCTAACCAATCAAGCGCTATCGAGTTTCCTGTTTTTAACGGAACAAGCCGAGCTGCAAACTCAGCGCTTGTGTTCACCTTATAGGTAGCTGATATCATTCCTTTTTGCGATAAGCTACATCAAAACGCACATGATCCAAGCAAGTAATTTAAACAAAGGCTGATAGCTACGTTTTAAAACAGGGGTGTGCAAGCTTTTTCACCGTGGGGTCAATTACAATTACCATAAACATATCGCGGGCCGCACCTGTATAGAACACAAAGTGATTTTACTTTGTTGCATACCAAATATGCCTATATTAAATTAATAACTATAAGTAAAATTCGCATTTAATTCCAGCCACATTATAGTCAGGTGGTAAAAAAAAACACCAGACGCATTAATCTGCTCAAAATATTTAATAAATGGACTCGGTTTCCAGTGCTTTTGAATTCCAAGCGTCTCTGCACGTCCCACAACATTTATTCAATGGACCACACTTGGACTGCGGGCCGCAGGTTGCACACTGCTGATATAAAGGATATACACAATAAATACACTATATAATTTAACAACAAAAATATACATTTCTTACTGCTAAACAATGTGACAGCGTTGTTAGCGGGCCCGAAATTAGAGTTTAAACCCAAAACGTTTTTGAGAAGCCCGTTTAGGCAAGAAAGTTTGATTGACATGGTTATACATGAAAACCTAGTACAGCTGTACAGAATACAAAGAAGACATAAATAATGGGCAATAATAAAGCATGGCATAAACGAGACGTTAAAATAAATCAAATCCTGGCATTTAGCAATGAGGAGTGTTAACCGGTTTACTGCCAATTGCGCAACACACACATCGCTTGCAGAGGCGTTTAGGGCTGACAAGCCATATAGGGTTGTATACTAAGGCAGGAAATATCAGAATTAATCATCTATTGTAAAGCAAACCAATCGAGCGCTACCGAGTTTCCTGTTTTTTACCCCGCAAACCTAACCACGATTCCAACGCTTCCATAAAGCAACGCTTGTGTTTACCTTATAGGTAGCTGATGTTATTTCTTTTTTTGCGATTAACTACACCAAAACGCAAACAATTTTCTATTTAATGCGGTGTATCTGCAGCGCTGACCATTATCCACCAATTGTCCCCTTCATCTTTTTGTGCTCCATAACGTTTTAACGTTGCGCAACTATTTCCAGCTTGGTGATTGTTTTAGTGCTACTGTGTCGCTATGTTCACCTAGCTAAATAAACTCATCTCATCCAATTAAGCCCGTAGCTATCAGCCCAAATAAGAGCCGTAACCCAAGTCGTTATTGAGAAGCCCGTTTACGTTTGAAAGTTTCACTGATAGGTTAGAACATGGGTAATAATAAACCATGGCTAAAAGAGATGTTTTAGGGCTGTTTGGCATTTCGTTATATTCAGCAATTGACAGACTGTAATTGACAGATTTATCACAGAGAATCTCATGTTTATTACCGTGTATAAGAAGCAGAAAGAATATAAATTTCACAGATGAACAAGCGCACAAAGCTTGGGAAAAACAAAACAAATGTCAACATTTACACAGCAAAACAATAACACACAAGAATCAACGCAGGTATACGGCCTATGATATCAATCCAAATTAAAATCTACACCACAAACGAATGGCAAAAAGTTGTTATTCAAATACAGTTTTTACACAGTTACACACCCTGCGAATATTCTTCTTACGAAATGGAAAGTAACTGAGAAAGCTCAGTAAGTTTTGTTCTTCAAACTATTTCACTAGTATAAAGCGAAACGATACACAACACCACAGATGAGAACGACCAGCACAACTCCAAGGAAAGCATACATTTCCTGGTCGTGGGAATCTTGAATGGATCGTAGCATCTCCTCAACATCAACGTATTGCACCCTTTTTCCATCATTTTCCTTCTGGAGCTCGGAGTTGGTGTGTTGAGAGGAGATGATGATTGGACCAGCAGAAAGCAGTTGTTTATTTCCAGCGATTGTTATCTCGCGACGACGGCGGCGCTTCTTGTCACACTGAAATGGATGAAGGGCAATTAGTTTTACTGACTAAATGTTTTTCTGACTAAACGCGTCACTGAATTGCTTAATTCAGTGGGGGGCGATTTCGTCTACCGAGGGGGCGATGGTGACAATTTTGGGAGTTGGGGGGCGATATGACTTCACAAGAGGGCGATTTCAACATTACTGATTGTATAAATATGTACGAGAACTGTGAGGCTCAGCTAACTTTAACTTACAAGCAGATATAGTTTGTCATGCAAACAAACACCAGGGACAAGCGTCGCATTAGCATAAAGATGCTGCTATTTGAATACATTGTGTTTACTGGTGATTGTACTTTTTGTGATCTCGAAAGCATGCTTGGGCAGTTCATTAGCCACAGGGACTTTATTGGGGCTATGTATGGTGACCGGCCTTCTTTTTTAAATACAACGGTAACGAGCTTTACTTCAAACTTGTTTCGCTTTCACACTGCAAATTTTCCTATAAAACTACAAGCGCTTTCCCAAAAAAAGTATTTGTATCATTTAGGATTCTCCTCTTCCAAGTAATGCCCCATTGTTTTCAACAAAAGAAAGCGATTGTTTGCGCATAATCGTAGTATTGTTTTGTCTATGAATGAACGACCTTTTCACAGGTGTGTCAAAAGAATTGCGTGAAATGGACTTTGCATGTTGTAGAAGCAATTAAAGTAGGGAAACTTTTATACAAATAACAATCTCATAAAGGGGCTATTTTGAGCCAGTGCCTTGGAAAGGGGGCAATTGAAGCAAAAAGGTTGAAGACCCCTGGCTTAATCCATAAAAAGCGTTAAGTGATTTTCTGCGTTAAGTTGACATGTCGGAAGGAGATGTTTCTATAACACTTGCAAAAGACGGTTTTTCCTAATTAGTCGTTCCAGAAATTAATGATCATTTTTCGAACTACATCAGTATGACGTTATCGCTTACCTCATCCGGACAAAGTCCCGCGTCAGTATCACATATGGTGACGTCACAGTGCACGTACAATTCTTGTTCAGTGACGTTGGTCCACACGAAGGAACGAAATTTGAACTGTCCATAGATTGGGTGACTGTTTCTCATCACCACAATTGCATTGGCAGGATCGTATGGGTTTGATGCAGGGCAGCTGAAAAAACAAAAAAGGTTGTTAATTGCTCTTTTCTTATTGAGCAGAATTGAATTTTAAACTGTTCTTTTTTTGAAAAAAATGCTATGGGAATGTGAAAACCATCCATGTTTTCACAATGAAATTAAAAAAATTTGTTCCCCCCCCAAACTTTGTTCCCACCTCAACAGTTGACAGGAAAATTACTAAAATAAATTATATGCATTGTTTCAATGCAGACCTAGGTGACCTTACGATGTAAGTGATTTCACTTTGATGAAGATAAACAGAAATGAAAATTGTACCTGGCTGTGATGATGGGATATATTGGAGTAGAAGTTGGTTCCATTCCCTCTGTAGACCAACATGACGTCATCTACAACAATAAAAGCAAGATCATTAACTAGGCAATAAAAGCGGTTCCCTATACGATGGTTCTAGGTTCAGTTACGAAACCTGATACCACTTAACTTATGTTTTATCACTTTACACATGTATTGAATAGGGTGCAAAAATGCCTTTTTGATTGCGCAGCGATTTCAAGCAGACATTTACGAAAACTGAAAACGGTTTATTGCAAACTTACATCCACTTGAAAGTTGTCGGCGGAATCAGGGAGATCAGAAAGTTCAACTTTGGCAAAAACGTAGTCAGAAACCAGAACTGTGTCACCGTCGCTCAGTGGATCTTCAAGTGAATCGTCGCTGTACAAATCCAATGACACCTGAAATTCCCCTTCTGCTGGATCCGTGTTAAACCCAATTTTCCTGCATAAACACAAGACCGATTGAATTACGACTGAAAGTGTTATATCTGCCTGCTGCATGGTAACTACATCTGTAAAAAAATCAAACAGTGTGAGTAAAATTGCATTCCAGCTAATTTAATATCGTGTGATATTTACATTATCTCCGGATTGATTTCGGATGAGCTCACTGTAACATTGGCATCAAACACACAGGTCAAGTTGAGACAGTAGATCGTGTAGCGCTGAACGGGGGCCGATAGATCAAGACGTTTTTGGTTCCATACGATGTACGTTAGTTTGATGAGACCGTCGGATTCCTGAAAAAGTAATTACTGTGTATTATAAGCGAAGTTATATGTTAAACAACTCAAAATGGAACCATTTTTGCTGTCCTTGTCATGAGTAAGCTACATAACCAAAGGTACAAAGTCTTCAAATACGTCCAGTCTAAAAGCACATTTTGCACATTATGTTTGTATTTTCTGTTGCCTTTGTTTCAAGCATGTCATAGTAGGCTACCATGTTTTGAATGTTTAAAATGCTTTATTGTTTAAACTATCTGATGAGCTATTGATGAACATTCCAAATTATTCGTTCTCTGTGGATGGAAAGATTGCTTTTTTTTAATTAGAGTTTAAACCAACGTAACTAACCGAAGCTACTGGGACGCATTGAGTAATGTTGAAAACAAAATATGGGTTTTGTATATTTGTCACACAACTCGGATCCACATCTTCAGGCTTAACATCCTCGCTCGGCGCGATGTACAAGATGTCAAGTTCGGAGGCGTTCAACTTGTTTAGATTTTCTTCGTCAAGTCTATAATACAAAACAAGGTTGATGTACGAAAAAGAAAGATAATTCTCTCATATCACATTAAATTGTTAACACTGCAGAAAAACCTTGTTTGCCCTTAACTGAAGGTAGAGCTACTAACACTGAGCTTTGGCTGGGGCCCGGTCTGGGAATTTCTGGTAGGTGGCGCAACGGAGTATAGGCGTTGATGGTGCTGACTCAGCAATTTGGGTTTATCGTAAGAATGATAGCTAAGTCAGCACCATAAACGCCTATGCTCCGTTGCGCCAACTACCAAACCGGGCCCCAGCCAAAGTTCTGTGTTAGTAGTTCCCTTAATTGACAACGTTTCACACGAGAAATGCAACCATATTTGAAGTAGAAATGTACCGAATATTCGGTTTGGCGATTTTTTTCTGCCGTACCGGCCATTTTTAAAAAGACCCGGTTTCTGCCAAATAAAGTGTTGCAAATTTTTTCTAACATAGTTGTTTTTTCCTCCCAGAAAAAAAATATCACTTATTTTTTGGGCACGCTGGCAACCAAGGCAACCCCAAACCCCACAGAAATAAAACGGTAATAAAACAAAACTATTCTGCACTTTTGACTAATAATTAAACTTATGTTTACATATCAAACGTGTACCCTACGGCTTCGCTTGACATCATAAATGATTCGGTTGATTTGGCCGATTGTTTTTTCAAATTAAGCCGGCTCGGTGCATGTTTAATTAGGAGAGATGAATCTAATGTTAGAACAAATGCACACCGTTGTTTTTAAGCAATACACACTCAATCAGCTTACGTAATAACCGTTGTTTCTCCGCATTCAATTGTTGGAGGGGGAGGGGGTGGACAAGCTGCATATCAAAAACAATTAATTAGCGTCCTTTATATTTGATGCAAGCGTCAATATGACTTGACAAAGTAAAGTTTGACTGTACGCGTTATTTTTTAAAAATAGCAAACTGCACATGCCGGACGCTTAAATTGTCTTAGATATTTGTTGATTCTCAACCTGTGGAACGTGTAACGCTGGTGGTACGCCAGAGCTATTTAGCGATTAACTATCTGAACTTATTCTGAAAATGCTATCCTTGCTGGTTTCAGAAACATGTCAGACTGGTAGAGAAACCAAGTTCTTTGTCTTAACCCGTTGAAACAGGGTAATAGTGGAACGCAGCGAAAAGTCGTCGTGTGGTACACGAATAAGGTTGAGAACCGCTGCTTAAAGAGAAATGTTTAAGATTATGTTTAACGGAATAAATATGTAAGTAATGTTTAGTCCTGGGCAGGGCCATGGATCTACAAAGACCAGGACTTAAACGACTGTGAACAAACGTAACATGTTCACCAAAATGTAATGCAATCTGTAATCTGTACTTGTATTTGTTGCAAAATGTCAAAACAGTCAAATCGCACTTACTTCTCTCCACGTCCACGTGAAAGAAATCGTCCAATCCACCCTCGTTACTGTCACTCAGATACATAAGTTGCACTTTGTCGCCACCAAGATTCCACGATACGGGTGTAGTTGGGCCATCATAGAGGTCCCCTATCCTTGTTGCATTCCCAGTTTTATCTAAAGCATCCTCAGGCCAGTTTATCTGAAAAGTCATTAAGCGCAATGTATCAAATAATAATCAGTATAAAGGAAAGATTGTGTAGAATAAGTAAAGCTTTTTAAGGTATCCATCTATCAACAGTAAAAACATTTTTTTAGACTTGTGCAGGATAGCACTTACGAAAAGAAAATCTCCCGTTGGTAAGGTCATGTTGAGATTGAACTGAAAGACACATCCTACATAAGCCTCAAAGGTCCAAACGCAAAAAGTACCGGTATTCAGCAGTCCATTCCTGTTAATTCTAGTATAACTTTCGGTGTATGTTTCCTCACAAACTTCATCCGCTGCAAACAAGGTGCGAAATGGTCAATAAATGCTAAAACTTATTCAAAGCCAAAACTTAGCGGTACCTATACACATACGCTTTAGGATCGTAAAGGTTCTAAAAACGATGCCAAAGCGCTTTTATGAGTCCAAAAAAGTGCCAAATCAGAACCTACATGTTTGGTAATTGAAACGTAATATGGACGGTGGTGGGCTAGGACCAGTGTTGGTACAGACAAGAAATAAGTTTGGACTTGATGAACGTACACCACCGATCGCCGAACCGTCGCCAGTAAAAGTACCAAGCAGCGTTCCTGTGTCATTTGTTCCGTCAAAAACCTATGCGGCCAAATCAAAACAATTTAAAAAATAAGTAAAAAATAAAAAATAACACGAAATGTATACATTAAAAGCTTAATTGTTGTAGATTTTTAACTGATGGCGCGACATGATTACACAGTGACACTTTGTCGGGCTTTTTCTGAAATTTTCCTACCACATTCTTTTCTTCCTATTTACCGCGCGTAATGTTAATGACTCAGAGTTGCAAGTCGGGCCGGGCTTTTCGGGCCGGGCTTTTCGGGCCGGGTTCGGGCCGGGTTTGGGCCGGGTTCGGGCCGGGTTCGGGCCGGGTTCGGGCTTAGGTATTTGTGAGAAAACGGGCTTAAAACGGGCCTTACTTTACGTTCCGTGTCCGCCATTTTTTTACAATAATATCACTCAGCTGAGTAACAAGTCTCTGGCGTTTACCTATAATGCCCACCCTACTCTAAAACGTATTGTTTACCCCATTGTCTACTATTGCTCATTGTGTTTGTTGTCTTTCTCTTTTTTCTTTCTCATCCTTTTTTGCAAGGCTTTCGTGGATAGGCCTGTCAATCAAAATTTCGGGCCTAAACGGGCTTCTCAAAAACGTTTCGGGTTCGGGCCGGGCTTCGGGCTTATACTTTCGGGTTCGGGCCGGGTTCGGGCTCAGAATTCGGGCCCGCTTGCAACTCTGTAATGACTACGTCTTGTAGTTTTCAAAAATTAAACATTTAAATAACCGTGAAATGCAACAGGATTTGTTTACCTGACATCGGTCTCCCTCTGCGAAGATGCCGAAAGACTGATAAATGGACGAAGGTGTCGAGGTCTTAATTATTATTGAAGCAAAATCGCAATTGGGGTCGATTATAACTTCTCCGCCTTTAAAGCCGAGAGATAGTTGTACAAAATCACTTTCACAAATTCCATCAACTGAAATCAGGTTAAAATTAATATTCGTGGTTTTAAGAATAAAGTACAATTGTTCTTACCTTGACCTATTGTCAACACAACCAGCACAACGAACAACCGCCCCCACACTGTAAAATACATTGTCAAACCACTGGCTGAATGAACAAAATTAAGAGCCGACTGTTCTGTAAACGACCACCAGTAGCAATAAACAACCTTTATGTCAGGGGTCTCAAACTCAAACTGCTTTAAGGGCCAAAAACAAACTTTTAAGTAAGTCGAGGGCCGCACTATCGAAACATTTGTTACAGTGTAACATGACAAACATATTGCGTGATTTAAATCTAAAATGTTCATTTATACCATTAACCACATTAAAAACAACACAATAAGAAACAGATTTATAGTGTAATTAAGCACAAGAACCAACTGTGCTTTATTGCTTTGTGTGAAAACAATGACCTTTAATGACGCAACAATGGAAAAATATGACGCAACAATCGAAATTGCTCATTCTAAAGAGGAGCTTTTTAATTTTTTTCTATTAAAACGCTGCATATATACCACTAACAGAAAGTGATTGAATCTTGTAAACTTACTGATCTGACAGGATATTACGCCTGAGTAAAACACATAACTTCAAAAAGTGACTTCGCGGGCCGCATGCGGCCCGCGGGCCGCGTGTTTGAGACCCCTGCTTTATGTGATCTGTATGCTTTGTTTCACGCCATCAATGCTTCGCAGGAGCAAAAGGGTAGGAGGATGTGTTTGGCTTAGTCATCTGTCGGTTTGCCATGTACTGTTTTAGAACGATATGCTACACGTGGTTGAAGCAACATATTATTAGCGAACAAATTTCCAAAGCTGTGGAAAACCGTTCTGATATTAAGACGATATTTAATCAACTTAGACAGAGTAAAACAAAATTGACAAACACCGACTCTTTTAAAAAAAATGGTGTTTATACTACACAGCACAAGCGAAATGTCATTATTGAACTGTTTCGTTGAGTGCCATCAACCCAAGCTTTGTTGTTTAAAGTTGTGCGCGTATCAGTTGTTAAAGCGTTTCCAGTTTAAATGCCTAATAATACCACAGGCCGGAAATATCAGGTTTATTCATCTGTGTTCACTCAAGCAAACTATACCACCGTGTAATGCAGTCCTCCTAACTGCAACTACAGCTTATCGAGTTTCAGCCTTCGTGTATAACTTCCGTTACGGATAACATCGTGCCTTTTAGTAGATTTATGCATTGAGCGTCTTGCTTTATATGGTATTTATCATTCAAGTTCATGCACTATGACGAAATATTCAAGAACAGAAAACGCCAACAAGGATTAAACTATTTCAAATGTTTCAAACGAAAACAACTGTGGTTTGCAGTCTAAATATTTGTCAACTGCCACCATAAGCTTTTTTGTATGTTTAAAGAATTGATGTATCTTTATGCGATCTATGGATTGTTTCAGTTATCAACGTTTCGCAAGAGTAGAAGTGTTAGAAGATGTGTTTGACTCAGTCATCTGTCGGTCTGCCATGTACCGTTTTGAAACGATATGCTACACGGAGTTACAGCGACATATCAATAGCGAACAAAATATACAATATATCAACTTGTCGTACATTTATCACGTTGATTTCAAACAGGTACTTCGACGGTCTTCACAGTATATTTTGAAACATTAATCCACAAAGAACCTATTGCATGGAATAAGTTCTTGCGCGCAAACGCTTAAGTTAATATCCAAGTGAGTGGCCTGAACTGAGTTTTTCCGCTACAAATTTAAATTTATTAAAATGCAAGCAAAAGGCATTTGCAGTTAATCAAGGTTTGTGATTAAGCTGAAATGTAAATTTATAATCTTGTTAAATATTATTACCAAACTTTTATTAGACATTTTAGCATTCTAGTGTGCAGTCGATAATGCAACTGCTTGCCTGTCTGGAAAATAAAACACTTTCATTAAATTTGTTGCAGCAAGTTTGTCTGGAACAAAGAAGGTCATGGGTAAGAAATTTGCTAAACAAAATCTCGTATTTATTACCGTGTATAAGCAGCAGACGAATATAGATATTACAATTGAACAAACACACGAAGCTCGAAAAGAACAAAACCAACACTTGGACAGCAAAACAATATCGCGGAAGAGGCCACAGATATTTGGATCGGGAAACCAGCGATGGCAAAAAATAACATTTGAAAACAATTTTTACACAGTTGCCTGGTCTTGATTTCAAATATTCTTTTACGGTAAGTAACTGAGAAAACCAGCAGTAACTTAGTTTTGTTCTTCGAACTATTTCACTAGTATAAAGCGAAACGATACATAACACCACAGATGAGAACGACCAGCACAACTCCAAGGAAAGCATACATTTCCTGGTCGTGGGAATCTTGAATGGATCGTAGCATTTCCTCAACATCAACATATTGCACCTTTTTCCCATAATTTTCCTTCTGGAGGTCGGAGTTGGTGTGTTGAGAGGAGATGATGATTGGACCAGCAGAAAGGAGTTGTTTATTTCCAGCGGTTGTTATCTCGCGACGACGGCGGCGCTTTTTGTCACACTAAAATGGACGAAGGGCAATTAGTTTTACTGACTAAACGTGTTGGTCACTTAATTGCTTAGTCCATAAAAGTCGTTATTTTTCGTATTTAAGTGATTTTCAGCGTTAAACGTTGACGTGTCGGAAGGAGATGTTTCTACCGCTTGCAAAAGACAGTTTTTCTTAATTAATCGTTCCAAAAACTAGTGATCATTTTTTGATCCACATTAGTATGACGTTATCGCTTACCTCATCCGGACAAATTCCTGCGTCAGTATCACATATGGTGACGTCACAGTGCACGTACAGGGTTTGTTCAGTGACGTTGGTCCACACGAAGGAACGAAATTTGAACTTTCCATAGATTGGGTGGCTGTTTCTCATCACCACAATTGCATTGGCAGGATCGTATGGGTTTGATGCAGGGCAGCTGAAAAAAACAAACACAACGTTGTTGACTGACATTTAGTGTTTGGTAGGATCTATCCCGCAAGTAGTAGGCATCTTTTTTGTCGACGATCACTGATTATTTTTAAAATTATATGTAAGAATAATTGACGAAGCAACAGTGCTTCCTAATCAAAATCAGTCAACAAACCCCAAAAGGGCATTTTCAGTCGTTCTTATCGTTCTTATTTATAGAATTGATTCTATTGAAACAAGTTTGTTAATTGATTTTGATTAGGAAGCACTGTTGCTTCGGCAATTATTCTTACAATGTTGTTGATTGCTCTTTTCTTTTTGAGCAGTATTCAATTTTAAACTGGCATTGGTTTGAAGAAAAAAATGCTATATGAATGTAAAAACGGGCCGCGTTTTCACAATGAAATAAAAATAATTGGTCCAAACTTTGTTCCCACCTGAACAGTTGACAGGAAAATTACTAAAATAATTTGTTTGCATTGTTTCATGCAGACCTATAGGTGACCTTACGATGTATGTGATTTCACTTTGATGACGATAAACACAAATGAAAAAGATACCTGGCTGTGATGATGGGATATATTGGAGTAGAAGTTGGTTCCATTCCCTCTGTAGCCCAACATGACGTCATCTACAACAATAAAAGCAAGATTATGTTTTGTAATATTTTGACTAGTCGACAAATGCGGTTTCCTGTAAGATGGTTCTGGGTTTAGTTACCAAACCTGATACCTCTTAACTTATGTTTCATCACTTTACACATGTATTGAATAGGGCAGTGCTTGTCAACCTTTTTTGAAGCGGTACACCCTTTTAACGTTAACTCAAAATTTGTACACCCCAGTGAAAAATTTATTCAACCCTGTAACACACTGATTCTGTGGTCCTAACAGAAATAATGATGAGCAAAATACCAACAAGCCATAATCCACTTTCTACTTCAAAAAGAACTACCATTAACAACGATTATGAAGTGAAATATTAAACTATGACATCACAAAAAGAGTTTTGCAGCTTAAAATCTACGTACACTTGAGATGCATGTTGTGCCATATATTGTACACTCCAGTCAGTCTGTTCTAAAACTGAAACCTGCCTATTGTGATACCTAGTCATAGGTATATTATATTTTGTGTCTGGTACACCCCAGTACACCCCATCAAAGTGGTACACCCTTTAAAAATTATGGTACACCCTGGGGTGTACAATACACCCGGTTGAAAAGCACTGGAATAGGGTGCAAAAATGCCTTTTCGATTGCGAAGCGATTTCAAACAGACATTTACAGCAACTGGAAACGGTTAATTGCAAACTTACATCCACTTGAAAGTTGTCGGCGGAATCGGGGAGATCAGAAAGTTCCACTTTGGCGAAAACGTAGTCAGAAACCATAACTGTGTCACCGTCGCTCAGTGGTTCGTCAAGTGAATCGTCGCTGTACAAATCCAATGACACCTCAAATTCCCCTTCTGCTGGATCCGTGTCAAATCCAATTTTCCTGCATAAACACAAGACCGACTGAATTATTACGGAAAGTGTGTTTCGTAATGTGCCTAGCAACTGTATCTGTCGTGACACCTGAAAGTGTAACTACAAATTTATTTCAGCTAACTTTGATATCGTGTGATATTTACATTATCTCGGGATTGATTTCGGATGAGCTCACTGTAACATTGGCATCAAACACACAGGTCACGTTGAGACAGTAGATCTTGTAGCGTTGAACGGGAGCCGATAGATCAAGACGTTTTTGGTTCCATATGATGTACGTTAGTTTGATCAGACCGTCAGATTTCTACCCAAAAGTAGTTACGGTGTATTAAAGAACTAATCTTTATGTTGCACAACTGCAAAAGAAAACATTGGGCTGTTCTTGACATTCACCCATATTCGATGGAAAGTACATTTTGGTCATCAAGTTGTTGTTTTCGGTGCTTTTGTTGGTTTTATTCACATCCAGTTCACAGTAGGCTAACAAGCTTTAAAGGTTTAAAATGCTTTATAGTTTAAGGCAATGGTTCTCAATTTTTATCGACAAATTCATTACCTTGTAGCGCTGTTTATTTGCGCGAGTTCAAATATCGAATGAACACAAGACAGAAAGGGCGAGACAAGACACGTTGCAAATAGAAAAAGGCTGTGACGTATGTGCGGTTCGGTTACGCGTGGATGGACAACGCAGTTGGGGAAAACACCCAGTTGTCGCCACAACCTAACAATTTGAAACATTGCCATTCCTCTCCAATTTATTACGCAGTAGATGCTAAACCAGGCAACTACAAAACCTTAATTTAAAATTGCGTCTTTGCAGGTTATATTGCCATAGCTAAGGGGTTTACTTACAAACCACATGTACAAATTTCAGTAAATTCCTCCCCTCAATTTTTAAAATTCTCCCCTCCCCTTGGGAACTACTGGTAAAAGTTTAAGTCAATATAATGAGCTTTTTTCCCATCATTTTTTGTCTGTGATTTGCATCCACTGAAAAGACTGTTTTTGATACATAAACCAACACAACTAACCGTAGCTACTGGGACGCATTGAGTAATGTTGAAAACAAAATACGGTTGTTGCATATTTGTCACACAACTCGGATCAACATCTTCAGGTTTAACATCCTCACTCGGCGCTATGTATAAGATGTCAAGTTCTTCTGCGTTCAACTTGTTTAGATTCCCTTCGTCCAGTCTATAAAGCACAACATGGATTATGTACAAGGTAGATGGTGATTTGCTGACACTTATTTAAACACTTAATTTGAGTTAAAAATGGACTGCAAACACATGCCATAGTCAAAACCTTAACCACGCTTACCTAATAATCGTCGTTTCTCTACATTTGATAGATGCAGGGGGAGGGGGAGGTGGAAGGGGTGGACAAACTGCAAACCAACAAGAGGTAAGTTACCGCTGAACCATGATTTTGCATGGATGTCAATGAAAAAGTACGAACGAATCATGACGAAAATATTAAATTCACTCAAAGGGAATTAATCGAATGTATAAAATAAAAAATCTGATTGTCTCCGGGAGTATCCTGGGTTCGAATCCCGTGAACGACAAAGGGCAATTTTCAGTTCTCGGACTGCCGCCTGATTGTCGAAAAATACAAAAAAAAAATAAAAAAAAAAAATCTGTATCTGTGCCAAAATAACAAACAACAGTCGGATCACACTTACCCGTTTCCACGTCAACATGAAAGTATTCGTCAGATGGCACTGCTCCGTCGTTTTTAATGAACATAAGTCGCACTTTGTCGCTCCAAATTCTCCAACTTGGGGAAGCGTCAACTCCATGAGAAGTGAATCCATATCTTATTGGCAGACCACGTTTTTCTAAAGCATCCTCAGCCCAGTTTATCTAAAAAGTCAAAAAGGATAAAATAACGTTAATCTATCCAAAAATACGATCGTTTTATAAATGTATGAAGTTAAGAAAAAGAACAGTGTTAGATTAACTAAATCTTTATAAATTATACATCCGGTAATTACTGGATAAATTGTTATTTTATTTTTATTATTTGTTATTTTCGTTAACTCACCTTACTGTGACGTCTTAGTAGGTAATTTGAATTTTTGATTTGAAAAATTTGAAACGGGGGTAAATAATTTGCCTGGTTGTTTTTAAGGTTACAGCAACAAAAAAGTTTATTTAGCACTATTTTACTGTAACGCAAAACGAAACAGCACATCCCTTACGAAAAGAAAGTCTGACGTTCCCAAGATTATGTTCAGTTCAAAATCAAAACGACATCCAACACGAGCCTCAAACGTCCAAACGCAAAATTCACCAGCAGTCAGCGGTGCATTTCTTTCAATTCTCGTAAAATTTCCAGTGTACGTTTCCTCACAAACTTCATTCACTGCAAAGGAGTTGTTAAAATGTTGATGCTGTAAGGTAGGTTTGACCTGTCTTTGGTTTATAAATCATAGTACACCAGGCCTATTGCTTGCATACGAGGCAGCCAACGGTGCTTGGACATATTAAGGGCACACCGCTCTGGCTGTGTATAGCTCAGTTTGTAGAGCGTGAGTCCCGAATGGGTCCTACTCCTGTCGTTAAATCTCCCGTACTACTATACTTAGTATACTTGAGTGTGCCGTGATTGCTGGCATTAACGCACCAGGGCCGTTCCAAGTTATAAACTTATGTTTTTTGCGTTTACCACATTCTTAATTGTTTAAAAGTTTAATTTTATTTCAAAGTGCACTAGTAAAAGGGATCAGAAAAATAATCAGCTCATACGTACGACTTAGGATCGTAAAAAGTAAAAATCGCTCTAAATATAGAAGTGTCTAAGCAGAAGGCTTGAGAAGGACATATAAAGACATACCTAATTGGTGTTTCAAAACAATTGGGTTAGGACCACTATTTGTACATGTGAGGAATAAGTTCCCACTTGATGAACGTACACCACCGGTCGCCCAACCATCATCAGTAAAAGTACCAAGCAGTATTGCAGTGTCATCTGTTCCGTCAAAAACCTGCACGGCCAAAAACAAAACAATTTCAGGGCCAAAAATTTCACGGAGTGTGGGGGTTGGTTGCAACACTGAAATCCAACATAAAAAATTTTGTTTCGTAAGGAAACTAATTTATCTGAAAACCCTACGAAATTAACAAAAAGGCACAATCGTTTGACGAGTCAAATGTTCCGGAACCGGGGTTAAAATTTAGATTTTTGAGATCGCGTAACAAGAGTATGAACTAAAGTTTAGCGGTTTGTTTTTGGTTTTCTCAGTGAGTTTAAGGGAGAAGTGTCCAAACTTTTTTGATCGGTGCCATTTTTTTCAGGTGCAGACTTTTGCGGGCCAACGTATTTTTGCAAACAATTATAATAGCTGGGCAATTATAATACAAAATATACGGCATTTAAGGTAGTTCTGGAACTTTGTTGCATCAGTACCATGTATACTTTCTATTTACCGGAAAAAAAAGTTCCATGGAAAAGCTTTTGCGTGAAGCCGAAAGACGCCACGACCCAAAACCACAATTCAAATTATGGCAGGCCATTTGCAAAAATACGAAACAACAGCTGAGGGCCACTTAAAATGCCGTCGCCGGCCACATTTGACCCGCGAGTCGCACTTTGGACACCCCTAGTTTAAGGAACCCCTCTTTCTTTCAATGACCATTTTTTTCCTGTTTACCTGTTCATGACTACGTGTCTTGCAATGAACAATAAAATGTATTTACCTTAACTTTAAATGCATCAACTTTTGTTTACCTGGCATCGGTCTCCGTCAGCAATCCTGCCTGAGTAAAAGAAAATTGTCGATGGCTTTGTAATTAATATTGAGGCAAAATCACAATTGCCATCAATAGAAATTAGTCCACTATCACTGTTGTCGGGGGGAGCAGCGCCACAAAATCCATCAACTAAAATTGGCGCAAAATGAATTTTTGGTGTTTAAGAACAAATTAAACTTGTTTTTACCTTGACCTGTTGTTAGGACAACCAGCACCACAACCAACTGCCCCAGTGCTGTAAAACCCATCGTCAATCTACCCTCTGAATGATTGGGAACCAGCAAAAATAAGAACTGACTGTTCTGTAAAGGTCTAAATGTAGAAATGAGCAACCTGGTAGAATCTAAATGCTTTGTTTTGCAATTTCGGGGAACGTGAGGATTGGTGGATGCTTAGTCATCTGTCGGTTTGCGGTGACATAAAATTAACTGTGGCCTATCATATGTTTTATAAAGACGATTCCGAGTTGCAAGCAAACCGAAATTTGAGCGGGATTTGACCACGAAAGATGGATTACTTAAATTACTGTACAATCGTAAATCCAGCCCCGAATTGCTAAATTTTATAAAAACTAAAACGTGATTCCGATTTATCCAGGTGCACAAAATCAAATCATGATAATCAGCAGTGATGATTGTCAACCGTTTAATACAGGGGTGGGCAACGTGAGGCCCTTCATCTTTTTCCAGCTACTTTTTTCCCACATAAGGCTATTTGAGTGTTTATCATGTTGGAACTTTTTCTCTTTCAGTTTCCTGTTTGAAGTGCGATGTAACGCATAGGCTACACCGCTACACTAATGCAGTTGAACGTGAAAGGAAAGCATCTTTTGCAAAACATTCTTCATTCATAAAGTTTAACTTGTGTCACGTTGTTATGGTAAAAAATTGTTTGCAACAATACACTAGTCTGGTATACGGTGAAGGCGTAACAGACCTTTGCCAGGCAGGTTGACTGAGATGTTACGTTTAACAGCTGGTTTGAACTAAGGCTGTTAAATTGTACTGAGGCGATCCGTATGAGAATGGCATCATTGGAGTTGCAAGACAAAGTTATTTCCGTATTCACAATCGATGTGTGGGAGTTAACATCGGGCTTTAAACGCATTTAGTATCCGGCAACATATTTCATATTTGCTTGTACACGTGACTTTCTAGTTAAAGCTAAAAGTATGAATTAGTGTTTTTTTGATGTGCAGCCCTCCTGAGCATTACATTTTCCTAACTGGCCCTTGTGTTAAATAGGTTGCCCACCTCTGATTTAATGCATTGCTCAATACACCAGGTTTCAGAAGCGTTTAGAGCTGACATGCCATACAATGGTTCTACAGTGAGACAGGAAATATCATAATTAATCATCTATTGCAAAGCAAACCAATCGAGCCCTATCGAGTTTCCTATGTTTCACCCAGTAAACCTAACCACGATGAAAACGCTTACATGAAGCAACGCCTGTGTTTACCTTATAGGTAGCTGATATCATTCCTTTTCAAGATAAGCTACATCAAAAGTGCTGATAGCTATGTTATAAAACAGGGGTGTGCAACCTTTTTCACTGTGCGGCCAAATACAATTACGATAATTAGATGGCGGGCCGCACTTTGTATAACTGTTATGTTATACTATAACACAAGGTTATTTTACTTTGTTGAATGCCAAATATGCCTATTATGAATTAACAACTATAAGTAAAAATCACATTTCATTCCAGCCACTTTATAGTCAGGTCACTAAAAAATAACACCAGGCGCATTAATCTGCTCAAAAATATTGAATAATTGGACTCGGTTTTCAGTACATTTCAATTCCAAGCGTTTCTGCGAGCTGCACAACATTTATTCGATGGGCCGCACTTGGCTTGCGGGCGGCAGGTTGCAAACTCCTGTTATAAAAGATACACACAATAAATACACTATATAATTTAACAACAATAATAAGCATTTCTTAGTTTACTGTCATTGCTGGATTAAGGGTCTGCTGACCTGTATGCACATTTTACAAGTGGCCCAAAAAATCAGGGTTGCCAACTTAAAAATTAGAATTATTAGTGTTGCCAAATCATTAAAGGTGTCCTGGATTTTTTAACTGGCCTGCAGGCACGTGCTTACTTTGCCTAATGGTTAACCCGGCACTGTTTACTGCTAATATGATACTAATATGACAGAGCTGTAAGCGGGATTGTAAGCAGGACCGAAATCAGAGCCTGAATTGACATGGATATATGAAAACCCACTATAGCTGTATAGAATACAAAGAAGACATACATAATGGGCAATAATAAAGTATGACACCAACGAAACGTTAAAGTGAATCAAATCATGACATTTAGCAATGAGGAGTGTCAACCGGTTTACTGCATTGCGCAATACACACCGCCTTTGCAGAAACGTCTAGAGCTGACATGTTATGCAATGGTGGTGTAGTAAAGCAGGAAATATCAGAATTAATCATCTATTACAATGCAAACCAATCGAGCCCTATCGAGTTTTCGGTTTTTCGCACAGCAAACCTAACCACGAAATAAACGCTTACATGAAGCAACGCTTGTGTTTACCTTATAGCTAGCTGATATCATTCCTTTTTACGATAAGCTACATCAAACCGTACACAATCCAAGTAAGCCCGTAGATATCAGCCGAAATTAGAGCCCGAACCCAAGTCGTTTTCCCGTTAGGCTCGAAAGTTTAATTGATAGGCTTAAACTCGAAAACAAGCACAGCTGTACACAGTGGTGGGATTCCAATTTTTTTCTCAGCTGGTTCTATCACAAAAGTCATATTTTTCAGTTGGTTCTGTTACAAAAAGTCCATTGACAGTAACCAGCAATGCTAACTGGTTCGCTGATCTTATACAATTTTGTGAGACGGTTTTATAGAACCGGCTGAATCCCACTACTGGGTGTGTACATAATATTAAGTACAGCTGTACAAAAAAAAACACACTAGGCCAGGGGTCTCAAACACGCGGCCCGCGGGCCGCATGCGGCCCTCCAAGGGTTTTTGTGCGGCCCGCGAAGTAATTTTGAAAAGTTTTGTGTTTTACTTAGGCGGAATATCCCATAAGATCGGTGAATTTACATGGTACAATCATTCTCTACTGGTGGTATATGCAGCGTTTGATTGAGCGAGATCATGTTTAAAATCAGCAATTGCGATTGTTGCGTAATATTTTATACATTGTTGCGTCATTGTATGCCATTGTTTCCACACAAAGCGATATAGCACAGTTGACTCTTTCACTTTGCTACACTGTATATCAGTATCCTATTTATTACAATTTTGTTTTTTAATGTAGTTAGTGGCATTAATGCACATTTCACTTTTTAATCACGCAATGTCTTTTCGTGTCATGTTACACTATAACAAATGTGTCGATAGTGCGGCCCCCGACTTACTTAAAAGTTTGTTTTTGGCCCCCAAACCAGTTTGAGTTTGAGACCCCTGCACTAGGCGATAATAAACCATGACAAAAACAAGATATGTTAGGGCGGTTGTGCATTAGGTTTCATCCAGCAACTGGCTACTAAGCTTGGTAATTACATTTTTATAATTTTGGACACAGAATGTGAAATCAGGCCTGAATTATAGGCCCGGAAAAACAAGTCAGAACATAGGCGCCAAAAAAACTGGCCAGGCAAATAACTCTGCACATTTCAGGCGTATTCCAAAGCATGTAGTTTCAAGAAACTACCACAATAACAACTATGACAGTGGTTCTCAAACTTTTTTGACCGCGACCCAAATCTGAGTTTTATGAACACCTCACGACCCAAACCTCAGTTTGAAGGTTGTAAAAAAATAACCTCTTGGAAGTCACTCATGCGTTAAATTTGTGTGGCAACTATGGGGTAATGCCCCTAGATTGAATCGCCTGCGCCAACATTTACATTGCCTTTGTGTAAAAGTCTGAAAAACGGAAGGCATTGCGTATGACAGTGGTTCTCAAACATTTTTGACCGCGACCCAAATCTGAGTTTTATGAACACCTCACGACCCAAACCTTAAAAAATGTATTTTTTCTGATATGGGTGAAATTGAAAAAGACGCAGACAACCATTTGTAGTACACAGTTCTATGAAACAATGATTGATTACAAACAAATGATTAATATATTTAACTGTGCTGTTCGATAACAAGACGTAGTGCAATTTCGAGGCCACGTCGTAGTCGCATAGGAGTCTGGCCATGTAAAAATGGCTGCAGTCTGAACGAGCTTGATTCGTTCGCCAACACTGCATAACACAGCACACATTGCGGCTTTGTAGCACCATGATCATTGAAAGAATAGAAGTGAATCCCAAATTTAAACATTGTTCCTTGTACGAATACTTACTGATCCTTAACGCTATCTGTTACATCTCCAAGTTCAGTTTCCCATCATTAACTTCTCCTATTATTTCCCGTGCTATGACGTTACAATCGCCATGAACGTAACAGTAAAGTTGGAAGGCTATTGTCTGTATGTGGTAATGATTGGTTCATTTTACTGTACAGCGTGGTCGAGTGAGGTGACTTTATTACTGCATTAAGCAGGGGGTCGAACCTGAACTGAACCCGAACCCGCGAACCGGTTTGAGCGGTTAATTTCATTAAACCCCAACCGAACCCGAACCGCTAATTACGATTTTCTTAAAACCCGAACCGGAGTTGAACCCCATATTTTGTTTGGCGTTGGACCGGAACCGGAAACAAACCAGTAAAAAATACAGTCTGTTATATATTTTGTGTTTTTTTTTCGAAAGAATGTAAAGTACACGAGTTAACACTTATGGTGTGTCAAAAATAACAGTGCATGGGCAAAATTCTTTTGGAGTTTGATAAGGCCAGATAGATAATGGGTGGAATTAAATTAAATGAATACAAATTTGAACCGGTTTAAAAACCGCAAACTGGTTCGGACCGGATAATTCGCCCAAACCGGAACAAAACCCGAACCTGAAAATATACATTTTTGAAAACCGGAACCGAACCCGAACTATTAAAAACAAAACCAAGTGAACTCGAACCGAACCTGAACCCATATGACAAGCGGTGCGACTCCCTGGCATTAAGTAAATTCGTTGTGTTTACCTAATTAAGTAATAGTTCGTTAGGGTAGAATTGAATTATCTCAGCGCGACCCATTTTTTGACCCTGCGCGACCTATATTTGGGTCGCGACCCATACTTTGAGAACCACTGAATATGACCTTACAAGGCTTACGTTTTTGTTTTGTTTCAAGATTGTTTCATCTCTTGCATGGTATTGTCTTAAGAAAGCATTTTAACTGCAATTTTCGGTGTGCCTTATTACCAACAAAAAGAAGCCATTAGGCTGATGATAGTTAATCAGTGAAAGGCGTTCAAGGAATCTGTGTGTTTTGTTGTTTCTTGAATAGATTGTGGGAAGCTGTTTTTGTAGCATTTCTGGGCCTGTATTAAAATACATGGTCTGGTGTAGTTCTTTACAAAGTTTTAAACGGGCCTAAAATTGGAGCCCGAATCCGGCTAAAAGTCAAAGTTACAAGCCCGCAACCCGATTCGTTCTTGAGAAGCCTGTTTTGGCCCTAAAGTTTGATTGAAATAGCAATACATTAAAGCCCCAGGAAAGCATGATACATCAAACACAACAGACAATCGGTCTTCAACAAGGCGTTTTATGGCTGTTTGACATTAGGTCGGGTAAAGCAAAAAAATACTGACAATGAGTGTAAAGTCAGGCCCGAATCAGGCCCGTTGTTTAATGAAACCCAAACCCAAACCCGGCCAGAAAAGCTAACCGTCATTGCAGTGTTCTAGAGCTAGTGACAACCATTTATTTGGGCCCCACACCACATCGAAGGTACCTACAGCGTAAATACGCTTTGTGTTTCCCCCCAATGCCCTTGTGTACATTCAGTTTACGTGCCTTTGTCGTTAAGTGGCACTAGTGAGATTTGAGACTTGGCTTTTTAAGGTTGAGACTCGAAGTCAACATTGGTGTTAAAAAACGATGGTCACAAGTCCACTTTCTAAAATCTTCCCGTAATTTGAACTATTTATTTTTAAGTTTTATCCTAACTGTTTATTTGCTTAGTTTTGTGGACAAATATACACGTATACACAATATACACATTAGTACACAAAATCAACTAGTTGTGGCGTCACTAATGAATGCAACTACAAGAATAGTTTTAATCAAACACAAAGTTAAATCCCCACAAACTTTCCATAGAATGCACATTCAAAATCAATAAAAAAAACAAAAATTAAATATATATATCTATTTTGATTTAGCAGCGTTTAAAGATGTTTTGTCAAGTTGTTTTTGCTTTGTATCAACTGAAATTGTTTGCAGCAAAGTACATATAAAACACAAGTAGTACAACTCATTGTTACGCGATAGAGCCACATGGACGCCATAGGGAAAAAACATAAATTGTCTGATTTTTACCAACTGGTGGGATTTAAGGCGAGTTTGATAGGTAAAATCGAATAAAACATTTGCGTTCTAACAGTTGAACGTGATAATGCACGCTGAACGCAAATATTTAAAGTTTACATGAAACTTAAGCGGCCAAATTTACATGAAAACAGCAATTTAGCTTCTAATATTGCGTTGAAATGTTAGAGCCCGAAATTTTCATTCAATTTGGCGAATCAAATTCGCGTCTATGCTCTCCAGTTTGTAAAAATCAGACAATTTACGTGTTATTTTTCTCTACACACAGTATCATTTTGGACACAAAATGGCTACATAGGCTTTATTGCGTAACAATAAGTTGGACAACTTGTGTTTTATATAGACTTTGGTTTACAGCACATAAATACATTGTTAAGAATATTGATTAAACATTCACTGGCAAACAATTGTGTGATTGACGTCATAAAGAAGGCACCAACCCAAACAGGTTGCAGTTTTACGTAATGTTTTGTTGCTATATCGCCAGCATGATGGGTTATAACCAAAATCGTTTGTAAATTTTCTTCAGATTTTAGGATGTCTGTACGTTCAAAGACACCAAACAACCAAAATGTCGACGATTGCCGCCGCCGTGCTGTACAAACCTAAGGGGGTCTTTGCCTCCCCGCCACCGTCTACTTAAAACAGACGAGAACCGCAGACCGGGTATAAGAGGAATTTCCACTCTGACCTAACCTCAAAATTTCACAGGCAGATTTTTTTCTTGCAACGTAACAAAAAAATTATGAATCATTCCATACTTATATTTCCCTACTTAAAATAGAACAACCATGTCAAAATAATATCAAAAAATTCAGTTTAGAAAACGAATAAGTGGTAAAAATCTTTAAAAATAGTCACACACTTTGCCAAGGAATAAAAAATCTTTACAACATTTAAAGATGTAAAATATTTTGTGTCTGATATGATTCATTTGAATGTTACAATAACACACTAATTTGAAATCATGAGTTATCCGGAAATACTGTTTCGGCAAAGGCATTCATAGTTTTCCGAATAGACTTTGGCTCCGACTATGTGGGTATACACTTTAGCGTATGTTTGGCCTCGTGGTGAGATTAAGCCATAACAGAGCGATTTTTAATCAACGCCTTTGCAAATGTTCCAGTGACTAGAAATAATATTTATTGGGCAGAAAGGTGTTTACTTTGAGACCATGGATTTGTTAACAGTTTATGCAGATGTAGTTGTCAAGAAGAACAGGTTAAATTTTAATCAACAAATTACCACAAAGGCAAGTTTTAAAATGTGGTATTTCGAGCTGAGTTTGTGCGTTAGTACATTTATGGTTACAGGGTAACTCGCCTTGATTTGGTTTGTTAGCTCTACTTCGATGGCATTGCGATTTATTTTTAACGCAACCGTCCATCTATAATTGTGATAAAATGCCTTTCCAGGAAAGTTAAATTTGTGTGAGGTTTACATACATGCGTATCAGATACTTCATCTAAACAGCAGTTTATGTTGTAATTGTCGTTCAGGGACGATTCTTTGGCGAAAACATTTGTTGTTTAGTGCTTTACTAGTAGAAAAATATAGGATACCTTAACAAAATCTAGACAACGTTCTGTAAATCCCATAAGATGGTGCAAGAATATTGATGCATATTTAAAATTAACATAACATACCGCCCAAAACGTTAAACATTTCTAACATCAAATCTCCACCAAAAACTTTTTAACAATACCCACCAAATTGGTCAATCTCGTTTCGACCACCAGTAGCAATAAACCACCTTTATGTGATCTGTATTCTTTGTTTCACGCCATCAAGCTTTGCAGGAGCAAAAGGGTTGGTGGATGTGTTTGGCTGAAGGGTTGGTGGATGTGTTTGGTCGGTTTGCCATAGATTGTTTTAAAACGATATGCTACACGTAGTTGCAGCAACATATTATTAGCAAACAATGTCCAAAGCTGAGGAGAACCGTCCCGATATAAAGACGATATTTAGTCAACTTATACCGAGTAAAATAAATTGACAAACACCGACTCTTTTGAAAGAAACTGGGTTTATACTACACAACACAAGCAAAATGTCATTATTGCACTTTTTTGTCGAGTGCCAACAACCCAAGCTTTGTGGTTTAAAGTTGAGCGCGCATCAGTTGTTCATGCGTTTCCAGTTTAAATGCCTAATAATCCCACGGGCCGGAAATATCGGGTTTATTCATATGTGTTCACTCAAGCAAACTATACCACCGTGTAATGCAGTTCTCCTAACTGCAACTACTGCTTGTCCAGTTTCAGCCTTCGTGTATAATTTCCGTTACGGGTAACATCGTGGCTTTTAGTAGATTTATGCACTGAGCGTCTTGTTTTATATGGTATTTATCACATAAGTTCATGCACTATGACGAAATATTCAACAACAGAAAACGCCAAGGCTCAAACTATCTTTAATGTTTCAAACGAAAACAAACGTCGTTTGCATTTTCAACTTTCTGTCAACTGCTATCAACAGTTTGTTTTAGTTGTTTAAAAGAATTAATCTACCTTAGTGCGAACTATATGCTTTGTTTTACGTTAACAACGTTTCGCAAGAGTAGAAGAGTTAGAAGATGTGTTTGGCTCAGTCATCTGTCGGTTTGCCATGTACTGTTTTGAAACGATTTGCTACACGGAGTTACAGCGACATATCAATAGCGAACAAAATATACAATATATCAATTTGTCGTACATTTATCAAGTTAATTTCAAATAAGTGCTTCGCCGGTCTTCACAGTATATTTTTTAAACATTGACCCACAAAGAAACTAATGCATGGAATAAGTTCTTGCGCAAACGCTTAAGTTAAAATTCAAATGAATGGCCAGAACTGAGATTTTCCGCTACAAACCTATATTTAATAAAATGCAAGCAAATGGCATTTGTGACATTATAGTTAATCAGGTGCAAGATTTGTGATTAAGCTAAAAATGTAAATTTATGTTCTTGATAAATATTATTACCAAACTTTTATTACACATTTTAGCATTCTAGTCTGCAGTCGATAATGCAACTGCTAATTGTCTGTCCGGAAAATAAAACACTTTTTTACATTTTTATACTGTTGCAGCAAATCTGTCTGGAACGAAGAAGGTCGTAGATAACAAATTTGCTAAACAGAATCTCATATTTATTACCATGTATAAGCATCAGACGAATATAGATGTTACAATTGAACAAACACACAAACCTCAAGAAGAACAATACAAATGCCAACACATGAACAGCGAAAGAATATCGCGGAAGAGCCCAAAGATATTTCGATCTGGAAAACAGCGATGGCAAAAAAAACATTGAAAACAATTTTTACACAGTTGCCTGGTCTTGATTTCAAATATTCTTTTACGGTAAGTAACTGAGAAAACCAGCAGTAACTTAGTTTTGTTCTTCGAACTATTTCACTAGTTTAAAGCGAAACGATACACAACACCACAGATGAGAACGACCAGCACAACTCCAAGGAAAGCATACATTTCCTGGTCGTGGGAATCTTGAATGGATCGTAGCATTTCCTCAATATCAACATATTGCACCCTTTTCCCATCATTTTCCTTCTGGAGCTCGGAGTTGGTGTGTTGAGAGGAGATGATGATTGGACCAGCAGAAAGGAGTTGTTTATTTCCAGCGGTTGTTATCTCGCGACGACGGCGGCGCTTTTTGTCACACTAAAATGGACGAAGGGCAATTAGTTTCACTGACTAAACGCGTTGGTCACTTAATTGCTTAGTCCATGAAAGTCGTTATTTTTCGTATTTAAGTGATTTTCAGCGTTAAAAGTTGACCTGTCGGAAGGAGATGTTTCTACCGCTTGCAAATAACAGTTTTTCTTAACTAATCGTTCCAAAAACTAGTGATCATTTTTTGATCCACATCAGTATGACGTTATCGCTTACCTCATCCGGACAATTTCCTGCGTCAGTATCACATATGGTGACGTCACAGTGCACGTACAGGGTTTGTTCAGTGACGTTGGTCCACACGAAGGAACGAAATTTGAACTTTCCATAGATTGGGTGGCTGTTTCTCATCACCACAATTGCATTGGCAGGATCGTACGGGTTTGATGCAGGACAGCTGAAAAAACACACAATGTTGTTGACTGACATTTAGTGTTTGGCACAGCATCTATCCCGCAAGTAGTAGGCATCTTTTTCGTCGACGATCACTGATTATTTTTAAAATTATATGTAAGAATAATTGACGAAGAAACAGTGCTTCCTAATCAAAAACAGTCAACAAACCCCAAAAGGGCATTTCAGTCGTTCTTATCGTTCTTATGTATAGAACTGATTCTATTGAAACAAGTTTGTTAATTGATTTTGATTAGTAAGCACTGTTGCTTCGGCAATTATTCTTACAACGTTGTTGATTGCTCTTTTCTTTTTGAGCAGTATTAAATTTTAAACTGGCATTGTTTTGAAAAAAATGCTATATGAATGTAAAAACGGGACGCGTTTTCACAATGAAAAAAAATGGTCCAAACTTTGTTCCCACCTGAACAGTTGACAGGAAAATTACTAAAGCAATTTGTTTGCATTGTTTCCATGGAGACCTAGGTGGCCTTACGATGTATGTGATTTCACTTTGATGAAGATAAGCATAAATGAAAATTGTACCTGGCTGTTATGATGGGATATATTGGAGTAGAAGTTGGTTCCATTCCCTCTGTAGCCCAGCATGACGTCATCTACAACAATAAAAGCAAGATTATGATTTGTAATATTTTGACCAGTCGATAAAAGCGGTTTCCTGTATGATCTAGGTTGAGTTACCAAATCTCATACCACTTAACTTATGTTTTATCACTTTACACATGTATCGCTGAATAGGGTGCAAAAATGCCACTTCGATTGCGAAGCGATTTCAAACAAACATTTACAGAAACTGAAAACGGTTCATTGCAAACTTACATCCACTTGAAAGTTGTCGGCGGAATCGGGAAGATCAGAAAGTTCCACTTTGGCGAAAACGTAGTCAGAAACCATAACTGTGTCACCGTCGCTCAGTGGATCTTCAAGTGAATCGTCACTGTACAAATCCAATGACACCTGAAATTCCCCTTCTGCTGGATCCGTGTCAAATCCAATTTTCCTGCATAAACACAAGACCGACTGAATTATTACGGAAAGTGTGTTTAATAATGTGCTTAGCATCTGTATCTGTCGTGAAACCAGAAAGTGTAAGTACAAATTACATTTCACATAACTTGATATTGTAATATTTACATTATCTCTGGATTGATTTCAGATGAGCTGACTGTAACATTGGCATCAAATACACAAGTCAAGTTGAGACAGTAGATCTTGTAGCGTTGAATGGGAGCCGATAGATCAAGATATTTTTGGTTCCATATGATGTACGTTAGTTTGATGAGACCGTCGGATTCCTGGGCAAAAAGTAATTACGGTATATTTCACAATTAATCTTTATGTTGCACAACTGCAAAAGAAAACATTGGGCTGTTCTTAATTCATACATATTCAATAGAAAGTACATTTTGGTCAGCAAGATGTTGTTTTCGGTGCTTCTGTTGGTTTTATTCACATTCAGTTCACAGTAGGCAAACAAGTTTTAAAGGTTTAAAATGCGTTATGGTTTGAGGCAGTGGGTCACATTTTTTATTGACAAATTCATCACTTAACAAGTTAATACATTGCCATTCTTCTCTAATTTATTACACAGTAGATGCTAAGCCATGCAACTATAAAATCATTATTTAAAATTGCGTGTTTACCAACTTTGCAGGTTAAATAGCTAGAGCTAAAGTGTTTACTTACAAACCACATGTAAAAAAAATTAAGTAAACTCCTTCCCTCAAATTTTAAAATTCTCCCCTCCCTTGTTGGGAACTATGCTACTGGTAAAAGTTTAGGTCAATATAATGAGCTTTTTTTCCCAACATTTTTTGTCTGTGATTTGCATCCACAAAGAGACTGTTTGCATTTTACGACTTACCGAAGCTACTGGGACGCATTGAGTAATGTTGAAAACAAAATATGGGTTTTGTATATTTGTCACACAACTCGGATCAACATCTTCAGGTTTGACATCCTCACTTGGTGCGATGTACAAGATGTCAAGTTCGGAGGCGTTCAACTTGTTTAGATTCTCTTCGTCTAAGCTATAAAGCACAACATAGATTATGTACAAGGTAGATGATGATTTTCTGACACTTATTTAAAGTAACACTTTGTTTGATTTAAACATGGACTGCAAACACATGCCCAGTCAAAACCTTAACCACGCTTACGTGATAATCGTTGTTTCTCCACATTCAATAGGTGCAGGGGGAGGGGGAAGGGGTGGACATGCTGCAAACCAACAAGAGGTAATGAGGTTACCGCTGAACCATGCTATTGCATGGATGTCAATAAAAACGTAGGAACGAACCAGGACGAAAATATTAAATTCACAAAAAGGGAATTTTTCGAAGGTATCAAATAAAAAACTGTATATGTGCCAAAATCACACTTACAAGAGTTCACGTTAATATGAAAGTATTCGTCAGATGGCACTGGTACATCGTTTTTAATGAACTGAATTAGCACTTTGTCGCCCGAAATTGTCTTCATTTGGGAAGATTCAAGTCCAATAGATGTGAATCCATATCTTGATGGGTCCCCAAGTTTTTCTGAAGCATCGTCAGCCCAGTTTATCTAAAAAGTCAGGAGAAGATCAGATAACTTTATCTATATAAAAATACGATCGTTGTAAATAATTTGCCTGGTTGTTTTTGAGGTAACAGTAACAAAAAATCACTATTTTACTGTAAAGCAAAAATAAACAACACATTCCTTACGAAAATAAAGTCTGACGGTCCCAAGGTCATGTTCAGATCGAAATGAAAAGTGCATCCAACACGAGCGTCAAACCTCCAAACGCAAAATTCGCCGGCAGTCAACGGTGCATTTCTTTCAATTCTTCTAGTAAAATCTTCAGTGTACGTTTCCTCACAAACTTCAATCGCTGCAAACAATGTTGGTGCTGTATGGTAGGTTTGATAATGCAGCAGGTAGGTTTGATAGTGCACATAGTACACCAGGCCTATTGTTTGCATACGAGGTAGTCAACGGTGCTGGTGATTGGATATTTAACGGGCACACAGCTCAGGCTATGCATATCATTTATACTTGAGTGTGCCGTGATTGCTGGCATAAACGCACCAGGGCCGTTTCAATTTATAAATTTATGTTTATTTTTACTGATCTTTGGCTATAGCATTTACCGTATTCTTAATTGTTTGAAAGTTCAATTTTATTCAAACGTGCACAAGAAAAAGGGATTAGTAAAATAATTAGCTTATATGTACGACTTAGGATCGTAAAAAGCATAAATCGCTCTAACTATGGAAGTGTCTAATAGAAGAAGGACATATAAAGACATACCTAATTGGTGTTTCAAAACAATTGGATTAGGACCACTATTTGTACATGTGAGGAATAAGTTCCCACTTGATGAACGTACACCACCGGTCGCCCAACCAGTAACAATAAAAGTACCAAGCAGTGTTGCGGTTTCATCTGTTCCGTCAAAAACCTGCACGGCCAAAAACAAAACAATTTCAGGGCCAAAAATTTCACGGAGTGTGGGGATTGGTTGCAACACTGAAATCCAACATAAAAGATTTTGTTTCGTAAGGAACAGCAAACTAATTTATGTGAAAATCATACGAAATCAGCAAAAAGGCACCATCGTTTGACGAGTCAAATGTTTCGGAACCGTGGTTCAATATTAGATTTTTGAGATCGCGTAACAAGGGTATAAACTAAAGTTTAGCGGTTCTTAGGTTTGTTTTTGGTTTTCTCAGTGAGTTTAAGGTAGAAGTGTCCAAACTTTTTTGATCGGTGCCATTTTTTTCAGGTGCAGACTTTTGCGGGCCAACTTACTTTTGCAACAATTATAATAATCGGGCAATTATAATGCAAAATATACGGCGTTTAAGGTAGTTCTGGAACTTTGTTGCGTCGGTACCATGTATACTTTCTTTTTATCGGAAAAAAAGTTCCATGGAAAAGCTTTTGCGTGAAGCCGAAAACGCCACGACCCAAAACCACAATTCAAATTATGGCAGCCCATTTGCAAAAATACGAAACATTCCCTCAATCTTTTAATGACCATTTTTTTCCTGTTTACCTGTTCATGACCACATGTCTTGCAATGAACAACAAAATGTATTTACCTTAACTTTAAATGCATCAACTTTTGTTTACCTGGCATTGGTCTCCGTTAGCAATTCTGCCAGAATAAAAATAAATTGTCGATGGCTTTGTAATTAATACTGAGGCAAATTCACAACTGCCATCAATAGAAATTAGTCCACTATCGCTGTTGTCGGGGGGAGCAGCGCCACAAAATCCATCAACTAAAATTGGCGCAAAATTAATATTTGGTGTTTAAGAACAAATTAAATTTGTTTTTACCTTGACCTGTTGTTAGGACAACCAGCACCACAACCAACCGCCACAGTGCTGTAAAACCCATCGTCAATCGACCCTCTGAATGATTGGGAACCAGCAAAAATGAGAACAACTGACTGTTCTGTAAAGGTCTAAATGTAGAAATGAGCAACCTGGTAGAATCTAAATGCTTTGTTTTGCAATTTCGGGGAACGCGAGGATTGGTGGATGCTTAGTCATCTGTCGGTTTGCGATGGCTGGTTGCAACTGCACCCTTTGAAAAAAAAACGTACTAACGATACACGTAGTTGCAACAATATATTACTGACAAATATGCCATCGACTTTTATATTTATCATCTTATCTCTTAAACATTTTGACTTACGCAGTTGATCGAAGCTTTGTAACTACGTGTTTTCAAAAACGTAAATGGGTCTGCTTTTACTTTCATATGACATCACTTTGCTTTGACATAAAATTAACTGTGGCCAATCTTATGTTTCTACATTTAAAAACTAAAAACATTTGACGAGTTGCAAGCAAACCGAAATTTGAGCGGGATTTGACCTCGAAAGTTGGATTACTTAATATTACTGTACAATTGTAAATCCAGCCCCGAATTGCTAAATTTTAGAAAAACTAAAACGTGATTCCGATTTATCCAGGTGCACAAAATCAAAACATGATAATCAGCAGTGAGGATTGTCAACCGTTTAATGCAGGGGTGGGCAATCTGCGGCCCTTCATCTTTTTCCAGCTACTTTTCTCCCACATAAGGCTATTTGAGTGTTTATCATGTTGGAACTTTTTCTCTTTCAGTTTCCTGTTTGAAGTACGATGTAACCCATAGGCTACACAGCTACACTAATGCAGTTGAACGCGAAAGGAAAGCTTCTTTTACAAAACATTCTTCATTCATAAAGTGTCACGTTGTTATGGTAAAAAATTGCTTGCAACAATACACTAGTCTGGTACGGTAAAGGCGTAACAGACCTTTGCCAGGCAGGTTGACTTAAATTGTACTGAGGCGATCCGTATGAGAATGGCATTATTGGAGTTGCAAGACAAAGTTATTTCCGTATTCACAATCGATGTGTGGGAGTTAACATCGGGCTTTAAACGCGTTTAGTATCCGGCAACATATTCATATTCGCTTGTACATGCGATTTTCTAGTTAAAGCTGAAAGTATGAATTAGTGTTTATTTGATGTGCAGCCCTCCTGAGCATTACATTTTCCTAACTGGTGTTAAAAAGGTTGCCCACCTCTGATTTAATGCATTGCTCAATACACCAGGTTTCAGAAGCGTTTAGAGCTGACATGCCATACAATGGTTCTACAGTGAGACAGGAAATATCAGAATTAATCATCTAATACAATGCAAACCAACCGAGCGCTATCGACTTTCCTGTGTTTCACCCAGTAAACCTAACCACGATTCAAACGCTTACATAACGCAACGCCTGTGTTTACCTTATAGCTAGCTGATATCATTCCTTTTCAAGATAAGCTACATCAAAAGTGCTGATAGCTATGTTATAAAACAGGGGTGGGCAACCTTTTTCACTGTGCAGCCAAATACAATTACGATAATTAGATGGCGTGCCGCACCTTTGTTTAACTGTTATGTTATACTATAACACAAGGTTATTTTACTTTGTTGAATGCTAAATATGCCTATTTTGAATTAACAACTATAAGTAGAAATCACATTTGATTCCAGCCACTTTATAGTCAGGTCACTAAAAAATAACACCAGACGCATTAATCTGCTCAAAAATATTGAATAATTGGACTCGGTTTACAGTACATTTCAATTCCAAGCGTTTCTGCGAGCTGCAAAACATTTATTCGATGGGCCGCACTTGGCCTGCGGGCGGCAGGTTGCAAACTCCTGTTATAAAAGATACACACAATAAATACACTATATAATTTAACAACAATAATAAGCATTTCTTAGTTTACTGCCAGTGCTGGATTAAGGGTCTGCTGGCCTGTAGGCACATTTTATAAGTGGCTCAAAAATCAGGGTTGCCAACTAAAAAATTAGAATTTTTAGTGTTGCTAAATCATTAAAGGTGTTCTGGATTTTTTTACTGGCCTGCAGGCACGTGCCTACTTTGCCTAATGGTTAATCCGGCACTGTTTACTGCTAACTAATATGACAGAGCTGTAAGCGGGATTGAAAGCAGGACCGAAATCAGAGCCTGATATGACATGGATATATGAAAACCCACTAGAGCTGTATAGAATACAAAGAAGACATACATACTGGGCAATAATAAAGTATGACATAAACGAAACGTTAAAGTGAATCAAATCATGACATTTAGCAATGAGGAGTGTCAACCGGTTTACTGCATTGCGCAATACACACCGCGTTTGCAGAAACGTTTAGAGCTGACATGTTATGCAATGGTGGTGTAGTAAAGCAGGAAATATCAGAATTAATCATCTATTACAATGCAAACCAACCGAGCGCTATCGAGTTTCCTGTTTTTTACACAGCGAACCTAACCACGATATAAACGCTTACATGAAGCAACGCTTGTGTTTACCTTATAGCTAGCTGATATCATTCCTTTTTACGATAAGCTACACTAAACCGTACACAATCCAAGTAAGCCCATAGATATCAGCCGAAATTAGAGCCCGAACCCAAGTCGTTTTCCCGTTAGGCTCGAAAGTTTAATTGTTATGCTTAAACACGAAAACAAGCACAGCTGTACACAGTGGTGGGATTCCAATTTTTTTCTATGCTGGTTCTATCACAAAAGTCATATTTTTCAGTTGGTTCTGTTACAAAAAGTCCATTGACAGTAACCAGTAATGCTAACTGGTTCGCTGATCTTATACAATTTTGTGAGACGGTTTTATAGAACCGGCTGAATCCCACTACTGGGTGTGTACATAATATTAAGTACAGCTGTACAAAAAATATACACAATGAGCAATAATAAACCATGACAAAAACAAGATATGTTAGGGCGGTTGGGCATTAGGTTATATCCAGCAACTGGCTACTGAGCTTAGTAATTACTTTTTTATAATTTTGGACACAGAATGTGAACTCAGGCTTGAATTATAGGCCCGGAAAAACAAGCCAGAACATAGGCGCCAAAAAACCTGACCAGACAAATAACTCATTTCAAGCGTATTCCAAAGCATGTAGTTTCAAGAGACAACCAAAATAACAACTATGACTGTAACGACCGCTAGGTGCGCAGCCTGGCCCTGCGCCGTTCGTCACACTAGGTAACCCTTTTTGTAAAACGCGCCCGTCCTCCAAGACGACCCACTCTTGCATTTGCAACGAATGTTCTTTTTTGGCGATAATAGGCAACGCTGACGAATAAACCAAGACGACAACGTCAATAGCAACGGCAACGGTTTTTCTGTAACCACAAATAACATACATAAGCCATACGTACACATTATGACGTCATAGCGATAACTACACAGTAAGCAGTACACAAAAGGTTTCAAATTAAATCTACATTAATCGGTCATATCTTACATTAGATTACTTCCAAATTACTTGTAATAAGTCCAGTTACGGTTAGAATACACTTTAACACAAGTTAAACACAAATCAAGTAAGAACATAAAACATACCAACTGTTGGGTAACCAGGGCTTTACTAGCACGCGGCTAGAGGTTCCACAACTGACAATTCAGCATTTGCTATTGCTCTTAACATTTACAGTTTCACTATAAACAAAATAGTTACAAGAAATTAGGCTAAATTCACTTAAATTGAATGCAAACCTAGCAACTAACTCAGCTCACAAAAACGTGGCGTTCAAAGCACATGCTCTGTCGCGGATGAATATTTCAATACGTCACGAATAAAGGAGAACTTAAATCAGCCAAGCGGAACAATTAATTCTCGCTGTAACATACCCCCCGACGATGTGCGAACCCATGAGAACATCTTCACAACACACAAACAGCGAGAAAGGAAACATAACGAACAACACAACATTTTAAGCCTTCATAATCAAACACAACTTTGCGATCGGTCGTTTGAACGACCCAACGTGCGTTTTAACCAAAGCACTTCGCACAAACCCGGACTTATCCGGGTACGTTTCTACAATTCTTCCGGTAAGCCATTTTCCCCTTGGTGCCGAGTTGTCGACCAACAGGACCAGATCACCAACGTCGAGGTTCTCTTCGGGAAATTGCCATTTCTGACGCGTCTGTAGCGTCAGCAAGTACTCGTTTGTCTTCCTTCACAAAAACTCCGGGTGGCGAGATATCATGTCGCCCAATCAAAAGAAGGTGGTTCGGTGTCAGAGGCTCTCTGTCGGCAGGATCAAAACTGATGGGAGTCAAGGGCCTCGAGTTTAGGATGAACTCGACCTCAACAAGCAGCGTACTCAGCGTCTCGTCAGAAGGCACTTGCTGTCCCAACAATACATTCAAAATCTTGCGCACCGAACGAATTAGACGTTCCCAGACGCCACCCATGTGACTGGCGGCAGGTGGGTTAAATGACCAGTCAACGCCCCACTGGCGAAGACGCTCTTCGATGTGTGTTTGATTCCATTTTTCAAGAGACTCGCGCAGTATGCGCTCAGCGCCGACGAAGTTCGTTCCATTATCACTGAAAATGCGCCTGGGCTTTCCCCGTCTTCCAATAAACCTTCGGAAAGCGTCAATAAACAAGTCAGTAGAAAGCGAGTGCGCTACTTCCAAATGCACAGCACGCACGGTCATACACGTGAAGATGCAACCGTATCGTTTGACTTCGCTTCTTCCTTGTTTTACGAGTATGGGTCCAAAGTAATCCACACCCACAGACGAAAACGGTGGCTCACCCGGAGTCGTGCGCTCAACAGGTAAGTCGGCCATCATTTGTTTCGAGACTGAAGCATTTCTTCTTCGACAAAACACACAGTTTCCAAGGATTCTTCTTACCGCTACACCACCTCGCACAATCCAATATCTCTGACGAACAATTGCCCAAGTGTGCGACATTCCGGAATGGCAAACATTAGCGTGTGTCTCGCGAATAATCAAGGTAGTAACGTGATGTGCGTTTGGGAGAATCATCGGGTGTTTAATTTCAAAGGGAATCGGTGCCCTTTCCAGACTCGCAACACACCATCAATCAAAACAGGATTGAGTCTATGAAGAGCTTTTGATGGCAGTTTCTTCATGACTTTCTTCTTTCCGCCGCGTTCTAAGTCTTTACACTTACACAAGGCGTCTATTTCTTCAGAAAACTGTATTCTTTGAACATATTTGACAATCGCTAGCTCAGCCCTTTCAAGATCAGCGACAGTCAGTCTTTTGGATAGCTGTTGGTTCTTCTGAGAACGCAGATAGTCAACGAATCGCTGAAGCCAAGCAACTGCCTTCTTTAATTTCTTCCATGAAGAATAGCGACAAATTAAATCATCAAACAAACACTGCTCCTCTGCAACATGTACAGCCATCATTTTCTTCGGTTTCATGTTTAAATATTCCTCGGGAACATCTTTGGTATTCACAGGATTCGTAGGCCAGTGACGTTCATCGCTGCCTAAAAACGAAGGTCCGGTGAACCAACGCTTGTTTTGGAGAAAAGCCTTTACAGTGCACCCACGAGATGCGTCATCAGCTGGGTTCAGTGCAGTAGGAACATGCTTCCACTGCGACGCGTCGGATCCTTCCTCAATTTTCGCCAGACGGTTGGCGAAAAAGGTACAAAAACGCTTATTTACGTAGTAAATGGATTGCAGAACTGCAGTTGAATCGGTCCAAAACACGAATCGTCCGATATCCAAGTCAAGTTCCTGCCTTAAAACTTGGTCCATCTTAACAGCAAGAGTAGCTGCGGTCAATTCCAATCTGGGAATGGACACCATCTTTAAAGGCGCAAGACGGGCCTTTCCAGTAACAAAAGAACAATGCACATTGCCTTGTTCATCCACTGTTCGCAAGTATGCGACTGTTCCGTATCCACAGGAAGACGCATCTGCAAAATGATGCAGCTCGTGCGTCTTGACTTCAAGTCCAGTGGTCTGAAAACACCTTTTAATCTTAATTTCTAATAGACCTGGAAGCTCAGAAATCCATGCGTTCCATCTCTTTTCTATATCCGGTGGAACTTCCTCATCCCAGCCATAGTTTTCTTTGCAAAGCTCCTGCAAAAGCTTTCGCGCATGTAATATTACAGGCGCAACGAAACCCAAGGGATCGAACAAGGAGCTGACCACGGAAAGTATCCCTTTTCTCGTTACAGGCTTCTTTTTGACCTTTACGTCAAACTCAAACACGTCGGAGCGAAAATTCCACAACACTCCAAGCACACGTTCCATGTGCTTTACATCAACATTTAATATAATGGACTGTACAGATCTATCTTCGGTTGGGACTGACGACAACACACGCTCGCTGTTGCTCACCCATTTTCTGAGCCGAAATCCTCCGAGCTGCAACAATTCACGCAACTCGCCAGCCAATTTGATTGCATTGTCTTCGTTCCTTACGGACTTCAAACAATCGTCCACGTAGAAGTTTTGTTTCACTGTCGAAACCGCTTCAGGACTGAATCTCTCCTGGTTGTCTTCGGCAGTTTTCTGCAAACAGTACCCAGCACAGCAAGGAGACGAGGCTGCACCAAATATGTGCACCAGCATCTGGTAATCAACGGGTTCACGTGACAAATCGCCTTCAGGCCACCAAACGAATCTTAGTGCAGATGTATCGATCGGATCAACCTTTACCTGGTGAAACATCGCTTCTACATCGGCGACAAACGCAACTGGTTCCTGGCGAAATCGAACAAGCGTCCCAAAAAGACTGTTGAGTAAATCTGGGCCTTGCAAGAGCTGGTCATTCAGCGAAATATTATGATATCTGGCGGCGCAGTCAAAGACGACCCTCACCTTTCCAGGTTTCTGCGGGTGTACAACCGGGTGATGCGGCAGGTACCAAACAGCGCCATCTTCCGGCTCCTTGTCGTCGCCCTTTAAACGTCTGGCATATCCCTCGTTCAAGTACGTATCCAACGTTTGCTTGTACTTCTCATACAGCTGCGAATCAGTTTCCAATCGCCGTTTCAAGTATGACAAACGCTTTATTGCCATAGCACGGTTATCTGGCAAATTTGGAGCACCTGGTCTCCATGGCAATCGCAGTTGGTAGTGTCCGTCATGACACTTTACTGAGCTTTCCATCTGTTTCGATGCGTATCTGTCGACAGTGTCGTTGCGGGTGACAACGCGGTTGGGCCAAAGTCACTTTCCCACATGCATTTTATCTGTTGGTACAACGTTTCGTCCTGCGAGGTTACAAAATTCACCCGTATCTGTGAACTTCTTGAACCATTACTATGACAAGGACCTACAAGCGACCAACCGAGCATAGAACGCACGGCACTTGGCTCCTTTCTTCCGCCTCTTCGTTCATCATTTATCCAGAACACCTCGGGAACGTTTGCTCCAATCAGCAACATGACTTCCCCATGGGGCAAGACAGGAAACTCTAAATTACGCAAGTGAGGCCATCGCCAAAGCGACCCTTCCGGTATTCTGTTTGGGGAGACTGGCAAACTGTCCACGCTCAAAACGTCGTTTAATCGTACGGATTGCTTCCCGTCGAGCGACGCCACCGTTAAATCGACGGCCAAACCCTCTCTTCTCCGTGACATATCACTGACAGTGGTCAAGGAGTACGTTGTCTTTCTCCCCCCCGACGTCCAGCTGCTCGATCAGTCGTTTGTCACACAAGGTTGTAGTCGATCCTTGGTCCAAAAAGGCGTAAGTTTCCAGCTTTCTACCATTACTGGCCGTAACCTTTACCGGCACTATGTTAAGGTACACACTCTCTGCATGAGTGCTCATGCAAGTCCAGGTAACAGTTGCATTTGATGATGTCGGTTTCTCTTCTGAGGCCTGCGTAGACGCTTCGCGTACGGGTGCAGTTGAAGAAGTCTTCCATTCTGTCCAGTGCAGAAGGTTGTGATGCTTTCCACGGCATCCGCCGATGGTGCAAGAGTTTGGTAAACTACATGTTCTTGCTATATGACCCTTTACAAAACAATTGTCACACAGCTGAACTTGACGCAGAAACTTTCTTCGCTCTACGAAGGTTTTCCGTTTGAACACGTCGCAATTGCCAAGGTCGTGTGATTTACTGCACAAAGGACATCCCTGCTTCTGAAGACTTCTCGGTTCAGCCTTACGCTCGTTTCCTGGAGCAACCGATGTCGCATGAGTCGATGCTCTTGTCCTCGTCGTAGGAGATTTACTGCGCCTTTTCTGCGCATCTCTGTCCTTCCGAGGACCCAACACTCGACCAAACATCGTGGTTCCAATGTACGCTTCCTTCTTAACGAATTCAACAAGGTGACAGAAACGAGGCTCTTTCCCATTCCTTTCAATTTTAGCAGCATGTCTTCTCCATTGACTTTGCAGTGCAAACGGCAATCGCTTTATTATATTCAGCATATTTTCAAAATTGTTGATGTCTGCGAAGTATCCCAGATGAGTCAGGGTCACCAGACACTCTTCTAATGCCTGTGCTAGCTCTATCAATCCGTCAGTATCATCGGATTTCAGATAAGGCCAATGACTTAGCTTATCTACGTATGCACGTGCGATAATAATAGGACGTCCGTAACGCTCGAATAACAACTCTCGAGCCCTTCGGTAACCTTCAAGGGGGTGAAGGCCAATGCAGAAGGCAATCATTGCATGTGCTTCTTTCCGACAGTATTGGATGAGATAATTAAGCTTCACACTGTCGCTATCTACACGTCGACCAATATTTTCGTCAAAGCTTATCATGAAACGCGTGTACATTAGCGGATCACCATCAAAATACAGCAGCTGTGGCCTGGGAAGCTCCATCCCTGCCTTCAAGACTGCCGCAACACGACACAGGTCACTCACCTCCGGCTCATGATTCAACACTTCCGTTTTTGTTTTAGGTTCGCAACGCGATGAGGACGGAATGTCCGTTACCTGCGCTTCTAAACTGCTTCTGTTAATATTGCCGGACTCTGATGCTTGCTTTTCCTCTTTTACTAAATCGGGTTTGATCTCAGGTGAGAAGAGGACTGGTAATTCAACTTGCTTCTCTGGCTGAAATCCAGCAAAACATGACCCAGATGAAGATGTCCTTTCCCATAAGTCAGCTTCCGCTGTAGCAGTCTTTATCTTATGATCAGCTTCTAGAATTTTTAATTGATTTTCAGAGGATTTAAGTAAACTTTCTGCTTCCATTTTTTTCTGCAAAAGGCTATTTTCTGCTTCCATCTTTTTCTGCAGAAACTCCTTTTCTAGAAATGCGACTTCTTTTCTCACCCGCGCCTCAGTACGTCTGCAACTCGACCTCGAGCTAGCATATGAACCGGTCTTGCTTCTAGAACCAAAATCGCTGACAGACGGTTCCTTGCTTGAGTGTTCAGGCGGCTTGGATCGCCTTACTTCCTCTAACCATTCTTCTGTGCGCGCATCAAATTCTTGCTTGCCACTTCGCAAACTTGAGAGCGCAGCATTAATTTTCTTTCTATCTTTTTTCTTTTTTACAAAGTCCAGTCGTGTTGTATGTTTGCCAACACATTCGTCGTACAAAACATCAATGGATGAAGTTTTCTCTTTTAACTGTTGCACATTCGAGGAATCAATCATAATTTCCTCTGCATCTTGATATGCTAAGTTCAGTCGTTTAACTAAATTGTCAAGAGTGTGTTGAGATTCAACCATCGCGTTCACTTTGCTTATGCACAATTCAAAGTCCAAAGTTGAAATCTTCGATTTCAACGAGTTCCATAAGTTGAAAAACTTTATTTTTCAAAGGCTTCCGTAGATTGAACACTTTGTTTTCAATCAGTTGAAAAACTTTAATGTAACGACCGCTAGGTGCGCAGCCTGGCCCTGCGCCGTTCGTCACACTAGGTAACCCTTTTTGTAAAACGCGCCCGTCCTACAGCCTGTCCTCCAAGACGACCCACTCTTGCATTTGCAACGAATGTTCTTTTTTGGCGATAATAGGCAACGCTGACGAATAAACCAAGACGACAACGTCAATAGCAACGGCAACGGTTTTTCTGTAACCACAAATAACATACATAAGCCATACGTACACATTATGACGTCATAGCGATAACTACACAGTAAGCAGTACACAAAAGGTTTCAAATTAAATCTACATTAATCGGTCATATCTTACATTAGATTACTTCCAAATTACTTGTAATAAGTCCAGTTACGGTTAGAATACACTTTAACACAAGTTAAACACAAATCAAGTAAGAACATAAAACATACCAACTGTTGGGTAACCAGGGCTTTACTAGCACGCGGCTAGAGGTTCCACAACTGACAATTCAGCATTTGCTATTGCTCTTAACATTTACAGTTTCACTATAAACAAAATAGTCACAAGAAATTAGGCTAAATTCACTTAAATTGACTGCAAACCTAGCAACTAACTCAGCTCACAAAAACGTGGCGTTCAAAGCACATGCTCTGTCGCGGATGAATATTTCAATACGTCACGAATAAAGGAGAACTGAAATCAGCCAAGCGGAACAATTAATTCTCGCTGTAACAATGACCTTACAAGGCTTACGTTTTTGTTTTGTTTTCAAGTACTCGTTCAAGATTGTTTCATCTCTTGCATGGTATTGTCTTACGAAAGCATTTCAACTGAAATTTTTAGTGTGCCTTATTACCAACAAAAAGAAGCCATTAGGCTGGTGATAGTTAATCAGTGAAAGGCGGTCAAGTAACCTGTGTGTTTTGTTGTTTCTTAAATAGATTGTAGGAAGCTGTTTTTCTAGCATTTCTGGACCTGTTTTAAAAGACGTGTCCTGGTGTAGCTCTTTACAGAGTAAAGCATGATACATCAAACACAACAGACAATTGGTCTTCAACAGAGAGTTTCATGGCTGTTTGACATTAGGTCAGGCAAAGCAAAAAAAATAGTGACACAGAGTGTAAAGTCAGGCCCGAATCATGCCCGTTTTTTTTGAAGAAACCTAAGCCCGAACCCGGCTCGAAAAGCCCGGCCCGACTTACAACTCTTTTTTTCTTTATCATCAGTTACATTGTGTGCTCGTCGTGCCGTATTTGACTTTCCGCACATTAACTCGGCCTGTAGTCATTTTTTTATGGTTTGCTTTTAAATAAAGACAAGAGCAGGAGCCTGTCTGTAAGCCTGGACTTTCAGCGGCTAACCGACAATGCAGTGTCGCCACACCACATCAAAGGTACCTACAGCTTAAATAGGCTTTGTGTTTTTCCCCATGCCCTTGTGTACATTCAGTTTACGAGCCTTTGCCGTTAGGTGGCACTAGTGAGATTTGAGATTCGAAGCCTACATTGGTGTTAAAAAACTATAGTCACAAGTCAACTTTCTAAAATCTTCCAGTAATTTGAACTATTTATTTTTAACTTTTATCCTAACTGCTTATTTGCTTAGTTTTGTGCACAAATATGCACGTATACACAACATACACATTAGTACACAAAATCAACTAGTTGTGGCGTCACTAATGGATGCAAGTACAAGAATAGTTTTATTCAAACACAAAGTTAAATACCCACAAACCTTGCAAAGAATGCACATTTAAAATCAATAAAAAAAAACAAAAATTAAATATATATAAATTTTGATTTAGCAGCGTTTAAAGATGTTTTTGTCAAGTTGTTTCTGTTTTGTATCAACTGAAATCTTTTACAGCATATATAAAGAATAATGCCTAAAGATTCACTTGCAAACAATTATGTGATTGGCGTCACAAACAAGACACTAACCCAAACAGGTTGCTTTTAAGGAACGGTTTGTTGCCATATCGCCAGCACGCTTGTTTAATACCAAAAAATCGTTTCTTAGTCTTCTTCAGATTTTACGATGTTCCGTACGTTACCCATCTAAACAAACTAAAATATCCACGGTAGCCGCTGTACAAACCCAAGGGGGTGGTCGCCTCCCCGTCACTGCCTACTTGATACAGACGAGAACCGCAAACCGGGTACAAGAGGAGTTTCCACTCAGACCTAACCTCGAAATTCCAAAGCCAGATTTTTTTCTTGCAACGTATCAAAAAATTAGAACTTACTGACAAAGAAGATTTATGAATCATTCCATACTTATATTTCCCTACTTAAAATAGAACAACCATGTCAAAAAACAAATCAGTTTGGAAAACGAATAGGTGGTGAAAATCGTAAAATATAGTAACAAACTTTGCGAAGGAATAAAGAGTCATTACAACATTTAAAGATGTAAAATATGTTGTGTCTGATATGATTTATTTAAATGTTACAATGACACAAAACTAATTTGAAATCATGACTTATCCGGAAAAACTGTTTCAGCAAAGGCATTCATAGTTTTCCGATTAGACTTTGGCTCCGACTATGTGGGTATACACTTTAGCGTATGTTTGGCCTCGTGGTGAGATTAAGCGATAACAGAGAGATTTTTAATTAACGCCTTTGCAAATGTTTCAGTGACTAGAAATAATATTTATTGGGAAGAAAGGTGTTTACTTTGAGACCATGGATTTGTTAACAGTTTATGTAGATGTAGTTGTCGAGAAGAACAGGTTAAATTTTAATCAACAAATTACCGCAAAGGCAAGTTTTAAAATGTGGTATTTCAAGCTGGGTTTGCGCGTTAGTACCTCTAGTGTTACAAAGTAACTAGCCTTAATTTTGCCTGTTAGCTCTACTCGTTAGCCTTGCGATTTTTTGTTTTAGCGCAGCCCTCAGTATTTAACTGTGATAAAATGCCTTTTGAAGAAAATCAATATTATTAAAAAATATACATGTCCGTTTTAGTAAGTTAAAGACGACAGCAACAGTGTGAGGTCTGCGTACCAGGTTATTTTAATTAAAAAGCAGTTTATGTTATAATTGTCTTTCAGGGACGAATCTTAGGCGAAAATATTTCTTTTAAGGTGCTTTTGTAATGGGTAAATATAACTTAACTAAATCTCGACAACGTTTTGTAAATACCGAAAAATGGTGCAAAAATATTAATGCATTTTTAAAATTAACATAACACACCGCCCAAAACGTCAAACATTTCTAACATCAAACTTAGATTCTCAACCAAAAACTTTTTAACAATACACACTAAAGTAAATTTCTTCGTTTCTCTTCTCTCTTAAATGCAAACGCAATGGGATTTTTCCAGTGAACGCCTTGCCATATGCTGGTGAATGCTTGGTGACAGGTATTCGGTATGGCGCCTTCTGTGTACTGTAATTTTATATGAGTGTGCAGTGATCGCTGGTCTACATGTACGCTTCAGGGCTGATCTCAGTTACGAATTTATGTTCATCTCAACACAATGCGCCAGTGAGAAATTTATTATTATTCAATCGGCAAGCAAATAGAAATAAAGGACATCTGCGAAAAAGCTTAGTCACTAAGATAACAAACTTTTTACGAACAAAAAATCGATGCCTACAAAATAGTTTTTCTTGAAACCAAGACGTGGAAGAAAAGTTGTGCAGATTTTTCAAAGCTCACTTATCGACATTCATACCGCATTCCTCAGTGAACTCGGTACGCCGGTTTGCTAACTTGACGTTTTTATCGCGTTTTCCACTTGCCACAACCTGATACTGTTTCGCTGTTGTTTCAGCATCCCCACAATATTTTGCTAGCTTTGAACCGTACTCCTAGTTTGCGTGTTGGGTTTGTAGAAAGTGGCAAAACTGCACAGTGGGTCGAATTTGATATCTTTTGCATCATCGGTTTTCATGGGTCATTTGTTTTTCGAGTCAAAGCTTTTGACCGACGAAAAACTTGTATCGAAACACAGGAATTGTATCAAAGCAATTTTTCTTTTGGTTGGTTGTTTGATCAACATTTGTGAGTAACTCCGCCTTTGTAACGTTTCTAGTTAGCTTGTTAAGACTACACATCTGTCTCAAGTCTAAACTGGCGTCACAAATTAAAATACAATTTTATAATAACAAAGATTAGGTCTTTCAATTCATTCTTAGTCAAGCGCGAATTCACTCTAAAGCTTATGGATCTTTGTGTGCTAATTTCAGTTTAAATTAGAGTTAACTATTTAGCAGGGCAATACCTCTAAATGCATACAACCTTTTACCATCTAATTTTAATAAATTAGATACGAGTTGACACACAAGGCAAAAATGGCAAACTACTGATGACACACAAAATACGACAACATTTGTAAATATTAACACCACATCATAGATGATACAAACACAGGGCTTTAACAAAAACTTAGCGAACTGTTAGTCTATGCTTCAGTCTCAATACAACCAATCCCAACCCGGAACATAAAATGTTTGCCCCGATGCAAATATAAAATAACAAAAGACAACAAAACTTGAAAAAAAAGAGAAAAAAAAATCACAGTACGATTGCCACACTGTTGTAAATGCCAGGTTTTTGGGTCGGGCTTTGGGCTTCAGTTTAAACAAAAATAAGATTCTGATCTAACTTTACACAAAGCCATATTTGTGACTTGGGCCCCGATTTCAGGCCACTTATAACTCTTGCGAAATGTTATGTTAAAAAAGAGTTGGTAAAAGATTTGAACGTGCTGCTTCTGCACTTTCAAAGTGGCTGAACTGAAAGATGGTGCGCTGAAAAGTGTGATTTGTGTAGATGCTTTATTATCACGTTCAAAAAGATGAATTGGGTCAAGAACCTTAAACAATGGTGCAAAAACGGCCTACTTGCGGAAGATTAGCATTCACCGCTTTGTTCAAAGAAACTACCATTGGGGAAAAACAGGTTTGAGGTGTCAAGTTGCACAGTTTTTCAGATAGTCTTGTGAAGTAGCAGTGCCTTTAGGTCTCACGTTCTGATGAAGATGCTTTGATTTTTTTCTGAAAGGTGTAATACGATTTTTTTCAAATCCTTCCACGACAGTAAAGACGTTGACCGTTTTGCAGTTGTGTGGTCGATAAAATTTTGTTCCACCAATGTTTGAACGCAGCGTAGTAGCAGCTCGCAACGGACTGCACCTTTGCAGTGGGAAAAAGCGCTGGAGCGGATTATTAGCTGAGTAAGCAGACACACGACTCACTGGAACCGTGTTGAGTCACTGATTGTGGCTAGTCGGCGAAACCAGTAGGGCACGTCGAAATTTTTCCGTTACAAGAAGCGCTGCGTAAGCACTAAACCGCGAAGAAAAAGCATAAAAAACGGACAGCAAAAAATCACAAAAATGTGCAATTTTGTAAAGTAGTTTCTTTGCCAGTGGGTTTAAATCAGTGATCGTTACTTTTTTGAACTTCAAAGAAAAACATGACTTTATGGAAACTCTTGATTGCCTAGGATGTTAACCCACTTATAGCGTATGGGGGAAAGTGTGCAGTTATTTAACATAGATTTGTTTGAGTACAAAAAACTGCTGGATGAGCAATACTCGGTTATACATTATGCCTGGCAGCAATAGCCTATTTCATTTGTTTGAGTGTTAATGTCATTAGAAGTAGCAGAAATTGTTTGTTTGGTTTCATATCTTCAGTTTTTTTCATGTTTCTGTAGATTTAATACGCAAATTTAACTGGAGTTATGGAAGTTAAAAAAGAAAAGAAGAGGTAAAAATATGTAATAAGTTATTGAATTAAAAGTACTGCAATTAAAAAGCTTCGCGGGTAACGACACAAAAAATGCAATTCCTAATTAAAATCGACTTGTCAAAAATACGTAAATTAATAAACAAATTTAAAGTCTTAAAATTTCGCATTTAGATGGACCGAATACTGCCGTAAATAACCTGTTGTTTTTTATTACAGTACGACATGGGACAAACCTATCGAGTCAGTATTCACACAGGTTGGGTATTTAGTGGGACTCGGCAACCTATGGAGGTTTCCCTATCTGTGTCAAAAGAATGGAGGAGGTTACTATTTCTATGTTAATTTACACAAAAAATAAAAACATTTTTTTATTGTAATCATTTTAAATCAAGAAAACTGACATAGGCTAATAGTGACCCAAAATTGAGGATTTTGCAATAATAATTTTGTAACTTACAGGAGTGTTTCTAATACCGTATGCTATTTCTCTGGCCATCATATCACTCCCGCTTTATACATTTGAAATCGGCCTCGGCCAGATGACCAACAAGGGTCGGCTTGGGGCATGGAACAGAGTTCCTCTTATGAAGGTAAACCATACAAATTACTAGTGTTAAGAAACACCGAATTTATTGATACAAAATCTCATCCAGCCTTTAAGGTTTTGTAGAACACGCAAAATTAACCTGGTTTGTTTTGTGTATTTCATGTTTACGTGACACAGTGCTCGCGTACTAAGTGGACCGCGGTGCAATTTTGATCAAAATCACTTTTTTTAAAACACAGATATTATTCTTTGACAAAGTTGAATAAAACAACGGCCAGTCAAATACAGTGGTATGCGTAGTAAAACAAAAAAAATCCAGTGTTTCTTAGCTTAAGGTATGTTCCTGTATTTTAAAACGTTATATGGTGTCGTAACTAAGGACAGACTGCCAAGCACTTATATAAAGTGGGATCAAGTATCCCCTTGTGTTCAAAGTTTGCGTGTAATATTATAATTACATATTTGCACAGGGAATTGGTTACGCTTCTATGTTTGTGACCATTTTCAGCATGATACCGTACATGCTTATCATGGGATGGGGAATATTATTTCTCGGACATTCGTTCACTACAGGACCTCTACCCTGGACAACATGTGGTAAGAAACGTGTAAACAGCGAGAATTTAGCTGCTCCGGCTAAATCGTGTTTTTGCTCAATGACATGTTGTTATGTTTACTTATATTTCAGATATAAAACAATACATTTAAAAGTAAGCTGAAGACAGTTAGGTTAAGGCCATTTTTGCTTAAATACAGTTTGAGTTTTAACACACAAATTTGAACTTTAACACACAACCTAGATGGGTGGTAACGAAAGTTGTGTATGTTGCTGCCCGAACAAGTACCTTAGCGAGTCACCTTGAATTTCGTGCTAAAGGTCCTTACATGATTATTTTAAGACAACCCTTGGAACACGAACTCTTGCATCACATTGGAAATGGCGACAAACCACACCACTGCGGTTTCCTCAAAGGGGGCGGGTTTTAATGTTTCAGAATCTGGAATGTTGATTTACACCAAAGAATCCTTACCACAAGTTCAGTTTTGGAGGTAGGAGCATGTTTGCGCGCATGTTAACTAACCTTCAGACACATTCGGACTTGCTTACTCCGATATTGGCGGTGTCCACTTTTCACAGCTGCAATTTTCTCGTAAAAAGGCTTTTCATTCAAAATTGAGGCCAAAAAAGGCTAAAAATGTGCCGACGTAATATTATACCACACCACTTCAAACTACTGCGTGCTTGAGTGATTTGGCCGTAATTAAAAATAACAAAGAATTAGAGCATGAGTTTTGCTTGCACTCCGCTGACATTCCAATGTGTCTGGGAAAGGGCAACCAGTTTGCGGCATTTAAAAATTCCCGTAGACTTTTACATTTACAAATTCCCGTAGACTTTTACATTTACAAATTCCCGTAGACTTTTACATTTACAAATTCCCGTAGACGTAGATCTTTTCTTATTAATGAAATCTCCTTTAAAATAAAGCAACTGCGACGATTCAAGGTCATTAAAATCAGATAAAGAAAATTCAGCCTGAAAACCACTAAATCGGCCGCCGTATTTAGGTTTCTGACGTAAGTGAAAAAGTCTTTGTTTTGATCGCAAGTCGGTCCCTGGAAAAACCATTGGATTGGCTTTGCCGTGGTGACTGCACAGGGAACATTTGCCACAAGGATAAGATCCTGTTGCATAATCCACTGCGTCGTACGCTAATTTTTGGTATCGCATCAAAGCAACGCCGAAGGTGAAGGGTCGTTTGTACATGCTAATGGGTTGAATTGACATTCCCGGTCAGTCAGTCGCAAATTGTTTGTGAAGGAAGTAGCCAAAACAATTCTTTTTTCGTTTCGGTGTCTGCATTTAAAAGTTTGGGGGCAAAACGTTTCTCCATTGGTCTGCTGCAGCATATATGGCGGAATACGCTTTGAATTGAAAACGTGAGCGACGATTTTGCCTCCTGGTCAAACAGGCTGAACCTACATAGCTCATGCTTCTCGTTTAGTCGTCGAAGGCGTACCTTGGATTTTTAGAGGCATCGTATTTGGGGAGTGCATACGCCTTCGACGACATGAGCTATGTAGGTTCAGCCTGTGTAACCTGGAGGCAAAATTGTCGCTCCTGTTTTCCATTCAAAGCGTATTCCGTGATCGGTAAAAAAACACTACAAACCTGTTGTTACAGATGCAGCAATAAACATTTTTTAACTTACACCGTTAAGTTTTTTACGGTGCTTCTTCACTACATTCACTATGTGCAAACCTATGTTAAGCTGCGCAGCCTACCAGCATTAACCTTGTGTCTTTTACATCAATGTTTGTTATAGTTTGAAGTCGATTCTGCACCGATCCCTGTCAATAGTGTATCGGCAACCAGATCATCTGCATGCTGAACGTGTGTAGCAATGTTGAAAAGACATTATCATGACTTGTGCATAAATGTTTAGCTTGTGTTTGCGATAATTTCACTTGCAAAGCACCAACGATAATTTGCTGATCAATTGTATTCCATAAAGCTGAACATTTAAAAACAGCGCCACGACGATGTAAACACTAAACCATACCTTATGTTAGCCCCACATTTAAGTGAACTCCGATAGGTGACACATAGAGACTAATTTTGCAGCTGTAAAGGGAAAAGGGTTTTGGAGAATTTTTAGTTAGGAACTAAATTTTGAAACATTACTTCACCTTAACTTAAACAGCCCTAACTGTAAGAATGTTTAGATATATTCAGTATTAAATAGGTATTAGTGCTCATTGTTTCACCTTTTGAAATTGGGCTCAATGTATGGCTGACGTGAAGTAGGGCGTTAGTAGGTTTTCCAAAATTACAGTGTTTAACATTTTGATCCACGGATTAACGTTGGTCCAAGTTTGGTCACATAGTGATTATGGACGAAATGGTGAAAATTGGTTTTCATAAAAAATCATTATATCTTAGTTATACAGAGTTTGGAGAAAGGCGTTCTTAATGGCGCTTGCAACGTTTTATGTTTTTTTTAATTTTTAATATTGTTTGTATAAACCAAGATATAAATTTTCACCATGGCGACAGCACTATTGTCATGCAACTTTTACACGCACACACACGCAAAACAAAATAGAAATTTCCCCCCATACTTTGTTAACACAAATACATTTACCTCTCGTTAATATCCATCTTTGTGTCTCAAACAGAAATTATGTATTGCGGATTCCTAACCCCGAAAGTGGAATAGATGGGGAGTTCAACTGGCCAGTGCTGTGTGCACTAATTGGTGCTTTTGTCACAGTTTTTTTCGTAACCATAAAGGGAATCAAGTCCAGCGGGAAGGTACAATGATACGTGTGCCATAAAATATGTAAACAATTTTTGACAGGAAGTTTAATATACATAGTAACCTAATGAAGTGACCCAATTACCAAGTCATATTCCAAAAATTTTGAATCAACAGAACGACGAACAACAAATTAACACTTAATGTGCTACTGCTATGACCGAAAGGCGTTTTCTTTCGTGATGCACCAAATCGGCTAACTTATGTTGAGTTGAGTTTATTTCGCTTGGTAAAATAACATTTGCACTGAACAATCACCCAGTTGGAAATAGCTGCGCAACCTTAAGACTTTATGGGGCACAAGAAAGTGGATGGCACAATTGGTGGATCATGATTGAACGCGCTGCAGCTACACTGTATTATGAAGCGAAAGGTTCCGCCCTAAACCGAAAGTTTCGCAGCTTTAAAATTCGGCCGATATCATACAAGTCATTTTTGTCTCCATGCGAAGTCGTACTCTACGATTTTGACATATGCAAACAGTGGCTATAACGCAAAGGGGTAGTTAAGATGGATAAATGTTTGTGCTAGTTAACGTGATTTTAGGTTTTGTGCTCTGGTGAGTAACCACACGAAAGGGACACGTTTCACGCTTTGAATGGGCACGGTGAAGAATCGTAACAAGTTGTTAATTCGAAATCGAATCGTTATGAAATCGTTGAATTGTACGTAAAAATCCGAATATTTGCTACATCACTAGTTTTCTTCCATTTAAAAAAGTGTTAGTTTTTGCCTCGTTGACTTTGGTTTATCGCCGTTTTGACATGTATTAACACACTTTTTTGCAGGTCGTCTACTTTACAGCTACTTTCCCGTACGTCATGCTTATTGCATTGCTTATCCGTAGTGTAACACTGGAGGGCGCAACGAATGGAATCAAAGCCTACTTGTTACCTGACCTTTCCAAGCTTGCCAATGCACAGGTACAAACATCTAATGTTAGTATCCACTGTTTATTAATGTAATGGTTCAGTAAGTAAACGTTACCGTCGTGTGACGACTAAGCCATTCCGTAGACATTGGCACAGGTTCTTGTTAAAAAGTGGATTCGTAAAGCACTGAAACATTGGGACATTATTGTACTAAAACAGCAGTCACTAAGCTGGATATAGCTACGGAACGTTAAAAACAAACAAAAAAGTATGAGGCACAATTTGTGTATAATAATATCAATCGCGCTGCATGTTGTAGAGGTTAATGGGACGGTATCTCACAAGAAAGTAAGATTGGAGGATTGTAACTAAATACAACTGGACACGAGTTCGTAATATGTCTTAACGGTAGGGGATTCCCCAACTAAACATATTTTTGTTGTTTAGGTTTGGATCGAGGCAGTGTCACAGACTGTTTACTCTTTTGGAATCTGCTTCGCGGCCGTTACTGCGATTGGTCGTTACAACAAATACGACCACAATTTCTACAGGTAAAACAAGTTGCAATAATTGCATTAGTGACAGTTCTAGTCTGATTTTGGTTTGTCCCGGGGTCGATTTGCTTCTCGGGGCAAAAGACAAATTAGTTTGGTAAAATTTGTGCCAAGATATTAAAGGTTTTAAACTTTGAAATGCACCCGACGTGTCAAAAAAGGTTTCTGAGGCATTCTTCATTGGTAACCTAATAGCGTTGCCATATTCACACAATGTTTGATTCTGAAACAAATCTCACAATAAAAAAAAACGATTGATTTGTTTTTCACAAACTTAAATCTAGGGCTCATTATAATCTTTATTCACAAACCAACGAGCTAGGTGAATCATTTTATAAGTCAAAAGCACGAGTAAAGTGAAGCTACTGGTTATGTTGAAACTTGTTTGGTTGGTTTATAGGTCGTCTTTGTGGATTGTACCAGCTGGTGCGTTCAGCTCTTTCACAATGGGTTTTGTAACCTTCAGTGTGCTCGGCCATTTAGCCCATGTCCAGAATGTAAATATAACTGATGTTATTCAGTCAGGTAAGTCAGACAAGCGCTATGTAAACTCAAAAAACTGTATAGTTGTATCAATAAACCATGTGCGGGTTGACTGTAATCTGTCGATACGTTAAACTTACATGGCACTACTGTTTATTAGGGCCTGGACTCGTATTTCAAGTCTTTCCGGTAGGTGTCGCCCTGATGCCAGCACCACACATTTGGTCAATCATGTTTTTTGTGATGATCTACTTTGTTGCTGTCGACTCTTCCGTAAGTTTGCCTACTTGTTTGCTAAATATTTGAAGAAAACCAATAAAAGAATATATGCATAATCAACTTGTATTTTTTGACAGTTTTCGGAATTTGAAGGGTTGATGACAATGATTGGTGACGCTTTTCCCAAACTTGTCGCTACTCCTCGGAACAGAGCGTGGTCAAACATTGGACTAGGCGTCACGTTTTTTCTACTTAGTTTAATGCAACTTTCGGGCGTAAGTATAGCCTACTTCATGTAAAGTAGCTATGGACAAAAATTTTTTTTGCTACAAAGCGCCCTAGAGAAATTTTTGTACTCAAAGTTAAGTAATATCTTTAACTGTTCCGTCGTTTTGACTTTGTCCCTGTGTCTCCAATAACAACGAAACTACTTTATGTCAAATGGAACATGCTCAGTAACAACTCTGTCTCGCAGTATGGAATTTACATCTTTGAACTGATGAACTACTACGGTGCATCAGGGATTTGCCTTTTATGGGCGGCTCTTTGCGAATCCATAACCGTTGGTTGGCTATGGGATGCTGATCAATTCAAGCGAGACGTGAAAAATATGACTGGAAGTAACCTTGCCCTGTATTTCAAATATTGCTACAAATTCTTGATCCCAATTGTCGCTTCGGTAGGTTCAAATATACCGGATTTACAGTTGGATCATATTAGCAATAAATCGTTTGTTTTTAGTCGGTGTTGCTGTTTTTCATTATCAAATGGGAACCACTGAAGGTAGGAGATTTCCAGTATCCGATTTGGGCGAACTTGATTGGCTGGTTCATGTCCATGTGCTCCATTCTCTGCATTCCAATCGTAATTATTTACGTCATGTGGAAGGGCGAAGGAACAATGCATGAGGTAAGGCATTTCTTTTTTTAAATCCAATTTTTACTGCTAGAAAATACAGTAGAGCTGCTAACATAAGAATTTACAACAAATAAATACTAAATACCTATAGATGGCATAAAGAGCACAGTAAGTTAAACACTGAGACCTGGATAGGGCTAAAACAAAGTTTATAAGTTGAGCTAATTACTATTTTTGTGATAAAATTTACAGCCCCTAATAGCCCTAACCGTCTGCATTTTTACACAATTATACTTTGTATACCTCTTTGCGCCATCCATCCGTATTAGCGAACGTTTCTGTTGTGTGTTCTTATGTTAGAAGAATTTCCAAAAAATACAGACACATGTTTGCATGAGTTTCCGATTATCGCTGACTAAAGGCATATTTCTAAATCACACGAATCAAAGTGAAAATCGATTCAAATGTCACTAAAAAAGGAAAACTGCATCAAAATGTATTTTACCAATATCGCCCACTGTTCTATGTTTATGTAAGCAAGTTTTACTATTTGATCAAAACATAAACACAATCTCTGTTAAACTTGAAAAAATATAAAAATGGCCTACTGCTTTTTTTAGTACCAGAATTTAAACAAAGACTATGCATTAAACAGAGATTCAAGGACGGTCTTCAAGAAAGGCGAAATTCAAAGTATGTGGTAGGAAGAAATGGAGCTATGAGTGCAGCAGAAAAAAAGATTCTAGATGACCACGAAACGCCAATATGATGATAAAAGTGTTAAAAAAAATAATTGATTTTGACGCTGGTTTAAATGCAGTTGTATTTACGAAAGGTCGATATAAGTTACTTTGTGTATTACTTTTCTGTATAGCGGTGTGAGGGACGTTTAATGTTAATGAGCGAACGTCTGAAGATTTGCAATGTGATGCTAAGCCCCACTTTTCTGTTTGTAAGTTGCTTGTACCAAGGAAAGCATGTTGACTTAATAAAGAAAGTACCATGGTCGTTTTATATTGCTTCAGACAATTTGTCAAATTCAATACCAATGTTGCTTTATGTACATTTTGTGTTGTTGTGATGTAGTGAATGCGGTGCTAAAACTTACTCGTTAATTTTACTGTAGAAACTTGTGGTTGACTGAAAATTATGTCCTTTGATTTAAAACAATCAGATTGTGACCAAATGCATTGCAGAGCTTTTCGGTTGATAAAAAAATATATTAAACAATGAGAAATTTTTTTTAAAACTGGTGAAAGGTACCATGATAAGGAAGGCAAATATTTGATAACACCATAGTTTTAAGTTTACTTCAAATGTACATCTTATTTGCCAGTAATTGCCGATTTCTATCGATTCTCGGTTTTCCACAGTACAACTTGTATTTCAATCTGTTGCGTTGTGTGACGTAATAATCGACTACCAGTTTTGTGTGATAACGCAACGTGGTTTAGTTCTTTTCGTAGCTGACTTCCGTGCAGCACGGTGCTGCGTAGGTTGTATTAGAAAAGCCATTTAAGGTCGTGTTGACGATTATTGGTGAGTTACTTTGTATATATGTGTTCAATGACTCCAAAATGTGAATTACTATAATGAATGCGAACTTAACTGCAATGACCTAAACTAAACTGTCATTTCGCTCTGTAATAGTTGTGCTGTACGTGTAGTTGGGTTTATTCAAGTTGCTTAAGTTGTTGTTGTTTTCGCAGCGTTCTTGTACGGTACTCACGTGAAGCGTGATTTTTCTACACTGTCGCTCTACATAGCTTGGTAAGCATGTGTACAACGTGTAATAACATATTGTGGTCTCATGCTTTTTATGTGTTTTTGGGTTCGTGAGTGATTTTGAGGATTGCCCATGTTACATGTTCTCTTTCGGTTCCCATAACAGTTAAAGAGCTTTGAATTACATTCCGGCATTTAAAATGCATTGTTTGTGCCATGCTTTATGCAGAAACCGCAAAGGATAAGACCACAATGCGCTATTATGACGTCACACACAATCTTTACGAAAGCGACTTACAAACAGCAATCATCTACGCGACAAAACACGCCTTTATAATGCAAACGACATAGCGCCGTGCTCCACGGAAATCCGGAACGAAAAAACTAAATCCCATTGCGTTATCAGACAAAACTAGCAGCATTTTTTTACCACACACCATGCCATGGATTGCAATACAAGTTGCAGTAAGGGGAAGCTGGAATGTATAGAAATCAAATAAGATGTAAGAGCTATATAACCTTTTTTCAACTAATGTTATGACAAAACTGCCACGAAACAAGTCAACGTACAAATTAACAAAGTGTTTCGCGTAATAGTCTTAAGAGAAAGTACAACGAATCAGCTCTGGATTACTGCCGTCATGCCTGAGTGATGTTGGATACAGTTGGTTGCGTTTTAAGCAGTTGTCGAAATTACCCTTTTTGTTAATTTTCAAGCATTTCCACATCTATGCGTCTTTGCAAGCAGTTAAATCACGTTATAGTTTGGTATGTTTTGATTTATCTCAGTTGTGGATTTTAGGCTCGTTTTGACAAGCAGAGTAGAAGTAGGAGTTGCTGACTTGCTGAGAACTTGACCTGGCAACACTGCAATGTACTGTCACTGCCAACAATCAGTGCCAAATGTCACTAGCGAGTTAACAACTTTTAGACTTTTTTTAGATACAAAAGATTGTTTAAGTTGTGTAAACTGGTGGATAAAGGATAAGTGTGCCCAGCAGTATTGACAATTGACTCAAAAACACAAGCATAAAAGCAAATGTTTCCATTTTCGTGATGTTTAAGCTAATGCTTGTTAGGCATGGACAAACAGAGCTAAATAAACATGGAATCATGCAAGGTCAGATTGATGAACCATTGAACGATACAGGAAGATCCCAAGCTATGGATTTAGCCTGGTATTTTGAAAGAATATTTGTACTTTTACATTATTGTACAAAGCTAATGCTTTTCATGTGTTGTTTTCATCCAGTTTTTTGAAAGATGAAGTTTACACCCATGTGTTCTCCAGTGATCTAGCCAGAGCTTCTGAAACATGTAAACTTGCACTGTCAAAAAACACATCATTTCAAGGTTGGATGTTTCCCCCAAATAAACATTTTAGATATTAAAAAATCATGTCATATTTTCATAGCATAATTCCCCATTTTATACCATGTAAACTGCAAAACATACTTTTAGATGCAAAAAGTGACATACAAATAAAGCTTGAACCCAGATTGAGAGAACGTTGCTATGGGTCTATGGAAGGTAAAAACAGTTCATCTAAATTTGTCAAACAGTTTGTTAACTTGATGTTATTTTGAATTTCTTCTGTAGGAAAGCCTTTTGTTGAATATCTGAATGCAGCAAAGGAAGCTGGCATTGACAGAAAAAGCTTTACCCCTGAAGGTGCTGAAACTAGGATACAGTTGTTGAAAAGAGCAGAAGATTTCTTTATGTGAGTGAGTTTTTTATATCGGTGTTGTAAACCTACATAGTTTTGTTTTGCTTAATGATTGTAGACTTATTGGATTGTGAATGGAATACATTCTTGTCGTGGGCTTTTCAGTCAAAATGGCTACCTTATCAAATTATCCAAAGTTGTCTTTTACAGGAGTTTATGCGAATCAGTGTATTTAAACATGTCTAATGGAGATGAAAATGTGACATGTAAGGCCAATGTTCTTGCAGTTGGTCATGGTGCATATTGGAGATCTTTATGTGAATTGTAAGTAAGGTTTGTTTACAAATAAATATATATGATTGCATTGTAGTTAAAAATGCCTAAAATCTGGTCAATGTCTTTTATGGCCTGTTTGTAACTTGGTTGGCTGCTAATATGTATGTCTTCAATTAAGTATAATTTACTTAAAATTGTAGACTTCGAGATACATTTGGTTGCATCTTTAACCAAAGCCTTCAACCTGTCATGGCCAATGCTGGAAGGACCAGTCTAATAGTGACGTTACCATCACGCAAAACGGCCGATGACGTCATTTTTGATACGAGTGAAACAAACTCTTTGGATGACTGGAAAAACGGAATTACAATAAAATGTTTAAGTCTTAACATACCCGTACACAGTAATTTATGATTTGCTGTCAAATACTGTCGTGTATTCTGGATTCAGCACAATAATCTTTAACAATAAGCTTTTTCTAACTAAATGGTCAGATTTTGACTGTAAAATTCACTAGTTATACTACAAAGTGTGTGGTAAAATCGTTGCCACAAAGATGCTTTGTTGGTTTATATGTGATATGAATCTGTTTAACTGCGAAACATTTTGTTTCTTGTGACAAAATTCAAAATCAAGTGTAAAGTGCATTGTGCAATAAAAATTGTTAGTATGGACAGCGTTTTCTTTTGCTAGGCATGGATCAAATTTTGTGATTAGTCAAACGGGACATGGTTGCTAAGAGGTAACGATGTCCTGCTGTATGAAAGAAAAGTAGCCCATCTAAACCTTTTGACGTCGCACCAGTTCGGCAAAGCGGTCAATTCCTGACAACCACCCTTACTTTTTGTACGTTCACCAGACTTGGCGTATTGTTAAAATAGTTAGTGTGTTGTGAACTGTGCAATAATAGGATTTTTTAAGTGTTATGGATGAGAATAGGGTAATTCCCTCGAATACCCCCACATGGTGGGTAGAGTTACTAACAAGATACGTTTCTCCTGATCCAAAAGTGCTTAATTTTCGACAGGTGGCGCAAAGAGCACTTTTTTCATTTAAAACGGTATATCTCAAAAAATGCTAAGGGTTAGGGCTATTAGGGTTGGGGTAAGGTATTAGCACTTAAAATTCAATAAAACTAACCCAAAAAATTAGTTACTAATGCAAAAATTTTATGTAAATATTTCCCAACCCATTTATAGCCGCTAAATAAATAATTCAGCTCTTTACGCCACCTATCGAAAATTAAGCACTTTTGGATCAGGAGAAACGTATGGTATTAGTAGCTCTACCCACATGGTGTCGCTGCGCAATGGTTTTAAGGTTTCGCCAACTATGGTGGAATTTTAGTGTTAATACTTTAATATAATTTGCTGTGTTTTACTGCTTGCACTATGTTCCAACTTATGGTGGTAAGACATGCAGAAACACAGTTTAACAAAGATGGCATCCTGCAAGGGCAACTCGATGAGCCATTAAATGAAACTGGAAGAAAACAAGCAGAGGCTTTGGCACAGTAAGAACTGGAATTGTTTGAAATTTTAAACATTTTTTGGCCAATTTGAGACTGAGCGCATTGAACAAAATAATCTATTTAGATCGATTGCTAAGGAACAGTTCACTCATATTTTTTCAAGTGACCTCAAAAGAGCTAAAGATACCTGCCAAATAGCTTTGACAAGGAATGTTCTTCAGCAAGGTAAGTGGTGTATCATAGATTTGCTGAATTCAATTGCCCTGCATCATAGTCCGAAATTGTCATGATCAGATGGAAATTTAAAACCCTCGATAATGCTGGATCCAATGCTCCGTGAGCGATCATATGGCTGCATGGAAGGTAAGTGTGTGGAATTCAGTAAGGATTTTAATATCTATAGAAATATTTATGTATTACTGTATTAGGAAGATTGAGATATGAATTTATTGATGCTGCACAACAAGCTGGAATTGAATCAAATATGTTTACACCAGCTGAAGCAGAGTCTTACATTGCATTGCAAAAGCGAGCAGAAGATTTTTTTATGTGGGTATTTAATCATTTGGAGTGTGATGCCTGAAAAGTTAAATCTTTTTCTGTAGAAACTTGTGCAAAATGATGCAGACAGTTGTACATGGTACGGGTAGCAACTTTCCATATGGAATCAATGTTTTGGTTGTTACACATGGTGCATTTTTGAGATCTTTTTACAAAATGTAAGTTGACTTACTAGTAATCTTTCGTAAGTGTTTCTGAAACTTTGTTTTGCGAGTATCTATGCTATTTCATAAATAGCACTGTTTTAAAATGCAGACAAACATTAAAACATGAATTACTGTCTTGATTGAAACCAGATTTGTTTTGATAAGACATTAGAAAATTTAAGAGTCTTTATTTTGGGCCTGTGCCCTTATTTTATCGTGTTTACAACAATGTCAAATGTGTTTTTGTAACTGGCTGTGGACCATAAAAACTCAATGGTCAACAGTAAGCAAGATATTGTTAAGCAACATTGGCACACAAAAAACATCACAGTTTGTTTCTGTGGTATATATTTATCTATGGCAATCCTGGTTATCATAATTACAACCTATGTTTGTTTGTAATTTTTGTAGGTTGAAAGAAAAGTTTGCATGTGTATTTTACAATGATATTGGAGTGAGGATGTCTAATGCCGGCAGGACAACCTTTGAGATATGTTTTCCGCCCAATAAAAGTAGTGAGACATTACAGTCTCTGACTAATGGGCAAGATGAAACATGGCTTAAACATGTCAATGTAAATTGTACAGATTTTGATATTCCAATTTCTAGATCAAGATAATATTTTACTGATTTACTCACTTGTTTGAAAGGAACATATTGTATGTGGGTGTGCAATACTTATATATTGTATTATGTAGTACATACTAACCTACCTGATTTTGGTGTTTTAACGTATTGCTAATTGAGGTTTTACTTTTCACCTCTTTGCATACCTTATCTTTTCATATTTATGTACCTCAATGTTATTAGATTAGAAGATCTTCTTTTATTGAAACAACTCCAATTTGTTATTATTTTGTATGTATCAGATGCTATTCTGCACGTTAGTTATGCTTTTACTAGTTTCTATGCTACACATTTTTACCAGTGTTAAATATGCAGCCTTATTAGTTATTTTTCTACATTGCTACCTCTACATACCGTACTGTTAGTCATTCCAAATGCAGTACATTTTAATTTAGAGCTTTTTAATGACTTTTGTAATCAATTTCATACCATGTGTTTTTGTTTTGTGTGAAATGAAACTTTTTGTTACTTGGTGAAAAACTAAAATGGGTTAGTGATTTTAACGAGGGCTTTAGATTGTTACACCAGAAGCTGGACACTACATTGAGGTTTGAACACCACTGTCATTAAATGGATACAAAAAGGCAAGAAGACCATTCGGCGGTACATTTTGGAAATTGGGCTACGTTCTGTACCTTGCGGCTGTGTTCAAATGCCACCTTGAAATCCGAATTAACTTGCGACCATCGAATAGTTTTTTTCTCTGGGCGACAACTGCTCATTAGTAGGTTGAAACTTGAAACCTATCAAAGTACCGTGGTGGCTAACGTTAATAAAACTACATAGATATTAATGCTTTCTAATCATAAAAGATATACTGTAGAAACCCGTAGGTTTGAATCTGAATTGATTCAAAGTTTTTTTACCAAATTGTATTGTGATTTTTTTCGTGCACGTCGACGAACCTGCAAAGATAACCACGTGGTGATAATGTGGAACAACAAACACATGCTTACAGCTGCAAAAACCTAGCGGTTGTAAGTACAAAATTGTATTATAACTGGTAATAATGTTAATAAGTGCAGCAGTTGTACCTATAAACGGGCCTAAGAAGGTTAATTACAGTATTGGTGGAGAAGTGAGTGCTACAAGAGGCGACGTGACTTCGTTGGGCAACATGGGTGGTTACCAGTCGGTTGAATTCTACCAGCCAGACTCACAGTGTATCGATAAATATGACACTTAAATGAAACACAGCTTCATTTTGGATTGCAAGCTGTTGTCGTCCAAAGCCCCTTTGTTTGCAACCAGGGAGTCGAACCGGAACTGAACCCGAACCCGCAAACCGGTTTGAGCGGTTTATTTCATTAAACCCGAACCGCTAATTACGATTTTCTAAAAACCCGAACCGGAGTTGAACCCCATATTTTGTTTGGCGTTGGACCCGAACCGGAACCGAACCAGTAAAAAATGCAGTCTGTTTTATATGTTGTGATTTTATTCAAAACTAATACGCGAGATAACACTTATAGGGCGTGTCAAAAATTACAGTGCACGGGCAAAATTCTTTTGGAGTTTGATAAGGCCAGGTAGATGATGGTTAGAGTTAAATTGACATGAATAAAGATTTGAACCGGTTTAAAAACCGCAAACCGGTTCGGACCGAATAATTTGCCCGAACCGGAACAAAACCCGAACCCGAAAATATACATTTTTAAAAACCTGAACCGAACCCGAACCCTTAAAAACAAAACCAAGTGAACCCGAACCGAACCTGAACCCATATGACAAGCGGTTCGACTCCCTGTTTGCAACAAATCTAGTAAAAAGCATGTATATGACGTGTGAAGCCGAAGGTTTCTTAAGGGAATTGGCAATTGTCCCATTTGAAAGCATGTTCTCCGTTTGATGAAAAATCTTTGAATGCCAATTGTTTGCATTATTTTTTAAGTTTATTTTTGATGTCCAGATCTTAAAATTACAACTGACGGACAGGCTAAACTAGGAAACACGTCTTAGGTTTAAAACTGATGCTATTTCACTCATATAGTTTCCAAACCCCTCCTTCGTTTGAGCAATGACACTATTTTTAACCTTACCTTCCATTGGCCCATGACTCAAAATGGATAAATTTATATTAAAGTCAGTGTACCCTTGGGAGTAAGACATATTTAAATGATGTAACGCCGACAGCTGTTACCCAAGCCTGTCTCGTAATGTAAAATCGTTGTCTTGTTATCTGTGTGTAGGTTCATACATGGTTCTTGACTTTGTTTTTGCAAAACATTTGGAGTCAATTAACCAACATGGTGCCACAGACAGACATCATATGTGCGTTTATGGTTCAACACAGTGGTGAGAAAGAAGTTTGTCGAACTTGTTTGTCCTCTGTGAACTTGATCGAACTAGAAACATGTCATCAGGGTTAAATCAAGCTCGTGTTGGTCTCTTTGCAGTGATATATATCGTGCTACTGGTTGTAAGTAGTTGTTAATAGTCTGCCGTGTGTGTGTGTACGGGAACTTGAGCAAGCTTGTTAGAGTCTGGTTTAACTCGTGTGGTGATATTCGCATATCAGAGTTCTCAAGGACCGGCATGACTGCGTTGTCGTTTCTGTTGACCATGGTACGACATGGCCAAACTGTAAACAATATGCTACAGTTGCTCCAAGGACAGAAACTTGATGCGCCTTTAAATACCAAAGGCAGAAAGCAGGCTCACGAATTGGGCAGGTATTGCATGTGTTCCTTGCCATGTGGGTAAATGTTACTGTAGCCTAGGAATGGAAGTCATATATATTACTAATGGATTTATTTGTGGACTCCTTTAATCAGTAGAATGGTAAAGCCCAAAGACAGAACATTTCGAAACCCAGGATAGTTTAGAATTCCGATGTTATCTTTCAAAAACGTTTTGTGCGCATATTTTTGTCCGCTTCACGTGTTCGCTATTTTCTTGTTGCTGTGGTATCAATCCAGAAATCAGTATGACAATCGATGTACACACACAATGTATTCCATATCGATGACCAACCCAAAACAAAGACATCCCTGGAATTGAGGCGAGACTTAAAACGCCAAAAGCAATGGCTACACATGTTGACTATAACTTTGGCTATATGTTAAAATGAAATTGTATTTTTATCAGAAAGAACCCTTATAAACTTGAAGGTTTGTTTTTGATGGCTTCAGTGACACAAGTTTAATTTGCAGGAGCTTGAAAGACGAAGTGTTTACTCATGTTTACTGTAGCGACCTCAAGCGGGCAATTGAAACCTGTCTGATCATTCTGCAAGAAAACAATCACTGCTCAGGTTTAGGTTACGTGTGCTTGACGTTGGTGTTTTTAACAAGTTATGCTATGTTTAGAACACCCGCACAATTGTTTACATTAGGATAGGCGACATCTTCGATTAAATTTACACTCTTTGGAAGAACGTATAGCTAACAGCACATTATTATATATAGACACAAATATAATACTTGTTGGTGTTTGCAGAAAATGGGGAAGGAACAATGTTGTACACGACCGATACTCGTTTGCAGGAAAGATGTATGGGAGTACTAGAAGGTCTGTTTCATCAACTGCTATGGCCGCCAATAGCATATGTATTAGCCCAAAAACAATAAAAATTTCATGACATGCTGATGTACTGTGATACAAAACTGTGTGCCCAAAACTTTTTGAAGTACACATATTCATCCATTTTTATTAAAATGTTACAAAAGTACAAAAACGTGACATACGGGACAAAGTGTTTTGTATTCACGACATTTTGGTTTGCCCAATTCAATGTTTTGCCATTATGCCTGAGCAAAGGTGCAGAACATGCTTTATATTCCATCATGCAGCATAAAATTGCCTACAAGGTTCATTTGCAGGCCATGCGTATTTAGTCTGCATTAAAGAATGGCTTTTAATGCATTTGCTGCATTCACTGTTGTTCCTGGAAATCCCTCTTTTCTATTCAATTGTTTTCCCACTTCCAGGCCTGCCTTTGTCTGTTCTGCGTCAGAAGGCAAACGAGTACAATCAACATCGCCGGGTGTTTACCCCGGAAGGTGGTGAAACTTTGCGAGAAGTTGGGCGAAGGACAGAATCATTCCTCAGGTAAAAAGCCGCGCTGTACAGATCCTTATCCTGTTTTCGGTTCCAGCTGAAGGTAATGAATAATTCATACCGTTTTGCAATTCATCAACAGGTCTTTGTGCGACCGTCTATGGAACGACAGCTCCATTACTGATGGCAATTTCACTTCACCAATACACGTCTTGGTTGTGGCTCATAGTGGTTCTATTCGCAGTCTCGTTAGCGTGTAAGTTTATTTTACATCTTACCATACAAAAGTGTGTTAATAGTGAGAAAAGGCCGAAGTGTAATGCAACAACCATTAGTTGAAATTGTGGTTATTGTTATTGTAGTAGTTATTTTTTTCGCTCTTTTTGCCCTCATACGACTTTGCATTACAACCGAGACAAAAGTTCGTTTGTATGTCAACAATTTGGCATGGTTAACTCTCAACATATAACTTACACATTGCGCAACGACAAAAAAATTACTGTCAACAAAAACTGGCAACTTAGCAGTGCAGTAAACAAACCCAGTTGGTTTAAAAGTTCGGAGCCTTGCTAAACTTTTTTCTTTCATTTGTGACGTTCTCACCAGGAAGTTCGTATTTACGTAGCCATACGCGTAGCGTTGACGTCATGATATCCGCTGACATGCGCTGCTCTATTGTTCCTTTGTGCCTTGTGAAAACCCCACAATTAGGGTCAAAACACTTATCTATGACTGCCTAAATATGAAAAACAGGACAAATGAGCTTTGGGGGTTTTGAAAAAAATCGCTTTTTGGCCTTGCTTCGTTGATACTTGCTAATTCCCTATAATTTATAAATATGCATTACTGCATTACTGAGCATAACATTTCTTTGGTTAAGGGGTCTCGTTATGTTTTCTCATTTTATACTCTTGGACCGTAACACAATACGTGCTGATGTGTTTGACAAATGAATGCGAATAAAAGCAAAATCATCGCTGCCTCGACTCTGCTGCTATAGGTATAGCTTTTCCATGCGGCAAATGAATGATTGGCGGCTTGATTAATTATAGACTGGGACAGAAATACAACTGCGACGTGCCGGATGACCTGATCGACCTTCCCTGCGAGAACACCAACCAAACCCGAGTCCACTTCACCCTTCGCTCACGTGACATCTGTGAGGACCTGAGGAACGTTACCTCTTCGAAAGACTGTAGTAACGATCCGTATGTCCTCGAAGTTCACTGTACGAAACTTTTCAATTCCGAACACTTAAAGTCGATGAAAAGGCGGTCGAATATGAATGACGGAATTTAAGGCTGACTCAAAGGACAGTTTGTGGATGCTTTTGTTTTCTGAAGATTGGTGTTGAATTTACTTGATTCTGTTTCATTGTTGCCAAAAAGTACGTGATATTTTACTTGCAGTTGATGTTACGGGGTGTTGAATGTTTGTGAGTAGTACTTGACACTGACAACTAAACATACAATGTCTTTAAAGGGGCAGGGGACAGAAAAGCAAGGTATGAAAACAAAACTTAAATCCTAAATCTCAGTTTTCATCAAATCCACGTTTCAAATCAACTGCAACAAACTTTACAAAAAGTGGCACCTAACCTGCGTGCTTTGCCACTTGAAGAGTCTGCGCCTTTTTTGTAAACTGTAGAGGATATTTCGTGTAAGCAAGATCACAGCCAAACCCACACAGTAGTAATATCTTCGTAGAGATATATTTTTGTTCTGAGAGGCGCAAAATGCACCCAAATACGTTTTGTAATCATAAATTCATTTGTTCAAATTAAAACACTGTTACATAAAGCAGTTAGTTTTCTAGTTGAAGAAGTGGGATCGACATAACATTTCAATGGTTTGTGACGTCAATGTTACGTCACGTGTCCTCTATTGCACTTTCACGAAAGAGTAAATGGAATCGGTTTGCTTTGAACTAAGATATAAATAGGGACATTCGAATACACAGTGATTGTAACAACGGGACGTTGCGTACGACGAAAAGAGCAAAAAGGAGATTCGGGCACAACGCTGATGCAAGCTATGACGCTCGCAACACACGAAACACCAAACAGAAAAACAAAGCGCACTCGAAATATTGCGCGTGCGCCAACGCATCACGCAGGGAAAACGTCATAGCGCAAGCCGAAACCCGGTATAATGCGAATTCCGGGAAAGGTCAGGACGCTGGAAACTTGAAAACTTGTGCAAATGCTGATTTTGAAGCGTTTACCATTGGCGATCTCCGTCACCTTCAGTTTCTCGAATGTTACTGGGTGTGTTTTGACCGGTGCCTCTTATGCATCCAAGTCAGCACCCTGGTCCACCAACGGTAATAGATCTCATCGTGCTGCGTGCCGTTGAAATAGTGGATGTGTACGCTGGAGGTTTGTGGTGCAGGGGCGGCCCGCTGTACGATTTAAGGTCCCGAAAAACTGTAGTAAAAAACTGGGCGTCGTTGTTGATTCGCAGCATCTTGCCCGACATTTTGTCCATGATCTTACAGCACCGACCCCAAAACGTGTAGCGTTCGGATTCGATAAGAAATGGTCGAAGAGGATAGGAGATCTCGTTGCCCATGTACGAGTAGCTCATGTAAAGGCATGTAAGCACAATGCACTGAACTTCAAAGACTGACGACGCATTCTCGGGTACCATCTCCCGGCACAGCATGTACACAAACACCACGCTGGACGGCATTATAAACGTGATGTCCTGCCAGCCTTGCATTAGAAGCGACCGGTCGACGCCGTGCAGCCACGAAATCACGTCGCTTGGGTCAAGGTCAGGTAGTCTTCGGCATCGCCGGCATATAAACTCGCCAAGACACCTGAGAAGTTCAGCAGTCGATGCTTGGATAACCACTTTTCGTGGTGCTCCGCTTGGTTTAGTGGCGGTCTGCTCTGCAGGTTTTGGTCTACTCTGCGCCACAGCGTTGGTAACAACGTTGCCCACTTTCCGTTCAGTAATCTCGTTTCGCCCTCCATCTCGTGCGTTGCTGTTGGCGAGGGACAGTTGGGTTTGCTTCACACCCAGGCCTTGGTATTGATCTTGCAGGCCTTGTTTGGTCTCGCCTTGAGTTCGAGGCTGCTGGTAAACAGGCTTCGTATCAACGACTCCGTTCGTTAGGCCGCTGGGCGCTTTGGAGTTGATCACATACATGGATTGCGACTTCTTTAGGCTGTTGCTATGTCCAGCTGGAAGGCCATTGGTGTGCCGGGCATGGACGTGGTTGCCATGGTTGGCTTGGTACAACGTCCCATCGGGGTATGATATTGATGGGTTGACCTGAACATAAGTCAACGTTTAGTTTCAAAGTCAACGGTTAGCTAAATTTCAAATGGCACAACGGTCTTTTTATAAGTCAACGTTTAGCTAAGTTTCAAATGCCATAACGGTCAACAAATTAGTTACAATAAATTTTTTTTAGAAAAGTCTTTGTTTGATAACTCACCTTTGAACCTTTGCTGCCTCGCCGTCTAGTCGACTCAACCAGTCGCTTCCAGGCTGTGCTGCTAAAAATTATTGATCGCTTCTTTCGTCCATGTTGATTCGACTCCACGAAGGGAATCTGAAAGAGGAAAGGGCAAACAATTTAATTACTGATAACTCCAATCGTTTAACCACAAAATGACGTACAAGCTAAAGTAAATAAAGGGTATTTGACTAACTGTTACCAGTTACCACAATAAACATTTATGTCTTTTTCTACTCGTAGCTTTGTAAGTTGTTTTTGTTGGGTTTGTGTATCGGTTTTGGAAGCTTTTTTCTGTATTTAGAATGTTTTACAGCAGCTTCGAAACACAAGTTTCTTTGAAACTTGCCTTTAGTTTGGCAGAGAGAGGTTACAGTCGTAAATAATTGTATTATTTTTATAATTGTAGCTATTGATTTTGAATTAATAATTGTAACTGTTGATAAAAACTGTAAAACATTTTTTTGGAATGTTGCACTAGTGCAGCATAGTTGCTCTTTGCAGGCCAGGTTAGACTTAAGACAACTTAAAATTGAGACATCGATCAATAACAGATTGGCTTTCAATTCCCCTGGTGACAAACAAGGCCAGATATCGACGTTGGGGTTCGATCGATTTGAGGCGGGTGCGGGACGACAATTACAATGATTGCAAAAAGGCTTTTCACCCGTCCGTATAAACTTTATAAAGCATTCATTTGATGTATTGTTTTTCCTATGGCTACGTTTGGTTAATTGGAAATATCTAAATCGTGATTATATTGCTGATGAACAAAAAAGCCTTTCATCGATATAATATAGTGTTTTTCGCGCCAATGCAAAACCTATGCTTGGTGATAGAGGCAATATGAGGCTGATCAGAGGCTAGTCAGGAAATGACAACACAGGCAACGCTGTTTCCTGTGTGATGAAACGACTAATGATCGTTACGCAGCCGCTTACTGCAGCGAAATAACAACAAACCGCGATCAAACTAGTGATTAGGGGCACATAACCTCCTTAGCCACACACGGGAACAGCGTAAACCACGACATACGCATTTCGGGGTGGGTTTTGTCACCACAGTATTTCCTTCGGCATTTTGCAACACCCCGTGTGCAAGGATTTAGGTCTTTCTTATATCATATCGAGGTTTGCCCATAGAAACGCAACAAATATACAACCAAGTTTACCTCATATCAGCCAAGGCTGAAACAGAAGCCCTTTAGAGGGCCGCAGACTTCACCCCAACTAACCCCTTTTTCTAGCTCCAAAATAGTTGCAGCAAACACATTTGTGGTGTTCTGAGTAGTAGTAACCATTTAAATTTCATTAACCTACAGCAAAGGGTATTTCCGCATATTAAACTATGTGTTTTGAACTGTGATCGGCCAAAGGGTAGGAAAACACCGCAATTTTTGACTAACGAGCAAGTTGTGCCTATTTATGACAGCGCAAACCCACGCTAGGCCCCGCACGTCAGCACCTGATCATGCTGCATGATGCAATGTGTTTACGGAAACGGAACGCTTTGATTTCACACGTCATTTGCATCAAACGACTGTCAGTTCGAAAAGCCGCTGCTCTGACGGCTGTGGTAGCGCGGGGCAGCCGGGTATGTAAGTGTGCCAGGAGGACATTAAATGCGCGGCAGGGTGACAAATTGATGATGTGATGCATTGTGCCACATCCGCTGAGCATGCGGTGTTGTGTCGGACAGGAGCGCACAATCACACGCTGAGTTAGATGCGCCCTCTTATCCGCTTTTGTAATAACACTTCCGCGTTCTGTACCGCCAACCTAGTAAGCCCAGAAACAGCCGCGAATGGCAAAAGCTCCGCGATGTTTTCCCGCTTGTGACATTTGGGTAGGAATTGCACCAATGGACAACATCCCATCACGCGCCTTTGATGTATGAATGGGCTAAGCGCAAAGGCATTGAAATTTGTAAAACGTGGTTGCGAAACTATTTGGAAAAGCCCATTCATACTGAATCCGTAAAATTCAACTCATATCGATTGAAACTTTGTCGATTCTGTAGCGCCATGCACTTTGAATAGACGATCCTCGAATATTTCACAACACGACTGAGGGATAAATTTAACGATGAGTTAAATTACCGAAGGTTAGACAAACTCGTGATGTAAGTCATTTGTTACAAAAAGGATGCACAAGAGCAGTCATGTAACGAACAAGGGTGATCAATTCACGAACTCATGAGAACCGTGCACTGACTCCCGCACTGTACAACCTCCCTCCACAGATGATGTAGACGTAAATGCACGTGATTTGAGTGTGTTGGGAATATTTTGTGTGCTGCCAATTTCATTAAAATCTTGAGTCGATAACCCCGCCCCTTTGCTTGTCTATATTGATTAGTTGGACACTAGTTTTATTTCGTAACATTTGTGACATTTCAGGAAAGTCGCCCTTATAAGGTGTTTTTTGCTTACACCACTTTGTTTCAAACTTGTACAAGACAAGGCCATAACTAACAGGATTCACTGTTTCAAAACTGGTTTACATAAAACTGTTTTATAGCTCAAAGGGTAAACTGTAATGACATTTTTTATGGCCATATGTGGTCCAAAAAAGTAAACAGCTACTATGGTTTTTAGTACACTTTAGTTTAGGGGTTTCGTTGTGCGATACATTAATGCTGATTTAAATTTCGCCTTAAAAAGTAGTACCTGTCGTTTTTATTTAAAATGTCTGAAACTTTCACAACACTTCAGTCCTATCAAAGCCGCTACACCGAATCAGTTAGATTTGTTTGTAATTGTGTTAGCTTGCGTCTTTAACAACAAACAATTCGAAAAACTCTCGATAGCTCAACGCATAAAAACTTGCACAATAATTAGAATATTCGTGCGATGATTTTTTTTAATATTCGTGCAGCGAACAGGTTTTGGTCATTTTTGCTGCGTCTTTTTAAAGTTTAGAGTTTACTTGGGGTGGTGGTGTAATTATGAGAGGGGGAGACGGTTGGGCTGTGAAATGCGTCAAAAGTTATGGCAACGCACAGGATTCACATCAGCATCCAGCTACAGCTCACGCACTCGCAATTGAGTCACGTCAGTGCAGACGACAGATACCTATAGCATCCTGTTTACCATTTTGCTGTGCCGTTTTCATACCAGCTACATTACTGATACTTGCATTACATAACTGTAACCGCCCAAAAGAAAGATCTTTACCAAAAACTGTGGACTTATGGTCTACCCTGCTGTTTTTGTCCTTTCCATTATTAGGCGTGCTTAAAATCGATGGTATCCTTATGTAACTGCATTATAACTTTATCGAAACTATGCCATTATATATAGGGTGCGTTTTTAGAGTGCCTGTGGTTGATCGATTCCATCCCAGCTTGCGCCTTTACTGTTTTCTATTCGGGTGCACTGTTGTTAAATAATTTATCAACGCGTTTGAACGTTGGTCGTTATTGCAAATGAATTCCAACTAGACAACGTAATACCAATGGAAGTCGCAGCTACATACACCAAAATCTACATTCGTCGACAATACCGATTGTTTCCACGACAATTGTCAAGGCTTGTTTGGAAGGTTTCAAACAAATGCGGGACTGGTAGATTTTTCGCAAGTGGACAATGTTATTTAACAGCGCCTAAAAGCGATCCAACAGTAACAGTGTTTGGGACTGAACACATACGTATTAAAAGGCCTTGTGTTTTTGGAGTCCAAACAACGTTTGTTGTGTTTAATGTAGGCAAGGACTTTGTAACTAACCTGTTTAAGATTTTCAATGCTTGATATCCGTTGATCACGTTGCAAGTCGGCGGTCACACTGTTTCCCATTTTTCCAATATGCTCGAAGTAATGAAGTCTGAATTATTGATGAGTCCGTCAACGTTGCTGGACCCGAAACGGTTTCAGGCCAAAGCACAGTTAACTCAAAAAGTCACTAGGCATTCAGCTTTAACACATCGGACTCTGGAAATAGATAAATGACCGGTTACAGTCGTAATGCAACAATGTATTTGGGGTTTCCCATGATTTTTCATGAGTTTTCGAAGCTGTTAAAATTGTTACTGCCGCTGCATGTCTGTTGCTTTTCAAACTTGAAAGAAGGCTTTTCAACCTTTGTTATGGTAAAAAACGCGTCCAACTGGTCAAAATCAATACTGTACATTTGCTCTTAGCCTGATTCCAATGAAAGGCACAATCACAAATCAGCCTTAAACTCGATTTATATCATGTCTTCGATATTCAGGCAGTTTTGATATATTACTGAAAAACTGTACGTGCCCTTAGGTTGGGTGTTAACAAAATCCCTCCTAACACCGCACACATAAACAAGTTACAACTAAAACCGGCTGTTTTCCTTATTAGCGCCTGGAAAAACAAACAAGCAGGCGTTTGTTTCAAAATCTTATTCTCTGCAGCATCATACAAAACGCCTGTTGTGTAATCGGCTTACGAAAGCATCTATGCATCGCAACACCGTCATCAGAAAGACACAAAACAACATGTTTACCGTCCTGCCGTGATTACTAACGCATTTTTATGATTTCTTAGTTCAACTGAAGGCAAACTCCTCATCATGGTCTATAACTCTATATGAACATGCTGATAACTGCGAAAAACAGTTTGAAGTCATAACATTCTAAAGTTTTAACCTAACCATAAACAGATTTGCTATCGCTTTCAGCTGCTTAACCGAACGGCCCAACAGCCTGTCAGGCAGCGACCAGCAACACTGCGTATTATTCTTCCGAGTATAGTTTTCAGTCTTTGCGCGAGACAAACGCTGTGAAAAAGGCGCCCGGTATCAGACTTCCTGCTTCACCACAATGGCCTGCTTGCCACGCTCTCAGAGACCAGCAATACAAAACTGCCGGCGTTTGCAGTTATCAAGGGCTTCTCTTCTCGCCTTTAGAGCACAACTGTTGGACGACTGCGGCCCCGTACTTGTAAAAGGGGATTAGGATGTCCCCTTTTCTACACGATATCGGATTAGTTTCGCGAATATATGACACTACGTTAAGTCGATTAACGGACATTACTATACTGCTGTGTTGGCAGTTTATGATCAGAAACGCCTTTCCTCCGATTCAGCTACTTGATCTTCACTTAAAAAGCAGCCATTCGGAGCGAAATAAATGTGCAAGTGCTTGCAATTTTGCCAAATGTAACTGCCAAAACTCAAAAACGAGCCCCTAAACCCAAAATAAATCAACCGTCCAAAAACAGCTTAATCTCAACTATTTTTGAGCTAACTGGTCACTGTTTGCGTCTAGTTTTGTTGGTATTGCGCATCCCACCGGTTTACAGTTAAAAAAAGCCGAACGGACACCACCCACGGAACACTCAATGAAATATGCATAATATGTCACGCGTAAATGCTATTTTGCCACACACTGTGTTTTCGACTCTGCAGCTACCAGCCCACCACTACAAAAGCCGTCTGTGATATCGATTTAACACCACTGCTTTCCCTTTCTTGTAAACATACCCAATGTAGCAATTTTCCTTGTATAACTCACACCTGCAGTGGCCAGCTGTTCTGGGTTTTTTTAAAGCGGGGATGTTTAGACTTGGACCTATACACGTCGATCAGTGGATGGGAAGCGACCAAAGACGCTGAAGCGATGCTGGGCAATATTGGGGTCGCGATTCGACTACAAGGCGCCAGTCAAGGACAGCGGTTGCGCTACAACAACTCACCAACAGCAGAGCTAAGGAAACCGGGACATGGAGACGAGAGAGAGAGCTGCCACTACCCGTGAGAAACTTTCATGCAACAGGGAATTCAAACGCCGGCCTTTGCTATCAATGTACGCGTTATTGTGCGTGCAATATCAAATATGGTTGCAAGCGAAACAGCGGCGTCTCAATTGCCCTTCCATAGGCGAATAACCATTGTACAGTGGGTGCTTGATTATTTCCGCGCCTACAAGTTGCACAGCAGTCTGCTAGCAGCGACGTTTTGTCCTTGGCATTTAATGTGAGGGCTGTTTGGCTGCCAGACAAAACCGCATCGTGCTCCTCAGCGGTCAGTATGACCCCGCATTCATTAGCGCCCAATTGATTTTGGCGTTTGATGTCTATTTTGCAGGCGACTTCCACCACTGATCACATTACGGCGTTCAAAGGCAACATCGAAAAAGTGAAGTAAGCTTAGCCATTACCTATATTTACATTGAAATAAGCTTTGCGGTGTTAACTTCATATGTTTGTGCCAACTTTCCTTTTACCCTTATCTATCAAATTTACACGATAATACATTTAACATATTAGGCCACGTTAAGTTTGAAAATCGCCGAGTTTAAATGAGCAATAATGGCTCGAAAAAAACGAAATAATCTGTACATAGTAGTTACATTACGCAGTAATATGAACAAGAATTTGTCCTGTTTGATAGTTTAAGACTAAAAGCAGTTGCAAATTCCTCATAAAGTTTTGCGAATTCGCAAACACTTGCATAGATCAGTTGAGCGGATTTGCATGCGTAATATGCGCAAGGAACTATTTCGGGGCAAATTCCCATCGTTGGTTTGAGGTCACATATTTCATACGCTCTGCAGCTCAGCATATACACATTCCCTATTGACCTGTGATTGGGCAGTGATTCAAGGGACATGTAACTCGTGAGAAGGGATTTGGGTTTGCCTTGCGCCGCCATGGCTTGGCCTGTGACCAATTTCAACACTTCCAGATGAATTTTGAAGCCACAAACACACTCCAACGCCTTGGGTTAGGGTTGTAGGGTAAGAGGCAAGGTAGGTCACATGATTCAAAGGCCGATCCGCGGAAGCGCATACATTCGCACCGCCATTTTGAAACTATTGACGTCCACATTGTGCTCTGCAAGGAGCAACTTTGACAACAAGTTCTGTTAAATAAATACTTCCTATTTGTGATCAAAAACAGAACCTTTAACTTATACTCACACTAGCTTTGTACAATTTAACACAAAAACAATCCAACAAGTTAGCGAAAACACGCATAACTTTAAAATACATACAACTGAAAATTTGTTTAAGCAACTTGTGCTGTGTTACACTTGCTGGGCTGGGCACACCATGCTTCAAACTACGAACATGTAATATTCGCCTTTTTCTTCAAATGTAAGGAGACTGCAGGTCAGAGAACATATGTTGCAGCCCGAATTCACCTTAAAAAGCTCAACGAACACAAAAGCTTCAAACCTGGTGGTACGGTGGCGTTTTCCCAGAATCGATCCACAGCAAAACAATCACAAAAATCGAAGCTACTCAGCCCCCTGACCTTGCGCTGTGACGTTATTCGGGTTCATATTTCGAGTTGTGTTGTTATTATCTTTCCCTGCTCTACCGAAAGATCGATATATTGTTTCATGGAATATTATGCTGGCTGCTGCAATCTCGGCGTTTGTGACCTCACAGATCCCCTGGGCGCAATAGAACGAACTGCGATGGTCAATTGCAATCGTAGAAAACCCCAATAGCTGACGCAAGGCTTATGATAATCGGGCTAGCACATACAACCACGCTCAACTATGAACTTTTTCCAATGTATACATACCCAAACTTTATTTGATATTTGGTTCAGTTATTTAGAGCGACATACATACAGTTATCGACTTATATTGGGCATACATGATTAATCTAACATCAGCTTTTCTATTCTTTGCAATTGACGCCACTTCTACCTTCTCCTATCGTTTGTATATCATTTGCATTTTGCTGATGATGCGTTCTTACGTAGACTAAGACTTCCTTGTCAAAAACTGACGTCCAAGAATCGACACGCCACCCTTGCAGTTCTACCTTTACTGACAGGGCGCGTGTGGAGGTGGAATCCTTGCGTGGCCTATTTCAAACTGTATGGGACGCTTCAGTCGTCCCACACCATCAGTTATCAACATATGGCGCCCGCTGTATACATCCCATGGGAATGTAGCCGCATTTTTCATGCTTTTCTCAGCGCCTAGTACTAACAAAGTTATCTATATAACGCGTGAGGCTCTTGCCTAAAATCTCGGATATTGTATGTTATTCCTACGAGAAAACTAAGGCAAAGACGTCAGCCCGGCGCAGAAATATTAACAGTGCAAACGACAGCTTCAAGATGCCAAGTTCAAAAAGTTTACATTAAACCAAAGCTAAAATGCCATAGCTAATGATCATTTCGTTAAAAAGCAAACTTTAAAGTGGAAAACTTTATTTCATGGTGGGCGAAGATTGTTCAATTTTTCTACCTTGAAAGTACATAAGAAACATGCGTTTTGCAGTTTTAAATTTATTTTTATTTTTTTAAACATTGAAGCTAAAAGAAAAGTGAATACCACAGTTTTCAAACAACTCATAAACTTAAGTAATTAAGAGTAGTTGGGAATTTCAAACAATTTTGGATTTTGTGGCCATTATGATTGCGAATACGCTGATGGTTTTTCAATGCCAAATAACGCTCGAAAAAACGACTTTCAAATTTGCAAGTTTGGGCCTAATGTGTCAGGCCTTCCAAACAGGTCGGCGATTTTCCGTCGTGACAATACCGCGTGAAAGGTTTTTGTCGAAACATCGATCGGATCCAAAATTCAGCATCGGCCCGTGTCATTTGTCGTGCACATCAGCTTGCGCAAGATAATTTGAGGCTTAAAAATAGAAACGGTTAATGCCACGAACTGCCAGCAAACTCTGTGCACATAAAATTGTTCAAAGCACGGCAGCAGGTTGCAGACAAACTGGCTGAGTGCCAAAATATCAGCAACTTTACAAATCATGGCATTGTGGGAATAACACACTGCATCAATCCACATTTTTCGATTTTGTAAAAGGAAATCACCTTAATGTGGTTTAGGCGCAAGTCGCTGTTTTTGGGATGTTAAGCGCAAGAGTTGCACATAACCCTTTGAGACCTGTAGCTAGCCTCTGAACGTGCTTTTTTGTCCTTGCTGTTCACCTCAAAGCTCACGAACAACACGAACACTGGCCTTGCAACCTTTAAGAGTCGCCGACAAACTACCGAACCCGCCAGTCGAAGTACTACTAGTCGATCTGTCGATCATCAAGTATCGTCGCGACGCATTCAAAATTAGCATCAAGCAATTCGCGAATAATTACGTCATTTGCTGAAATGTTCGCCTTTTCGGACTTGTTTTCTTCCTGTTTTTGTGGCTTGCGAACCCACCACACTCTCTCTACCTGCGTGGGCGCCAGATCTCTCGTCAATGGCAACCAAATTTGACAGGCAGCGTTTTGAATGGCTGGGCTAAAGTACAGCTATATTTACTTGGTATATTTAGATCTGGAGGCCTTCGTAGTCATTCTATTTGGTCACCATTTGAAAATTGTTGAAAACATAATAGAGCATGTTGGTATTTACAAAGTTGTTGTTAGGGAAAACGTGTCGTTATGTTTAAATGGACTAAATCAGCTTTTTCCTTAAATCACTTTGGTTTGAGCCCAGTTATTGTGAATTGCCTATGGTAGCCTAATTGTCGTTTGTTCCATTTGACTTGGCAAGTGCAAGCGATAATTTAGGAAATGATTACAATAAATTCGATTGCAATATTATTCAAACGACTAGAAAGGGAAATTGTGTTTTGCGACTTCAGTTATGGTTACGTATATGCTCTCGATTGGTCAAGTTCTATACTGCAACAATAACAGTTAAATATATTTTTTCAATGGCTTTTGGGCCGATGCAGAAATAGCTCACACCTTCAAGTGATCAGCAGAAATCCAAAAATACCTGGCAAACAAAGACGAAAATCGATTTCTTATTGTTGTAATGCGGTGCAACCCTATTCGAGGCGACGCGGGGCCCCCAAACCAAGACGGGTTCGATATTTCGACATGGCACAATCTTCTAGAATCAATTAATCAGTCTCGTGGGCAATCGAACTCGGATTGTTATGGCAACGACGCAAGTCGATGACGTATGTCGTCGGGTTGTTTGGCCGAGGCTGAAAGGGCGTTCGCAATTTGAACTGCTCAATGCAGTTGCAAGAACGTCACGAGCTCACATTCAACACAGGAGTCTGACCCAAACAGCAGCAAATCACAATGCTGTTGATAAATCTGTTGGCAGTTCTTGTTCTCGTGCACTGCACGTTAATGTGAGTCAAATTCCATTTTTGGTTCTTGGTTAAACCTTTTGCCATTATTGCGAGTACACAATGCACGAAAGATGTGAGATATCAATGCACGAACTGTTGCAATGTGGTATACTTGTTTTAAATGTTAAGTTTGGTATAATAACATGAATAAATATAATAACATGAATAAATGTTAGCCTACATGTTAATTTTATTGACTATGTGTCTATTTTAAGGAGTGTTTACTAACAATCGAAAGCAAGTTTATGTTCGGTTTGACTAAAGGGTTCCTTAAAAATAGAAACAGATGCTGGCCGCTTTTTGCCAAATAATTTATTTTCCAGCAACGAATTTCTAGGTAACATCTTTTGGCTTGATGAAATCCTATTAAGGCTATGCATAATTCAATATTGGTTGGACCCGATTTTGAACCGAGGTAAAATTGAGGGAATATTTTGACATGATTTTGGGGTAAATAAAACAAAGTATAATTTTGCAAATCCTTCAGATGAAGCTTAGTTTAACTAATTTGGTCCATATTACTATCACACGCATACACTCTGGCAACAATTATCCACAAAGGTGCTAACAGCAAACTAATTTTTTTTCAATTGTTTGTGGATTACTGGTAAACTAGACCAAATGGAGTTAATGACCTCTGGGTTAATGCTAGCCAAACTAGGTATGCTATGAGTCTTTGAGTTGAGTTGAATTGAGTTTTTTCGCTTGGTGAAAGAAAACATAGCGACACAATGCCACTAAAACAAATCATCAACGTTATGAAGCGCAAAAAAGTGAAGGGCACAATTGGTAGATAAAGACTGAACGCGCTACAGCTGCACCGTATTATAAGGCTTATAATAAAGAACTGTGCATTGTTGTGTTCTCTTCTCTTGGCACAGACGATGAGCAAGTTAACGAAATGGCTCAAAATAAACGCTGGTACAAGCATTGTTGGTTGGTTATAACTCGGAACGGGCTTTAAGGGGCGTCCCGCTTCGTGGTGGTGTATTGTCTGTACATCGATAACTGGAATTGACCGTTCATGCGCTGCCAATAAACTAATTACCAGTTTCCTCGAAGCGCCATAACAAAACACTATGTGTTTTTATCAAGAACTGTGTGAATTTTCAGAATTCGGGTAACGGTCCAGAGAGTTTACATGGTACACACAATATACCCATGCATACTTTGTTAAAAAGTTTATGTTACATCGGCACAAACTGGATCGCGGCACTACTAAAAACAGATTTGTAAAAATATATGTTAACATTTTCTACACCCATGCTAAGGATAAACAATGAAGGGTCCGTCAAACCATCTTGTGTTTATAAATTTATATGCAAAGGCCTAATGTAAATTGATCCATGCAAGGACATGACGCTCGCTTCCCAATTATGTTACTAGCGTGTTTAAATTTAACACAAAACGCGACACATTAAAGATAATGCATTCACAGCATTAATTCACACGACATCAGTCAATGTCCTCAAGGGCGTTCTGCGTTTTGCGCATGCCCTCAGCACGCGTGTCCATATCTTCAAGGCGATTGTAAAGAGCCCGGGCGTCTTCAAAGCAACCTCTGGCCTTTACAAGCTGACCGACATCTTGGTACAGAAGACCCAAGTTATAGAGCAACTGGGCAAGGGTGATATGCCTGCAAGACAACAATTGAATACAAGGGTACTTCTTGCAGTATAGTCGTCACTTCACGACGCTTGGCCAACAGATTTAGCTTGTTCTCACAGAACGTTTTAGCAATTAATGCAAATGAACGTCGCGTCCAACCAGCCAACTGATGCTTGTTTTAGTAGAAAGTAGAACCGGTTTTAGGAAATGTGTGTTAACGATGCCTAAAAATATCTCTTTAAACTGCTTTTTTAAACATGTGTGAGCGGAAATATTAATAATTACACCTCAAAATTATAAAATTTCGAAGTCCAAAATCACCCTTGTTTTTTTGTTGTTTGATTTTGGGAAAAGTTTAAATGCTTGTTATTGTTATAACAGTGGTATAGTTGGTCTGTGTATGCCTACAATTACACCTATCTTTTGAGTTTTACAATTAGCGTATTTTCAGGAAACTATAAATACCAATTACCTGCAAGATGAACCAAATGCATCTTTCATAACTTCAATTCCTCGTTTTAGCAGTGCTTCAGCCTGATCAAACTGGCGCAGTTCGTAGTGGCCGATTCCAATGCTATTGAAGCACTCCGCCTGATTTTCAGCTTTGTAAGTTGGGTCGACTTTTGCGTGGTCGCTCTCCGCCATAAAGCCATCGTGCATTTGAAGAATGTTCGACATCGCTTGTTGGACCTTGGTATAATTACAAATAGGGTTAAGTGTTGAAAACAGCTTTTTATGTATCTTGACCACAAGCAAGGGAGGCATCCACATTTGCGTTTCATAAACATGTATTTACAAGCTGATCTGCAAACTTCCTGGACATGAACGGAAATTGGATCACCGCTTCAGCACCTAATTTACATGTTATACCACACAAGGTAAAACTATGGCCATATTTGTTGTAAGTGATGGAAGGAGATATTAAATTGTGCGTTTGAAAGCGTTTTTTAGTTAGGTATTGTCCATTTGTGATAACATATTGCTGGGACCAAAAAGGCAACATACTTTTTTCATTGTTTACTTTTCATTGGAGAAAACTTGCAGACTTATGTCCAAACCGTATGCTTGGCTTCAAATGGGGGGAAATTTGCGTGTTTGGTGGTGAAATCAAAAATAGACGTTCTTAATCTTTTCTCGTTTAAAATTTACCCTGTTTTCTTACTTTACGCATGAAATAAATAAATTTAGCATTTATGGGTTAGTTTAACCCTGAATGGAAACCTGTAAGTCAGAAGAAAGCGTTTACTAAAATACTCGAGTGCTTATCATTTGTAGTTCCACCTAAATCCATCCGAAAATCAAAACAATAATACCCTTAAGGTCCAGCTTTTCCCGAAATAGCATTTTTGATTAAAATTAGAATTAGTGTATTCTGTGGAAATCGATCTGCATTAGGACAACGAGACTAATTAACTTATCAGAAACTGATGGGAAAGAACGCGATCACGACAAACCGTTGGTCGATAGCGGGATGAAAATGAAGGCACGTTGATTAAATTACTTCTTGGAATGCGTTAGCCCTTTCTTTGAAGTGGTGTCATTTAAAATTACTTTAATCGAAAAAAATACTGATGCTTATGGAGTTAAATAAACCAGAAAATCAAACGTGTCTTGATATATATATACATATACTTTTTTAGAAAAAGGCACATGTAAAGTTCCGGTTTAAATCCTACAATCAGTTACCGGTGTTGGAAGTTCCCCTTCGGAATTCGCTCCTCCCAACATCTTTATGAGCTCACGGAGCACATGACGAGCCTTGATGACGCACTCGCGCATGCGCAGTACACGCTGTTTGTCGTCGGAGAGCTTGCTGTATGCCTCCTGTGACTCTTTGTAGCGGTTGATTGCTGCACTGAACCTGCCGCTTGATTCAAACGCAACTCCCATAATATTGAGGCAGATGCCATGGCATTGACTCTGGAAGCTTGTGTCAAGTCCGCTTTGGATCACAATGTCCGAAAACCTGTTTGGAATATAGAAAAAAACGCTTTGTACTTTTCAATGTTTTTTTTTTAATTTTAGGTTTTTTTGCATGGTTGTGATTAGAAAGTTACCTCTTTTGTGTTGATGTCGTTTTTAGTGGATGTTTTTTTTAAAGGAAGTCAAAATGTATTGGAGTTTAACGCCAGTTGTTGTAAAAGGGGGAAAATGAATTTTAGGTTGCTGACAATTTTTCTTAAGCTTTAAGTCACATTCAGGGTATTAGGGTTAGGTAAGTGTAAAAAAATACAGTCAATTGTGTAATCTAAACTACAACTTCCCGGGACATCTATATTATGCGTTTTTTATTCACAACTGTAAAAGGGAACAGTGAGCAAGATTTCCTAACCTGTCGTACATACGCAGCATCGTCTGCAGTGACTGCTTAGTTTCAGCTGAGCCTCCCTCCACCCTATTAATCTTACTCAGTGACTGGATAACATCGCCAGTGCCTCCAATGCACAGAATCATCCCTTCGATGCCGTCTCTTCTGTCTTCAATGGCTGAATACAAATCATTGGACATCTCGTAAAATCGCATTGCGTCTTCGTAATTCTTATTCTTTAAACTTTCTCCAGCCTTGGCTTTGGCGTTTCTCGCCGTAGCCAGTAGATTGGTTTGTTGTTTGTCGGTTTTGATGGTGCGGTCTTGGACTGGTCGGGACACCATATTGCGGATGGCTTGCTGGTAGTGGAACCCAGCACCGTCTATACGACCGAGGTTGAACATGGAGCCGGCGATAAGCTCATGCATGTAACAGTTGGTCTTCTCAAGTTGTTGTTCAAGCATTGGCAAAGCTTCGGCGTACTGGCCCATTCTGTACAACTGCACGGCTTTGTCTGCATAAAAGAGCAATGTTTAAAGCATTGTTTTGCACAATATATAGTCACCATTAGGTTCACTTTAATGTCGCAAAAACAAGCTCACAGTCATTAAAAAGCCACAAAATGCAGGAAAGTACACTGCATTGTTTAAAGAGAGATACATTTTTTCCATGTCCAAAACGCGGGCAAGTATATAGCACCTATAGCTGTTTACTTGACGCAAATTACCACACTAAACATATCATAAAATTGATTAAAAAGGCGTATTTAGCGGTTAGAACATAGCTTAAGAAAAATTGTCAGTCGTTCAATACTGGCTTACCGAGTGAATCGGTGGGCCCCTCTAAGTGGATCATGGCAATCTTAATGTGGAAATGACATTCCAGCTCATATACACACAACTTGTGGCGACTGAGACCTGATCGTTCACCAACAATCATCAAATCGGCGAGTCGCTTTTCCAAATCCGCTCTGTATTCACCAGGAATGATGCCAGTTGCTAAGAAAGTAGAAATATTACTATGAGTAAAAGTCACAGGTAAATTTGGTTTATAAGCCCAAAGCCGAAAATTTATTTGAAGTTATAGTTAGACGTGAAAAATTATCGAATAAACCAATTTGATCGACAGGCCACCAAAGAGTGTGGATATATGAAAGTCAAGTAAACATGTTAACTGAGTGTGAATTAGGGCCGAAAGTATAGCCCCCATTCAAAAACGACCCGAAAAAAAAAACAATCAAACTACATATGTTGCATGTTTGTGAAATGCAACCCTGCATGATGTATCCACCTATTATAACTTCGCTTCCATAACCAAGATGGAATGTTTGAAACATAGTTGCTTGAAAAATCCGTACTATTATTATTCAACGACCGTGCAGATAAAATTAAAAATCGGTCATTTACTTTCCGTCAAGCGAATCGATTTACCCGACAACATTTCCTTTAATCGCATTTTATATTCTTATTGTGTTAGGTTGCCCACGAAAATGCATACGTTTGTGCCGTGTAAATAAAATTGCATTTAAAAGGAGAAATGTGTTTTTTGAGTATGGCAACGGTTTATTTTGATTTTTGCCATAACTTTACAACAGATTTGTTTACCTATGATACTAAATACAAAACGTATATATATAACGTTCAAACTTCTTGAAATTAACAACAATATATGTATGTAAAAAATGTTTGATAAAAAGATGTAGTAAATACACCATATTGCACTAATTCCAAATGTCGTTGTTTCAACAGTAGCGTATTTCACAACATCATGTAGGGTTAGGGCTTTAGTTTAAAAAACGGCCTTGATTTGGCTCTGACTTTGCACTCGGCTTTCAACTTTGGGTCCAGTTCGGTCTTTGTTTAGAGAAATCGTGTTCTGACTGGGTTTCGGGGTTGTACTTTCGGGTTCGGGCCTTCGATTTCGACCCGGTTTACAACTCTGCACTAAGGTCTGTCCAGTAGTTTTGCTTTTGTTTAAACTACTTTTGAAGTGTGGGGTTATTTTTAAGATACGCACTAAAGAACAAAAACACATTTTTTTCTTATTCGCCTTACACGAAACATATTTCACATCGAAAATGTTTGGGTGCGATACAAGAAGAAAAACACCCGCTTGGGACCAACTGGTTCTGATTTCGAGTTTGGCGTCAGTTTTATCCTCAACAACCGATCTTTGGATCCTATTGGTCAATACGCTTTACCAATTGCCATGTAAGTCACAGAATTCTGTATCAAATGTTAGGAGAAAGGTTTTAAGTCACTCGGTATCGTGATATTCCCTACCGTGTCTCTCATCGGGTCGCATCGCGCTCACACGTTCTCGAATCTTGGTGCATCGACTGATGATGTCATCCCGGATCTGACGTACGATATTGTCCATGCTGAATTGCAGGTTGCTTCCGGCTGCTAGATACGTAACCAATCGATACGGGGTGTGTTGTTATGTTTCGATTGCAATTCGCAAAAGACTTATTTTTATCCGTTGACGTGATATGTTGCACGTTTCAGTATTGCGGAAAGCAATTGAAATTTATCCATACATTACACCTAGGAATACAGTAAAGGTTTCTGAACAGATTTTGAAGTTTGTAAACCACATAACGTTTCGACTAATCTTACATTTTTTACGAATGTTTTGGCTTGTCTGTATCTTGTTGGAAATATTATGATTGGGGAAAGTTATTTGGACAAAAACATAGTTATATTCTCCCTCTAAATCACACCACAAAACAATTTCACCTTACATAAATTTGACCTACTGTATAAGTCTGTGCAGACAAAGCATTGACATGTAGCCTAAGTCAAATGTAGACATGCAAGTTTTTTGTACAACAATGGCAAAGGGGATTTTTAGGGTCAACTCATGGGTTGTACTATCATGTAAGTTAATCACCTAGTGGTTATTAATCGGAATGACGGTTGGTAGCAACTACTTCCATATTCGGACAAAATTTGTTTCGCAACACGTCATTTCGACACAAAGTCTCAACCACGTCAACCAGCATCTACGCGTCGCTTGGGGTAAATGACGTCACGTGTATTGCGACAACTTTTTTTGTATACGTCAAATTGTTTCACCAAGTCTTATGATCACCTTAGACTTTCTTATTACAACAAAAGGACTTTAGGTTCAAAGTAATGACAGATTTTTTTGTGGGCCTCTGTTAAGAACTTCGTCAACCTTCTTGTGTTAAGTACCCCAAAATTCGCATTTTAGGCTAGTTCTGCGTGTTAAATGGCCTAAATTATTTAAATGTATCTTAACCCGAGGTCTTATGTGGTTGAGTATCTTCTGATTTGTACCGATCCGGTTTTTAATTCGATTTTTAGCTTGTTTACCGTAATACTGTAACAATGAAAGGACCGCACATGGTTTGTGTGAAAAGACAAAGAAAAAATTGGCAGGCTACTGCAAAAGGCCACAAAAACTGTTTTACCTATGGTGATAGGCTAATATGATTTTCAGTGAAATACCTTGTGGTCATATACGGAATATTAGGTTACGTTTTGGGCCAGAATTTGAAAAAAGAGTTTGATCCTGGCCTAACTCAAGTTAGGGTGAATTCACCCTTGGCATCTTTCTAGCCGAAATTTTTACCTAGTTTCGGGCATGATTCGGATTTTGTGTTTTGTAGGTTTGGACCTGGTACCTACGGGATGAGCCCCTATTTAATGCCCGCTTAAAAACATTTTAGGCCTAGTGTTTCTCGCATAAACAAAGAAACGGAAAAGTGGGCTATAAGGTAAAAAAAGTTAAAGTTCTACCTTACATCATTAAATGGTTCTGGTTTTGACCCTGCTTACCGTCCATTGCTGCTGGTTTGGTGTTTGGGCGGGTTCCAGTTTTTCTTTGTTCTGTCGATGAGTTTTGTCCTATGTTTGCAGATTCTCCGTTAGCTTTTACAGCTGGGCTAGAGCCAGGATTGACAGTAAAGACTCTTGCTAGTCTCATTGCTGCGTTACTAGTGGCACTTTCCATGATCGGACAAGTTGGTAACTGGTTTCTAAAGGAGACTCCAAAACAAACTATCTGTTTCGCAAACTCCCAAATACACTATGGCTGAATTCTGTCAGAACAAATATTTGACTTGCGTTACAGTAAAGTACAGTAACTTTAATTTTGTCGCAACATTTTTTGTAATATATGGTTTTTCGCAGCATCTGGATAAACCAAATGATACTCTAGGTCTAAAACACCAATGGTTTTGAGTTCTGCAAATACTTTTTTAACCAGTGGTGTAGCTGTCTTCTGTTTTAGGGCTCATGTGACCTCTAAAGTCTACCCAATGTCGCAACTGAAACAACGTTATATTAACTGCGTTGGACAAAACATTCTCAGAGGCAATATTATCACCTGGTAACCATCCTAAGAAGTTAAGTTCTAATCAAAGTCTTCAGTTGAACATTAGCTTTCGGGTGTGAAGTTGCCATGGGTAAATCAATCAATTATAAAATCGTAAACCTGTGAGAATTTCATTAATTGAATATTTTGTTGTTGTCGGAAATCGTTTTGTCTTTCAGGATCAATAATGCGCAACGAACCAGTCATAACAATCTGAAGGCTTGCTGAATACTAGCGCTTCTTTGTAAACAGGCGTTTAATTCTTGTATGTTTTACATTGCGTATAAATGGTTGTACACACGTCGTTACTTAATGACTCTAGGTTTTTAAATAAGTTCCTGAATTTCACAGTTTCATATTTTCATGGTAAGTGGGTGCAATTGTAAGGCAAATTAGGCCACGTTTGAAGGTATCGATTTCTAACAAACTTTTTAGACAAATTAAACTACATAAAGAGCTACTGGATGTACGGCCGTATGCAACAACTCTATACACAGTCTGTCCGCAAGCATATTCGTACAAAAAAGTGAACATACGATGCAGCATGGTTGTGACTTAATTATGTGTGTTACCCAAAAGCTCGAACCGGAGCCGAAAAGTCTGCCCGACTTACAATTCTAATAGGTCGTTTCTGCACAAATACCGACAAGTTAGGAATTTAAAATGGGAAATGTGATAGGGAAAACCATACACGCGACGTATCATAAATTTATCCTACACAACGAATTTCTTGAAATGTGGTTTTTACAAAGGTAAACATCAAATAAAAATTGTCCAAATGTAATTACAAAAGTAGCAAAGCAACCAAGGTAATTTAGTTGTACAAAGATAAAGTCAAAACACCGTAGCCCAGCAAAAAAAAAACGTATGACCAATGTGTAGGTATAACTGAGTACAGTTTTATTATAAAGTCAAATAATGATTAAACTCCAATCTACTTGTCCGGCTTATTGAGTACTGCGTCAACAATGTACAACACAGCAGCTATGAAGCCGGCTATAACGCCGCAAAGGCGCTTCCTGCACGTTGGATAGTCGAAGTTGGAGCATTGCATGTAAGCGGCAAAACAGGAGGAAGCCGTGATGAAGAGTAAAACACATAAAACTGACCAGACGAAATGAAACATCGAAAATCCTTTTGAATCCAACCTATAGAATACACAAGCACGGATAAGGTTGAATATTTTCTTGGTAAAATAAGATTGTGAAACACATCATGGATTTTGACTTACTTCCCTTTGGGAGCGAACATCATTGCAAAGAATATAAGTACGGTTACACTCCATCCAATGCAGTAAGCTGCCAATGCGTAAGTTGTACCATCATAACATCTGTTTCAAAAAACAAAAACTCCGCAAAATAATGATAGAACGCTAGTTTTGCTCTTCAGTTATACAGTAAACCAAGTCTTCTTTCTCATTTTAAGTTTGCATGTTTTTACTTGTAATCATACGTTACTCTTACCCTCCACGACACCACGAATATCCCGAATCCACAAGAAGGCTAAACGCAGCGCCACCAAACACCAGAATTGCAGTTTTTAACCATCCGCGTAGTGTCGCTATATAACCTGCCAAAACAAGAAATATCAGCAGGGTCGAAACATGGCCGAATGGTTCGGGGCGCCTTAAATTTCGACACATTCAAAACACTGGACGCCCTGGGTTCAAAACCCATGAAAAACACAAAAAATATCCCATCCAACAAAAGTAAAAGTGTTCTTTGTCGTGAGTGTTCTTGTTTGGAAAATGCCTTATCGAAAGCCCCCCAAAATAAGTTCAAAACATGTTCGTGATTCTAAACCAGAATTTAAACCGAGTAAAAAAAGCAAAAAATGATCTTAATCTGTCTTAGAATAAAAAAATCTTTAATCACACAGCCAGTTTTAGTTTCAAACAAGCAGCAAGATGTCGTACCAACGTTGGCTGGGGCGTAGGTTCGTAGAAAGTACGATTCCACTCCGTATAAGATGACTGTGACGAAAGCAAGTGTTACACTGGCAACTTGTTCGTTGCACCATTTGCTGTAACAGAAAGTTGTCGGTTAAATAGTTGTACTGTATGCTACTGCAACTCGCTGTGTCGAATTATACGTGATAAATATCTAACATCGGTAAACAACTTGTCTACAATTATCTATGTTGATTTGCTTTTAATTTAAATCAATTAAATACTCGTAAAAACAAGTTACACTAATACATACGTAATTATTAAGCATGTCAATCAGTACAAGTGCAATTAATTGCAAGCAGATTTTTAGCATTAAAATATATTCGTAAATTGGGTTGTTTTATTGATAACAGGCCTCACAGGTTACGTTGTATCGTTGTTACTGCACATAGGCTACTTTGTGTTGTGAAATTTCTGTTTTTACTTCCTAGAAAGTATGAAACTCAAACACTCTCGTTTTAGGATGCCATTCTTAAAACAACGCCCATGTTTACTTTACATTAATCACCTGCTAACAGTGCCACTTATATGGAATCCCGCTATTTACTTAGTTACGAACTTACGACATGTATTTTGCTATAAGTAGAGCCCATATGCTTTACAAGTCAGGACCTATAATTCCTTTTGCACACGTAAACGCTTTGGAATTTCGTCAAAAGGTGCCTAATTCGTTCATCATCAAATTGTGTTGATTACGGTATGTCATAGTTTTGCAACTTTTTCATTTTAGAGCAAATGAAACACGGTATCAAACATAGGCTAAACAAAGTTGCCGTTAAACAAAGTTAAAAGTAAGTTAGATTAAACATAGACTTAACTATTACAGGCTGTATTTACTTAAAGGGTACATTTTGGGGGAAATTTCGACGCATTTGAGCCGGGTCGATTCGTATTATCAAAACTAGGTAACGTTAAGTTTATAATCATTTTTGCTATCGCATCGTGTTTCTGCCACTGCTCATTGTCCTTACCAGTTATCGCACACATTGCAGTTGATGTTGAGAGCAAAGGCGATTGATGCCGCAAAGAAATGAATCGTGCTCAACCAGGACCAGAGAAATTCGAATCCAACATACGTGCAAGATCCACCGCAGTTCATACGACTCGATAAACCTTATGAAAGAAATCAAATAAATACACAACGACAAAATTTTAAAATTTGGACACAACATTTTTTACGCCGAATTGGCGAGGATAAACTGGGTAACTGGTAAAATCAATGTAAAATTGTACGTTTTCCTGGTTTAAAAGCATTTTATTGGTAATTCCTTACGAGGTGTGCGTTATTTTGCTTTAAGCTGTAACTGGGTTGGCAGGCTGGCGGCCGCCCGGACCAAACAACTTTGCAGTACCTTGAAATCTTAACCCAATTTCAAAATGTTTTAAAAGTTAGAGTTGTGCTAATAATATAAGTTACAAATGTAACATAAAATAACTGTTGTCAATTTACGTAGTTAAAAAGCTATCGGGATTTGATTTTAACAGCGAATTAATAACTTAAAAGCAAATAAAATATAAATAACATCCTTATTTGCCAAGATGTCTGGTCCGTGTAACATCTAGGTGTAGGTAAATACGGCAAGCAAGAAGCAACTCCAAACGGGTTCGCGAACCATGAACTACAACAACTGTATTAGGCGTTAACAGTAACAAATATATTAAATTCAGCCATATACAGGAAATTATTATCCAACTGCGGCAGTTGGAAAACGATAGGATGTATGTTTAATTGGAAAGTAGAAACGGTTTGCCATTAAACTGTATGCCACACAAATACCAAGCCATGTTTTGTTTAAATACAGACAGTATGTTTTTATAACGCAAAAACCCTTACAATAATTTAACACAAATAATAAATGTTAAAACTAATAGATAAATCTACCATAGTAATACAACCGTAGCAAACGTTTATTTCGTCGAATTAAGTTGAAAACAATTGTTGCAAACAATTCTGTGTATTTCCCAACAAACCGCTGAGAAATATTGTTAAAAAACAATCAATATTCTGTTAGTGTTACCTATTACATGAAAGAAGTAGAATAGAAAGGAGATACTAAAGCAGATAATAAATGCTGCAAAAGCCCATGTTTTCTCCGGTGGACTCTCATAAGCTCCACTGTCCGCCAGAAGGGCAAAGGTTGTACAAGCAAACAACAACACAACCAGTTTTATTAATCCTTCTTTAGAAATCGCGTACTTTGGGCCTGACTCCATAGTTCACTCTTAGTTCTGTGTTACCTTCATGAAAACCAGAATTAAGCTTCAAACAAAAAATACAAAATATCCACAATTTTATGACTGTAGCAAACGTAGCCGTATCGAACTTTATATTTAGCTGCATAAAACAAGACTCAGACAACAAATTTGTCTTGATTATACCTCGTCATAATAATGTTACAACTCTACGAATAGGCCTTAAATCTGCCCAAATTTAATACCATGCACTTAACGTTTGAAAAAAGCACAAAAAAACAACTTTTATCGACATAAAAATAAAACTTATAGTGCTAGCTCATAAACGCAAAAACATTTTCGTAAACAGTAAACTCATATCAACTGAAAGCATTCAACCCTGTATCAGTAAAACCCACATCCAAATGTGTACCAACTACTAACGGCTTGTTTCACAACAAGTGTTTGTACTGTAGCTAAGCGGTTGACGCCGAGCAGCTCACCACGCCCATCTGACAGCATACAGTATCGGTTCGGAAAGGCCAAACTGTACTGTTTACCTATATTTGTTTGCCGAGAAGGCGTTCAACATATCGTCCCATGAGACAGGTTGTCGAATTCCATATCTAAGTATGCTTGTGTTAGCGCGGCTATTTGGCAGCTGCCACCCATCTTTACTTCAGGCAAGTAGGCTAATTGTTCTAATTGTTGTGGAGCCATGAGCCCAAGTCGCTATAACGTGTTTCAATTCCACTTTGAATGGGGCCAACTAAGTGCCTATACAATTTAGTTAAAAGCCAATCGCATTTTTTCAGTTTGTTCCTAACTTCCGAAATTTGTAATAAACTTTTCTTTCTTTACAATGTTTTGCCTTTGAAACTAAAATATGCAGAACCAACTGCGTACCGTACGTTAATACAAGTGGGCAAACTGTAAATCGCGTTTTATTTATTTATACTTGACTTTCGACTATTAGGCTAATGATTGTTTTCACAAATACACGAAAACTAAGAGTAAACCAGTAAATAAACATCACTCAGTCTTATTGTTTTCAGTTTTTAAACTAAAAAGATTTTCGACTTAAATCAACCCCTAATGTACCTTAAGGCGTTATGAAACCGAATTTAATAGTGATGGGACGGGTATTCGGTATCGAACGATTTCAGTGGTATCAATACTCGTACTCGGTATCAAAATATTTTGTCTCAGTTTTCGATACCAACATTCCATACCGAAGGCCGGCTTACACTATAAGAATACGGAAAACTTTTTGCCAATATATGCTTCAGACAGTACAAATTTGGGAAAAAGTTCCCCTAGGTTACGTATTTTTTTTTTTCGCTATCCTATGGAGATTACTTTTTAATCGTACTCTGTATCGGTACTCGCTTCAAAACCTGGTATCGTCTCATCACTAGAATTTAATAATCACTGTTCTAACGCTACTACATGGATACTGTTTCAAATTGATCTCCAAACGCCTAAGAAATCCAACAGGCACAACAGACAATTTATTCCAAAAGACCAGACAATGTATATTTTATATCCCACAACACCCTCATAGTTGTTAGGATTTTCAATTTTGGGCCAAACAGATCTCTAAATACGAACAAGTAACGTAAGACATCAGACACGACAAAAACACGTCACAAAAGTAATACGTCACGCTTCAAACAAAGAAAATCGACTGTTTTAAAAGCCACTAGATGGTGCTCAAGGGCTGCTTAGAAGTTGTGGCTACAATTTGATTTCTAACTATGTAACTAACACCATGATTCCCATATCCAACATATTATCTAATAAATATTGTGCTGTGTCAAAATGCTTCACACTTATGAACTTCAGGTTGTATACATGCTGCTTCAATTGTCAAACATTTGATGTACCGAACTTTAGCAAAGAATAGCAAATCTATACATAACTTAATAAAGTGCTAGACAATTTTTTTTCGTAAATAATTTCAGAAGTAACATGTTGCTTCAAATGTTTTGTTCCCAAACATAGGTAAAAAATGATTAAATTAACCATTGCAATTCCCATAAATAGGGCATGTTTCGCAGGCAAATGACAGACAAACCTTACATGCATTGAAATCTTACAAAGATCAATTTACAGTTGTGGAGTCAAATGTGTAATCTAAAATGAAACGTTCCTGGACAACAACTTTGAATGTGTGTGAACACAAAGGCAAAATCTGTCCTGTTTGCAAACAGTTACCTTGCTGAACAACACATTGCACAATAATCCCACCTAAACACTCAATGTATAATGCAGGCAAATATGCTATGTTTTAGCGATTTAGAAGGGGTAAGTTATGTGAGCAGGTGGATTTTCTACTTAGCTCAATAGATTCTTGTCTGCATGAGCATGTAACCAACCATAAAGCTACTTTTAAGCAGTGATTCATACCTTTGGTTTATCAAAAAACATGGTAGACAAAGCAAATTCAGCAGTTTAGTGAAAGGATAACAAATTTATAAAAGTTAAGCCACTGCTTTGATGTGATGAAGACATTTTTTATGTCTGTCAATGGCTCAAAAAGCTATATCACATAGGAATTCTTGTTTTAAAATCCGAAATGTTATTTTTGACAGGATAAATTCATTTAGTGTATATGGTCAACAAATTTTAGATGGGCAGAGCATTGATAACATAAATAAATACCAGACCATATAAACAGCAACAATGTCAAGATGTTTGCAAAAGTCTCACCACAGTTGTTGAACTAAATATTTCCTAAAACTTCATTAAAAAAATCTGGTAACCCCAAGATAAAACACATATAGTCTGATGATGTCTTATGTGTTCGTTCTTCGGCCCACATTCATTTTGTTTGCAAAGAAACTTCTAAGTATCATCACTTGTCCAACCATCACTATCACCATAATTCCAAGTTGGATTAGTGACCAAAGCTGTAAAAGATAATGAGCCCCAGTCATATATGCATGAAGACATACTATGGTGTAGCTGCAGTGCGTTCAGCTTTTATCCACCAAATGTTCCTTCATTGTTTCGTGCTGCATAATGGTTTAAGGTTGTGTAGCTATTTAGCTTGGAGATTGTTTTAGTGCTATTGTGTCATTATGTTTTTTTCACCAGGCGAAATGAACTCAACTCAAATAAAGTTAAATAAAAATACTACACTTACTGAACATGCTCAGTGGTGGGATTCAGCCGGTTTGCACCAGTTCTATAGAACCGTCTCACGAATTTTTATGAGATTGGCGAACTGGTTTGCATTACTGGTTATTGTCAATCGACTTTTTGTAACAGAACCGGCTGAAAAACTATAACTTTTGTGATAGAACCCGCTGAAAAAACTTTTAAATCCCACCACAGAACATGCTTCATATCACCCAGGAAAAAATATGTACATTTTTGCTTTAGATGCATTTTGCATGAAATACAAAGGACACCTATCATCAATATTACACATGAAAACATTAGACTCAGAAATAATTTATGACAAGTGGACACCTGTGAGATTAGTTGAGATAATTATGGTAAACACCAACCTGAACACGGTTTCCTAAGCGCTCTGCAAATGTCCTTGACAATGACTCACGCAAACGGAAGTGTGTTTGAAAGTTCACAACTTTGTTGGAAGCTTCGTGGATATTTGCACAAGCTGTTTCCATCTACAGGTGAAAACAAAATGGCTATTATGTTCCGATACATGCAACTAGTCAAGGGATTCTTACCAGGCTTAATGCTGTTGCTCTGTCCATGCTATCAACTATTGGCTTTTCTGAACCAACTGAGAAGTCAAAATACACAACTTTGTGTGTAATTGTGGAAAATTCATTACTGAAGCATATCTAATGGGGAAAAAACATATTTTAAAAAAACAACATTACAAAAGTAACAACAAAACACACAAAAAAAACTATAAACTTGTAGCATATCTAATGATATGTAACAAAAAAAAAAACAGAAACAAAAAAACATGTTGCATATGCTCAACTTGAAAACCAAAATCTGAAGCCATGTCAAAAATTAACCTGATAAGTTGTATTCTTGGTTGCTTCCCACTCATGAGAATCATACTGTTTCCTTTTTTCCTGATATAATTTTAATCCATCTTGGTCCTCCACATAACAATCAACATCATATCTTCCTCCACTGATGACCTAAAAACCAAAACAAATATATACAGCAAAAGACAAGTTGGAAAAAAAAGCTTAAATGCCAAGTTTTTTCTTTGTTAATTTTAAGGGTGCAATAGTGTGACAAAAGTGGTGACACATATTGTGTGTTTAAATTTAACATTAAAAAACCACACACAATGTGCAATGATTTAAACGCCTTCAGCTAACTCTTTAGACCCAATATAATAAAACACTATTGCAGGTGAAAAGTTAACCATATATTACAAAAAACAAACCTGATATTCTAAAGTAGCTTTGGTGCCTTTGCTCAAATCCTCGAAAAAACACTGCTTTGAATTGTCCTCTAGCTCGAACGTTAGTTCAACGCATTTTGTTCTTCCAAATAATAACGAAATGACTAGGGATAAAATACAGAAATGCGAGCTTCGCCAACATGAGACAAGGCAAACGTTCATGGCAATCGTTTTAAAGAACACTTTAACTCAAATGCAACAAACGAATTTTGCTTCACTCAGCCAGGAAAAGATAAACAACACATTTGTAAAAATGAGAGAAGTGCAACACTGAGCACCAGTGTAAACAAAATTTGTATTATAATACTTTCGTTAAATCAAATTTTCAATGTTGTATCAAAAAAAAAAAATTAATTTTTGTTTCATTGTGCGATGAAAATGTATCTTTAACATTAATTAACAAATTAAAGATTTTGTGATAATTTAACTCTATGGCTGTGGATAAATTATCTGCTCCGGATTACCAAAAAAACTTTTACCGGGACACGTCACTCAGCTAGTTTGATTGAAGGTGAATGCGTGAAAGTTACATTTGAAGCTTAAAATATTAAGTATTTATGCTAGTTTGTAAAATTGCAAAGCAAAGTAGCCTGCAAAGCAATTGCAGTTTGATGTCTATTGATTTTTGATATTTATTGTTTCTTTAATCTTGATGTACAAATGAACCTGCATAAAGTTGTGCATACCGCTTTTAAACCGCAGTTTGTGTATGAACGTTTAAACTAAATTAGTAATGCAAATGATGTATGAATTGTATAATGAAACAATAATTGCATCATACTAATGAAATAACATTTTTTTGCAAAATCGCCTTTCTGTGACACCCGCGTTGTTTCAAACGCGCGGCGCATCGTGCCAAAGGCACGTTCACAGCGAATCTGCAGTTTCGCCAATTTAGAGAAGACGGTGAAAAGGATTTAAGGCAAGTTTCAAATGTGTTCACGCATGCAATGTTTGACTGCTTTCTTTTTTAAATCTAAATTGCTGTTTTTATCAGGTGTTTGCGACCACATTCTAATTCTGAGAACTCTTCAAAAAATTGTTGACTGAAAACAACCTAACAAAAGTTACACTTCAACAACAAAGGAATGATCGCCACATTTTCAAAAGCAGGTACTTTGTAGGCTACATTTTGTGCAAAATCATTTCTATAGGCTTAATTACGTTTAGGCTATAGTTATACCCAGTGGTGGAATTCAAATTTTTTGTCAGCCGGTTCTATCACAAAAGTCATATTTTTCAGCCGGTGCTGTTACAAATCCATTGACAGTAACCAGTAATGCTAACCGGTTCGCTGGTCTCATGAAATTTCTTGAGACTATAGAACCAGTGCGAACCGGCTGAATCCCACCACTGGTTATACCCACACCGTTAGTACGTGTGCATCAAATTTATGTATATGTATGTAGTTGTTGATCAAACCATTTTGGACATGTTATCAAGTCTGTAAATAGTCCACGAATCAAATTTTTACCGATTTCTTTTCGAAAGAATGGCTCTCGGGCAGTTTTTGACTGTTCGTTTTTTTTTGACGGGCGGGGATTAAAGAGTGATTGATACATTTCGAGTGAATAAGCCCGTAAGCCAATAGTGACCGTTTAAACACGCGCAGCCTATATCAATTCCACTCATCGATATGATATAATGCAGTTACGGCAGGCGGTAACTCCATTACGAAGCTATTGATTTTTAAATTTTCTCATAATCTAGCCTTGTGACTTAAGTATCTGAAAAGAACCCTACGCCTGCCACCTTGCACATAATCTCATTTCGAGATGTTGCTTTTCTTTTCTATGTTCAATGCAACATGATTTTTTTGTGCCCAGTGGAGTGATTATTGGCCAAAACAGGGGACTTCAGTTGCTTCACCGGCACTTTACAAGCAACGTTGCGCAAAATGGAACCGTTTAGATTGACAAGCACTAGTGGTATAGAATCGAAACTGAAGTGCAATTTTGTCCAGGCGTTGCAGAATCGAAGATCTTTCGAGAATTTTCCATGGCAGGACCGTTTCAGGACCCCCGCTGTGCCCACGGAAACGAACTATCATAATCGTGTGGTACCGGTTGCATTGGATTGGTTAATGTCTCTGCCGGGTTCTATTCTACCCCAGGTGTTACAGCAAACGGCAAACAACGTACAAACTCAGCTGTCTATACAGCGAAACATTTTCGCTTCAGACATGCGAGGTAGGTATAAAGTATACGATGTTTTTTGTGGGGGATTTGAGTTATTTATTTATTTTTTTGCTTACAACTTTTGCAGTAAATGCAGATCCACAATTGTTGAAATATCACCTGGAAAGTAACAGCAATAGCCGGACGAATTCCCCTCCACGGGAACAAAGTAAACAGGTATAAAAAAATTTACCACACGGTACGAAATCGCACTAATCCTTTCTAGGTTATGGTGTATGAAATTGATGAATGAAAGTTATACATATCGTTGCTGATTATAGTTCAACATTGCGATTTTGTGTTTGGTTAAACTTTGCTTGCCCTAATTTTTTCTAGCTAGCCTATACATTATTTTGATTAAAAAAACAAAACAATCGAAGTGTGGATATCATTCATTAAAGAGGACATATTTGATTTGGTTTTATTAACTTATCGGAATAAAAAAAAGCTCACTGGCTGTAGATATATATTATAACCATTATTTCCCAGTTAGCCTTTTGGCTATATGGTATTGTGAATACTACCTTTCTGGTTTCGTTTTACCATGATTTATTTTAATTTTTTATCAATATTTGTAGAGCGAAACAACGGGGGAAAAACTCACGACCGAACGAGGAGGCTTCACCGCCCTAAACTGCGCGCTCAATGATTGGACAAAAATCTCCAGTGAGAACAACATTACAGGTTTGACTTCCCAATTGAGTGGAAGTAGCAAACCATCGAAAATCTGTGGTCAATCGAAGCAACCGACTGTAAATATTGGCACCAATGTACATGGCGTGGAAAACCTCTTCAATGAATTTTATATGCCCTCATCTCTGCAATACTTTGTAAAATCGGCAGAACCTTTGTCAAACCAAGGTAAAAACTAGAGATGTACCGAATATTCGGTTTGCCGAATTTATTCGGCCGAATCGATCATTTTTGCAAAGATTCGGTTTCGGCCGAATAATTTGTTGCGATTCGGCCGAAACCGAATCTTTTACGAACACAAATTTAAAGCGTTAAACGTGTCTTTTCTGCTTATTAAGGTCCAAGCAATCTTTTAAAAGCCCAAACATAACGAAATTGTGTCAATGTTTATCTTTTTCAACACATTATCATTTTTCCCACGGTAGTCAAAAAAAAATAGTAATTCATTGGCAGATTGCCAATCATGCTTAAGGCAATTTTAAACCCCACAGAAGTGAAATAAGGACGAAAAACAACTATTTTGCACTGGCTGCCTGGTAGATAAACATTTGTTTCCCGTCAAACGCGTAGCGTACGACTTCGCGTGACGTCAGAAATGATTCGGTTGATTCGGCCGAATTTATTCGGCAAAACCGCCGAATATTCGGTTTCGGCCGAATCGAAATTTAGCCGATTCGGTACATCACTAGTAAAAACATTTTTGGTTGTAACACAGCACTCATTGTTTTTACAAACCTAACATTTCACGATAATCTGCAGACAGAATACGATGTTTCGTAACACGCTGTGACGAAAGATAGGCAGTATGAGCTAATGTAGCCACTTTACGACCGAATAACCGTCGTTAAATCCAGTTGTGGGCACTAACAGGTCGGGGAGACATGGCTTTTCTATCTGTTGCTCCCAACAACCCGAAGTGCCGTAAAGTGGTAGTTCATACGGCCGATCTCTTGTCACTAGCTGCACCTATGAGACCTTATTTGCCGAAATGTGTGTACTTTGGACACCTTATTATATATTGACTCAATGCTTTTATACTAACATTTTATACCATTATGAAACAAGTAGTTTTACGCGTTAACATTTTTTGGATGATATTGCTTTTATCACTTTATTTGATTTTGTAAGATGCCATTATTGTTTGGGTTATCTTTTTTGAAAAATATTTTTTACTCTCATTTTTTATGTTACCCAAAGATGGAAGACACCTTTATCAGAAAACCTCTCCACGTTCTCACAGTTTTGAAACAAAAGTTGATAGGAATCCAAGCAATTTGAGGAAGGACGGTTTGATGCTTCCTACACAAGAAAGAGAATTGTCTTGTCACCAGCAACGAAGAAGCAGGACTCGTTTTACTTCAGGTGTGCAAGCAATCTGTAAACATATCAGCCCAAAATATTTCTACGTATCCCTCAAAATCTGTCGTTAGTTGGTAAATTGATAAAAGACTAAATTTGGTACGACAAGTATGCATTGTTATGCGTACCTGTAACTGACTTGAGCTGCTTTCACGACGCCTCATTTTATTACAACAGAACATTACTGTTAAATTTTTTAATTTATTTACAATCTTATAAGTTACATGTAAGTTGGTTATACATGTAAGGGCACCAGTTATCGATTTTCGGAAAAATTCCAAAAATGCACAACTGGTGTCACACCGATTTTTTTTACTTGTTGTATAGATAACTTATAGTGTTTAATTTTTCTTTTTCATGTATATACATATATATATATATTACTTTTGGTCACATAAAGCGGACAAACAAGCAGCATGTTTATTATCAGTTCTATTGTTTTTTGGCAGATCAATTGACAGTACTTGAAGCGGCATTCTCGCTTGGACATTATCCTCCAGTGGGCGTGCGAGAGAAGCTTGCAAATCGTACCGGTCTGACCGAGGCTCGGGTTCAGGTATATTCAATTGCCAGCTATCACTTCCAGGAAACCAACATTTACATAAATTCTCCTTCTATCCTTGTAGGTTTGGTTTTCTAATCGCCGAGCCAAATGGCGTAGATCTCGACTTAAAAACATGCAACAGCACGATCAAGAGTCTCTCGCTAGCTGATTGGCTACTCAGGTCACGTGGACGGAAGGAAGTGAAGTGGCACAGTTCAACTCAATCACGGTTGAATGACAACGGTGCCGGTTATGTTACAGGATGTTTGTTTGCTGCATGTATTTACCTGTCGGTATATATTTTACCTTAAAAGGGCTTATCAGATTGCGGCATCCTTTTTGCACAAGCTTGTTGACATTACGGCGGCGGCAGCGTGACCGTTTTTATTTGCCTGTTCGGCTTTTTGTAACAGAATGGCAAAGTCGCTGCATTGCAACAATATGAAAACAATAGAGAAGAAGAAAAACGTGATCAATGCAACCTACTTTTAACCAAATACAGCAAAAAAGCCAAGTTAAAAATACATTTCTGTTTTGAAACAGATCTAGGTTTTACCGATTGGTAACCTACCGATAAAAATTGAAACCAAAGCGTGACAACAAATGCTGTACAAAAAAACCCGCAATTTTACAGAATTTTTCTAGAGAAGGTATAATAACTTTATCACTGTTTTTGAACTAACTATGATTTATAAGTTCATAATTGACGGTCTTTAAAGATTCTGAACAAAAACAGACAAACTATGATTAAATTTTAGCTTTATATCCCGTTATGTATTTTTTCTTATCTTTTCACGAACGTATGGGGGCAAAAACTATAAAACTCCAAAATTAGTTGAACTTCAACCTGGTCTTTACGCTGGAACTCGCGATTCAAACGGAACATTGTACATTGCGTAAGCTTCGTTTACAGCAGGACGAGCCGCGTCAATCGGTTCACGATAATCGTCCCGTTGTGCACTAGTTTCGCTGGTTGAACGAACAGAGGACGAACTGTTCCGAGCCGAACGCGGTTCTGCCGACGACCGCTGAAATCCGAACTCGTGAGACGCATTGTAAGACCCTGAATATACTTCCGAAGTGCTCGGTTGAGGAGATACAGGGTTGGTATTGTTTTCTGCGCAAGGTTGCGGCGGCAATGGCTCGCGTGTTCGGTCACTTGCTTCTGATGGGGCTATATTTGGCGCCAGGTACGGGGATGCCTCGCTTGGTGGAGGGTAACTGTTACGGTGCTGCACGATGGGAGTACGGCTTCCACCGAATACCGAAATGTCCTCCTGGCTACTCTCAGCTACGCTTCCCATTCCAGGTCGGCGTTTCAGTGGCCTTGTATACGGCGAATCGCTGCCAAACTCCCCGAAGTGCTGATTCCAACCTGCGCTGCCTGGCGCCACCCCATGTCGCATATAGTTTGGCAAGCTCCTGCGTTTAACCTGGGGTCGCGGCACCGGTCGCACACTGCCAAGGCGCCGAATCTCCTCATGTAAAGGTCCCCGGCGCTCAGTTTCGCATCGGCGCAATTGGCTCCTCAAGGCGCCACCCGGGTCCTGGCGTGCCACAAAAGATCCTGAATATTCTCGTCGTTGAGCAAATCTTCCTACTCCATTCGGGATTGGCACTGATGAAGTCGTCGGCTCCTCTTCTAGCTGATCAAAATCACTATCTGATGTAAAATCATCAACGCTATTGTTTCGGTAGGCCGGTATATCAGCATATATAGGATCCTCGCCGTTATTGGCACGGTTTTCGGCGTGTGGCACTGCGGTATAAGATGCCGCGGTATTTTCTGCAAATGCCACAGAGCGTACAGAGCTGTTCCGGGCAAACTGTGGGGTGCTGTTTTGCCCTGGTCCGCCGCTGGGCACGTCGGGTTGCAGGTACACAGAGCTGGGCGAGTTACGTCGCATTGTAGCCATCTGTTGCAAAGCCCGCACCCTTGCAATAAGTCTGTCGATAGAGGACGAGTGGTACTGGTTGCTGCGTGCGTTACCAGCTGCACCACCGGTGTTCTGGGAAACGGCCTGACTAGCCGTTGTTGATTGAAATGACCGAAACGGAAGAACTGACAACTTCCCTTTGCGAAATTTCTGCATACCGATGTATGTGAGTAAGACGAGTATGCAAAACGCCAGCACACCTACCAAGACCCCGATATACACCATAACTTTCGAATCTTCTCCTGATTGTTTCTCAGTGGCCACGCTGTTTTCGTTGAGTCTTGGTTTTAGCAATACTCCAGGTCTGGTTTGGTTGCCCGGGCTTTTGGGAAAAACTATTACCCCAACATCTGGAAAATATTTCGTTCGTTTGTTCAGTGCTGTAGTTGTAGTTGGGGCGTTTGTAGTAGTAGTGCTTTTTGTAGGGGTCGTTGATAATGTAGTCGTGCTTGACACGGTTGTGGAAGTTGTCACTTTGTTCTTCGTAGATGGCAGCAATTCAACGAAATTCTTACACATGCTTACATAGCAAGAGCGTCGTTCCACAGCACTGTCAGACGCTGCTGTACCGGCGCATTGAGTGGCGTCCACCGCTACTGTCCCATTCTGACAGGTCCTGGTCCATAAACGCGTACAGTTGCCATCACAAGTCGTCCCACTGGGTTGCCATGGTGACCAGCTTGGACAGGGTTGCGTGTTGCACGCCATAGTTTCTACCTCGTAGAACTTGGTCGTGCTGATCTGCTGGAACTTGTAACGCCGGGAAAGGCCACCTCCGCACGACTTGTCGCAAGTTTCCCACTCGAGCCATCTGCGCATGCACCTTGCCATCATGTAATAGTAGGTCTGCTTTCGAACGCAGGTTTCGCTTCCAAGTGCTGCGCATGTAATATAGGTCAGCGTGTGCATAACAAGGTGACAATGCACTTCCTAAATATCTTAAATATGGTACAATTTAACTAGACCATCGTTTAAATAACCAAAATTGAAAAAGGAAATGTGTCCCTATGATTTAATGGTTTGTTTATATTTTTCGATCCTTATGCAATGTAAACAATCCAAATCTTGCTACAAGACTTAACGACCCATTGTTTACATCTCACTAGTTTAGCTACGACCCACACAAATTTGACTACACCGAAAACTGTTATTGGGCCACCTTTTCTAAGCATGAAAAAGTCTGAAATAGAAAAATGACACCACTAATGAAAGTGATATAATAAAGAAGCAAATGCTTCTGACTTACAAGAAGTTGTTAAAAATCGAGATATTTTATAAATTTCACCTACACAGGCATCGTCAGGGTTTAAACACCTAATCAAATAGAATCTATTTTGACTGAGTGATCGTGGACGCTATTGACATGCCTACTATTAGAGGAACAAATCATGTGAAACGCATTTATATTTTCCCAACTGAAAGTGATGTTTAGTTGCATACATTGTTCATAAAACGCTCCCACCTCAGCAAACTGCTGAAAACTTTTGATGAACACTAATGGCGTTTCATACTCGAGTAGATTTATTATAGCTGTTCTTACTTTACTTACCTCCGAAGGAATTTTGTTCCAGACAATTTTGAATGTTGGTTTTGATCCAGTACTTGCAGCCAGCGTAAGTAGACAGTTGAATTTTTGGTCCGCTGGTTTGATTATGTACTCTCCATCCCGTTGAGCAGCTTTGTCCGATTCGCTGACTTGACTTGGGTTGATTGCAAACTCCGTTACGACCATTGCTGATCTTGTCTTCAACAACCACTATATTGTAGGTTGTCTGTCCATTGAGCAGAGCGACTAGACAAATGTAGACACTACAGCGAAACAGAAGTCTGTTTGTGGCCGGCATCGCCAGCGTTCAGTGCTACTTTCTAACCTATAGTTCCCATAAGATGTCCTGTAAACACAGCATAGCAAAAATAAGTTTGTGTAAAATCGATTACTCATTTATGTTTAGGTTACTATATCGAACAGAGCAGAAGTATTTAAAATATCTTTAACTAGAGGGGCCCAATCAAAAGTGATATCAATAAACATGTATCTAAAAGTGAAACGTAAAAGGCAGACCCTTTGACAAGTTATAACCGTTTCAGCAGTCTGTTGCCAATTCCCTATTGCCTAACCTGCAAACCTTTTCCAAAGCTTACCATTTCAAATAGCGCCCGAGTTTTAGATATTAGATAGAAAGAGTTGAACAGTTGAGATTTTGCTGAGAGAAGCAAAATCTGTCTCATCCTGGCTAAACCAGCGAGTCAGTCGGCACGCGCCGTTTTGATGTGACATGGCGCGCGTACCAGGAAACATTAACAACTTCTATTGGTGTTGTATTACGCTTGGCGGCCACACAGCGATGGTCGTTTGCCTTTAACTATCGCGGTAAACTGGCTGCTATGTTGAGCGGTTTAGTGAAACCGTTGGACAGAATGTTGTATATTGAAAGTATCCCCAATATAGGATTTTTATTCATTGCTACATGTTGACAAACAAATTATCAAATTAAGTAAAATTAGCTTTATCTTTCGCTTTAAATTGTATTTTTAAACATTGCGTCTGTTCTTGAAAGACGTTAACACCCCTAAATGACATTTCTCAGAAATTATAGTAATGGCATTTTTCTACTTTCAGATGTCCTACTTTCTGGACCCGTTTGTAACTTAACTACTAAAAAAACACGACCCGCAGTGCAGCCAAAAATCGTATCGCATTTTTTGCAATTAATCGTCTCAATTCAAGCTGTTGTTATTTACACAGTTAAACAAAAGTAAAACTAACAACAAGACATTCTTACTGCCAAAGACTGCAACACACGTAAACTTCTGACCAACCAAAATCTAATAAGTTCTATTCAAAATCTCTGTAGTATGCTGTGAGCAAAGCCAGATTCTTTCCTGATTTTGACACTCATTAATTTCGCGTTTGTCCATTCACATCCGGCTTAGTCACACCAGTATTGTCTTATGCATTGAGTTTCATCACATGAGCAACGTGGCCCTGCTGTTGTTGTGCAATCCATAGTACTATCACCAAATTTTTCACTAAGACCTAATGCATTGTTCAATGACCGGGAGCGTGATAGTCACCACAAACGACGCATAGCCATTCATTTCACTCATTGCTGTACAAAGGGCTTCATAACTGACCGATGGTGTTTACGTTTTCGATCCGTGGTAATGATGAAGTAGCATTTCCGCGCTATGCGCAATAATTTCAACCGCGCGAAGCTCTGAACCAGCGGAAGCGATGATGCAAAGTCCTCTGATCCGTTTACCTTGCCTCACGAGTTGCACAGGCTAGTGACGTCACTTGGGGTGGTAAACTGACAGCACTGGTGGTAGTGTGACGTGCGTACAGGACGTGGTTGTTGTTGTTTTGTGATGTCGGGGTAAAATGATTTGCCTTTGCGCATCATAAACAGCGGCGTGACACAATACTGACTCGATGATTACATAAAAAACGGCGTCAGTTTACAAATACAAACACAAACACTTATGTGGTTTAAATTGGTTGACACACAAAGTATAAATTCTGGCTTAATCAGCACATCAAAAACAAAAAATATGATTTTTTTTTCGTTGCGACTCATAAGACTCTGTATAGTGTAAAACTGCGGACTTGATCAGTTAAGTTTCGTCAAACACTTCGCAAATTCGACAACAGTGCAACATCACATCACATGAGGTCATGTATGTAATGTCATGGTTTGTATACGTGACCTCCAAGCAAACTTCGTTCACGTGACCTTATTTCCCGTGCGTCTCTTATCTCGTTAAAGCAATTTTCCTGGATCGACACCTTGTCTTACATAACAGTCTACAACAGTGGCGGCCAACCTATGGCGCATGCGCCAAACGTGGCGCATTGCATGATTAGAAAGGGCGCATTGCCTTCTTTTGATAATCATGAAAATCAAATTAATAAACTAATAAATAAATAAAGTAAGCCAGCCCTATTAATTATATATATATATATATATTCATGCACAACATTCTTATTACTATCCTTCTCATGCAAAAGTTGTTTCTTTCTCTTTCTCTCTATGTACAAGAAGTAGTCATAGAAGATGGGGTTACGAGACATTTATGGCGCATCCAACACAGCATGTTAAAAAGTTGGCCAATGGTATGTAGAAGGTTGGCCACCCCTGGTCTACAAGAACTAATAGCTATTCTAAACACGTTACATAATGTGTATGTTTAAATTGGAACTGCTCTTCTTGTCTGGTTTGACTTAAAAAAAAATTCTGGTTAGTGTTTTCGGTTTACAAGTTTATCAGTAATGACATAACGTGTTTTTTCAATGAAGGACAATACGCTTTAGTTTAAACTCACTGATTGTTTAAAGTTTAAACAATAAAAAACGTCGCTTGGAAAATAATCCAGGCGCCACACAAAGTCCTATGTAAACTACAACAACTGAATTGAACTTTGACTAAAAAAGCGCTAAACGCTTCTCAAAACTCGATGGTTTACAAATTTACATACAACTTACTTTAAAGATACGAATTCGTCTGAACGGATTTCACCAAGTTTATGTAAATATTCAAATCCAAATAAAAAAAGAAAATGTTATTTACTTCACTGCAAAAAACTCGTCCACCTAAAACGTTCCACTTTACAGCACTAAGCGGGTTCGGAAACGTCATCGTTCTCCAACCCTACGTAATCGCTATAACCTGCGACTGAACAGTTCTAAACAACAAAGCATATATTACTTTGATAACTGAACAGTAAATTTGTTTTCTCTAAAAAAGATCTAAAAAAATCAAATTTTGGTAAAGAAGCTCCGACAGTACTTTAGTTCTATGATTCTCTAAAATGGCCTTCTAGCTTCTTAGGTTGGTGATACCAACTTTGGGCGGGCGCATTTTTCTGCCAAGACGCAGCATCATGAGCAATAGACCCTTAGTCGCGCCTGATCTGACCATCACTGACAAACTTCAATAAAACCCCGCTTAAACCGGAAGTTACGTCAATGGATGTGAAACTTCCTCTAATATTTGCTTCCTACAGGTCTTCTGCTTTGCAGACCGGCAACTGGCCCTGCCTCAGCACCTTTTGCAGGATGTATTAATTGCTATCAGCAAAAGCAACATACAAAGTAACAATCATTTCTCTTTTTTGCAATGAACGTATGATTGGTGTGCAGGCTCAATTGAATCATATCGATTACATCACATTTGTTTGTGCGTTGTGTGATTAGTTGAATATCACTGCGTATTGCTTGTTGATGGCCTGCAAATCGAACAATAGGCAATTAATTGTCCCTCTTTTTTGCCTCATTAGTACAAGCAAATCGTAACCACTCCTTTGATCGATTTAGTAACTAAACAGCCATCTTGAGAAAAAGGCTGACAAAAACAAAAGTGTGAATTCGACGTAATGTATTGATTATATTTACAACCTTTCATGGAAGCAACAATTGGAGTTATTTTTGCAAAGGTCAACTAAAGCCTTGTTTAAGTGTTTATATTCTAACCAGGCCATCCAGACAAAAGCCCAAGCCACGTTTGTATCCATTTAGACCCCAACAACCAACGTTTCAATTGTTGCATTTTTTAACATTTGTGTAAAAGAAATTGCTGAACTACTGAATTTGCATCAGGAATGAACAAAATAGTAAGGCTAAGTGTCGTTTGTTTGGCTCAGTAGATTGCCTTTGCTCAAGCAGCATTGTATAGTTGGGAATTGTATTCTCGCTAGACAGGAAGCAGGCAGCGCTCGGCTAAATCAGCCTGATATCCTTGATTGTTCACGACCAGCACCGCTGCAAAGGCTTGATCCAATTGCCGATTGCAGACGACCACTAAGGGAATAGAGTCTTTCATGTAAACAGCATTGCAGCTCGCTATGAAAATTGAAAAATGCTCATTAAAGCATCTCTCATGATTTGAAGCAGTAAATTCTATTGGCGCTACAACCCAGCGGTCTGACTCCGATTTTATCATTTCTATCTAAATATGGAACAGAAGAGTAAAAAAAATAAACTTTCTTAAAGACATGAATATATCGTAACGTCGTAATAAAAGGTCAAAAGATACGATTTGCCGGTTGCACAATAAATCATTATTGAGGCTCAAGCAACTACATAAAGTCACTACCCTTTTTGAACGTTAAATTCGTGCAGTAAACCTGATGTTTGAGGGCGGTAATTACTTTTATTGCCAAACAAAACCGGAAACTTTATGTCAAACGCCCAACACAGAGTAAAGTTTATTAGGTCGTCGCCCCCGACTTCATCAATTATCAGTCGTTGAAACGTTTATTACCCAAAATCAAAATTCTTGTGTCATATCATATAAGTTATAAACGCGTTTTCTGTTCGTTTTACCGATGCTGCTGACGTTGTTGCATTCCAATCGCGTCATTTGACGTCATGCTAGAAATTCTTTGAGGCGTTTATGTGGTTTTACGTTTTTTACCACAAAATCAGGATCTGTAGACGTTTATACTCTGTGGACGTTTTATATGATTTATGCTTAAACGTTGCTTTCTCGTGAAGTCAAATCCACGTGAATGCCGAGAACGTTTAATTTTAATATAATCCTTAGTCCGTTTGTACAGTTTTTAAGAAACCTGTTATTTTAATAACTTTTTTGCAAGAATATAGTGTTTGGGCTTATTTTCATGCTCCAGCTAAACATTCTAAAAGTTTGACACAACACAACCGACGCTTCCTTTCGATGAATATTAATTTCAAAATACGCGTCATAAAAAAAAAAAAAAAAAAGTGTGCGCTGAAACGCTTTTAAAGTATAGAATATTGCGTCAAAATTTCAGTATCGTCTTTCTCTTAGTTTCGGTGTTATTTCGATTGTTGGCCAGTTTCACTCAGGTCTACCCAGGAAGATCCTTGTTATCGATCAAAACCAAAAAATCCATCACAATAAGACTCACTGACAAGAAACACAATGGTGGTACCATATATATTTAACAAACGGGTAAATGCTGTACAGCAAAAGCGAGAGAACTCGAACGATGAACACATGCTACGCAGAAACACCTTCCTTGCTAGTTTATGTCGTGAAAAATAGTGGTCGGCAACCATCGGGCCGCGGCTCGGTGCCGGTCCGTGAGGTTTTGTTAACGGGCTGCATAAAACTTGCTCAAGGATCACATTGAATCAAAGTTGTAATAGCTATAACTAGTTTTTAGTGCTGAATATTTGTGGTTTTTATAGACCGTTCCGTTATAAAAAAATCAGTTTCAACCGATCTGCAGTGCACAAAAGGTTGCCGACCCCTGGTGTAAAACATAGCAATACGTACGTTTAGAATTTAGATTAACGCTGCAAGGAAAATGAACTGCATACAGCAGTTAGTACTACAGAATCGCTTCGTTTCTAATTAGACAAAACGAAAACTAGTCTTTTATAAAAATTCAAAACGAAAAACGAAATCTATGCATATCGCTGTGGCAAAGGATACCCACGAGGTAATTATTTATGGCATACGCTTCATATTATGGTACTATATGTATAAGGGTATATTCTTATACTATTTGACACAGTTGTACTATTACATTATTTACATTACATTATTACAAGTCGTTTCATAGGAACTAAATGTGACAGCTAGGCAAAATATATTTGTTCCACGATATTCATGGGCTGATTCGGTTATTTGAAAAATATATTCCATTTCATGTTTTTTCTCGGTTTATGTTTGTTATAGTGGAATGGTGCTTTAAGACGCTGCCTATCACGTGCGAACTAAAGCTACGCATTACGTTGTTTCATATGTGCGGAGCATATCTCGCGTTGCACAACATTCGTGTCCATGTTTACGATCAGTAAAACATGAAGAAACGCCCACATAACGATAGCAATCGGTTGATAGGGTTCTAGTAACCTGGACTTACTGAAACGACGGTCGTCTGTCAAGTTACCGTGCAAAAAAGGGAAGGATGTTTGCACAAGATGATCTTTAACCGATATATGCATCCGCAGCGTCGCTACATTTGAATCATTGTGGGATCAACTTACCACAAGGCGTGCAGTCAAAAGAATTTGAAAATGTACGGACAAATAGCTAGCCTGATTTTGGCGTATATTTCGACCGGCCTTTGCGCTACTACTAACTTTTGGAGCCTTTGGGCCATCAGTAGCCCGGAAAGTGCACCGGTTTTGGGAGCGGTATGGGCCTGGAGAGGAATATGGGCGGATTGTATGCAAATTTATGGCGGACAATATCACTGCGAAGAACAGTATTCTTTACTAATGGAAGATGGTAAGAGCTGGGCGCAAATGATTCAAACTAAATTTTTTCAGAGTGATATTGTTTCCAAACTTAAAAATAATGTTAACCTTATTTAGGGCACGCTGACCTTATTTTAACGAATATGTGCACCTGTAAAACGCTTTATTGGCAACATTAAATTTTTTCCATTATAGATACAAAATTCGATTCGCGTATATTTAGAAGTATTTTCACCTTTACTATAGATCCTTTATTAACATAGTGTGCTTTTAAGAATGAATTCAAAAAAATTTGCAACTCGACCAAATTCTTATTTTTTGTTATTATTTCACAGCATACAAAGTCACGATTCAAGCCTTGATGTGTTTGGCTACAGTTTTATCAGCGTCTGCCTGTTTTCTGATGCTTGTTGGCATGGAGTGCACACTTTTGCTAGAAGGCAAACCCGAATCTAAACGCAAAATTATGTTCATCTGCGCAATTTGCTTTTTTGTATCAGGTAAAAAAATACCAAAAAATAAAAATTAAAGTGCAAGACGGCAACCTTACCAAAGCTTCTTTATTTTTATTTTTAAATGCAGCACTGTCATTTTGTCAAGTGTTAGTTTTTTAAAATACAGTAAATCGCGGATAATCCGGACCGTTTGGACCAAAAAATGTTCGGATTAGGCGAAGATCAGGATTAATCGAATCCGATTTCACCGAGGTTTACTGTATTTAAGTTATAACTGCGACATAAAACAACCTTTACAATTATATGAAACATGACACACCTAAATATAACGGTTAATGAATTTGATTTGAAATTTCCTTACTTGCGTAAAACACAATTCTATGTCTAAAGCGCACTTTTTCTTGCAGGTATGTTTACCCTGGTTTCTGTGTCTTGGTATGCCGCAATGATCGTTGAAGATTTTTTCTCCTTTGAGAACCAAGACAATCTTGTACGATATGAGTTGGGACCAACCATATATCTTGGTTTCGTCTGCAGTTTTTTGTGCCTTGTCACGGCTCTATGCATTTGCTGCATGCCTGGTCCACGAGACGAACAATACGATTACCGCAAGACATCGTATACCCCTGCTTATGTCAGTTCAAAACCTGACAAAAAGTCCGACGAAAGATATAGGAAGCCGAGCAAACCTAGCGCCATGGAATATGTTTGATGGATATAACTGTAAACAAAGCGACATTACTGACAAAACTTGCTCTGTTAAAAACGGCATAGCGGGATATAGCAAAATGCATACGCTAATATTTCAAAGAATCGAAAGCATTCAAAAAGTTGTTTTCGGTTTACAGTGGTAAGGTCTTTTGAGACTTGCCGTGTCTTAACCCACGCGATATAATTTGACACATAAAGTTTCAAACAAGCCAAACCTAAATGCACTTTTATTTACGAACAATTTCCCAACAGAAATCGTCTCTATTTCTGTTGCTATTGATTTACCATTTGCTAAAGGCACGAAATCAAAAGGTTTCAGAAATTTAAAATTAAAGTCATGTTCGCAACCGCAAACGCTTGTAAATGCATTTAATATTTTGAAACACATGTTTAAACGCGTTCGAATGACGCGATGTGGTGTATACGGTCTTGTAGTCAACGCGGCCTTGGATCTACCGTGCTTGCTCGACAACAAACTGATTAATGTTTTCTGTTCAAGGCAAATACGTCAAGGGTTAACGACATATCCGAATGCTAAATTTAAAACGCCAGTAACTTGTTCCCGCGCGATTTATAATTTTGTATAACGCCACCAACGGCACCGCCCGATATATGGTTTCTGTTGATCGTTGCTTTAGCCTCGTCTAGATCAACCTATGCTAAATAAAATCTTTGACGTTTTTTCGCACAGTATTACACCAATATTTTTTGCCTTATTATACATCGTCTAATTTTTATCAAACAACAGTCAGTTTGTTGTTGCAAAGTCGTTTTGAGTCACCAGATTGTTTACATTAAGTTTTCTTGCCTTGTTTTTAGTCGGAAACATGTCTCGAGTTTCCGGAAAGTGTTAGTTTCAACAACTTTTGATTCGTGTTTTCAAGGGCACAGAATTCCTCGCAGTGTACCAAAATCGATATTTCTGTTGTTATATAGTGACTACTGTACCGACTACCGATGTCGAATTCAATTTGTTTCAATCTGACCTGATGCCTTAAATGATTCAATCTGACCTGATGCCTTAAATGATTTTTTTCTTTTGTTTTGTTTTTTATTGTTTGCTTGTATTCGTCTTGTGTTTTGCTGATTTAAATTTGCCGTTTAGTTTCTTTTTTAATTTAATGCGCCATTTTGATGCGTTTGTCTAACTGTTTTACGAAAGAAAAGTTTTACATTTTGTTACTAAAATCAACACAGAAAATAAAAGTCTATTGCAACCCAACTTCAATCTTTGGGTAAGGGACCTTGTTTTAATGTGAAAATTACTTCTTTCGAATGTCGTGTTCGTGCGACACTTAGCGGTAAAATACGGCGTTGACTACAAATTGTTATCACGTTATTAACGTAATTTTATTATAGAACCAAACAAGCTTTCAACAATCACCCTAGCGCAGTTTAATCGTAAACTATATGATTCCAACATATTGGAGGTACAACCCTAACCTAATGGAGTTTGAACATTTTGTTCTTGTTTTAATGAACTTTGAATGACCTTGCGTACGTTTGGCGTGCCCTATTGTTTAAATGCTCGTTTTTAGAGGTTGATTGCCCCGATAGGTAACCGGGACTCCAATCAAACTACTAAATGGGTTTCTTTGTTTGTCAACCTTTGTCGGGATACAAATATTATCATCCGTTGTCCTGACAACGCCGAAGAAATGCAATAAACTACCTTAAAAGCAATAAACCACCATAAAAGAGTGCAATTCGGTTAGTCCGCCTAAATCGATTCCGGTAATCACACGGACACCATGCAGTACTAGGCACGCACGAGGCGTATAATGTGCTCATTAAATTAACGACGCCAAACAAGGTGAGCAAATTGAAGGCGAACTTGAAAGTTTTCCAATCCGTTCAAACTGTTACAGAGTTATAGCAACTGTAAAACAACTTAATTGGAAAGAGATAGACAATAAATTCTGCAAACTTAGCACACATTCGCATGTTTCAATATCATTGGACTAATCGCCGGTTTCAGACAAGTGATAAACAACTGATTTATGTACCTTACTGTTTAGCCATAGGTTCAGTCTCGTCTGAACTTTTTCGTTCCATAAAAAAAACATTCTTAAATATTTTCAAACTATATGTCTCAATATAACTAATAAAAAATAGGTCTGCGCTAAGCTACTGCAAATAAAACCTTTTGCCTCGCTTTGTTGGTATACAGCCCTGCCGGTTAACGTAGCTGCGTACGTGTTACTTTAATTTGACAGCAAACTGATTATTGCGGCGCAGGACGTTTTTACATTTTGTCGTTAAGATTCATGGAAAAAAGTTGCGCTCACCCAATATAGGATGTCGTCGCTTCACATTGATATCAACATCCGTGTATTGTGTTCCGTCCCATTTACAATGTTTGTGTACCAACATGCGAGCGGAATAAACAAACGAACATATGTTGCCATCGACATAATAGTATTTTTCTGAATGAATTAACGTTACGTTGTACTAAGGCCAACATCGCCCGTATATCAATTGCGCATTGATCTCTTATGTTAAGTTTGAGTTTATTGGCTTAAAAAAACAACAATATAATTGACTGAATTGCACTAAAATATTTGCTAACACGGAAATAGCTGCGCAAAGAGTGTTATATGGCGCAAAAAACGTTGCTCTTAACTTCACGATAAAAAACAATTCTACCGGCCTAATTGAATAGAATAAAATTCAATTGCTGTTTGAGCATGGAATAAAACAAAAGCATAACATAATTGGGTTAAATATTTGAAATATATATAACTACGTATGAGTTTGTAAATGCCAACACCTTGCTTGTTTTAAGTTACATAATGTTAAAGTTTGACTGACTGTTTACTTGTGAATTTGTTAATTCAAATTTGTCCCCCCACCCCCCCAAAAAATAGAGAAACATTAGTATCAATGTACGTCATTGTTCCATAACAAAACGATTGATGATGAGTTCAAGTAGGCTTAAAGCAATTCCAGATCTTTTAACGCAATTGGTAGTTACTTTTTCGCCATTATCGCACTTGCAATCACTTTCGTACAGGTTTTTTTAACCATCCAGCGCTTTGTTCGATATATACTTTTTGATTCGCATTGAAATCTATCGTTCTACAAAATCGATAAACGGTTTGTGCTAATGGCGATTTGATCCTACTAATGTGCAATGCTAGGTGCTGCCGAAACCATTGAGATCCAATTCTCAATTCAAGCCGTCGCACAGATTCAGACTAAGTAGGTAAAATGTCAACTACGGACGGGAAGACTAGTAGCCTAGTCAAAACCATGTCGTTTATTTAACAACACCACAACAAGTTAGTGAGCAACAACGGCAGCTCGGTCAACGGCCGGCTGGAGACACAGTGGAAAAAAGGGCCCAGCTTGTGGCTGATAAAAGAGAGAGTCGTCCTTGGAAAGAAGTTTCTGGAAGTGTTGAGACTCGCGTCAACGACAAGGTTCATTTTGAGTTGCTTCGATTTTCGTCTTCGAAACAATGTACGTGCAAATTACTTGTCTGGTGTTGGGATATGTGTCCACTGCATTATGTACGACCACCACGTTTTGGAGTGTTTGGGCTATTAGTGGACCAGAAAGTGCCTCGGTTTTAGGCCCGATTTGGGCATGGAAGGGACTATGGGCAGATTGTATGCAAATTGAAACTGGACAGTATTACTGCGAGGAGCAGGGGTCCATGTTTCTTGCTGACGGTGAGATTTTTGTTTATTTTTTGTTGATGCTATTTTGTTTTTAAAAAAACTTTATTTTCATTTTATCTCGTTATTATCTCTTTTTTTGCATAATATATACTTTTGCGCATCCAGTGTCCAGAAAACAACTTCCTCTTTAACTGTACTGAAAGATTTAAATTTACTATATAAGTTTCAGTGTTTTACCGCAGCTATAATTTTTCTAATCTTTGTTGCTTGTGACACACTTACAAACTTTTTTTGCGGCGAATTTACAAAGCAAAAAAAAAAGATATTCCAAAAAAGGATTCGCAAATGTGATGAGACTAATTTTGATAACAATTAAGATCACGATACTGTTCTAACGTTAACATGCACACCGACGTATCGTTATATAACCCTAATACCTAAGATGACACATTTGCTCTAAAAAAAACTAACTTTGCGGCATGCTTTAAAATCTCCCAGTGTTTCCCGGTCATATAAACTTAATAAGAGTTAAATTAGTTGATTTACATTCGAAATAACTCAAGTAGAGCGGTTCTGAATATTTGATAAGTGAAGGCAGATACGGCGGTCACCATCCTATCAGTGAACATAAGGCTGATTCCTGTAGTCTGATATGACATTTGCACTTAGATTTTTTACATCTACATTTTCTTAATTTCATGAGTTTAATTGTATACTGCAAACACTATTTCTCTGAGAATGGAAAATATTAAAAGAAAAAAATACAAGTTACAGAATCTGTGAATGATTTAACACGGAAAATATACTTTTCGCTTAACTGGCATCTTTAGTTCCAATAAAACCACAGTAAAAATAAAAAAGTAATATAGCCTATATATATAACTTATATATATTCCAATAAAACCACAGTAAGAAAAGATATGAAAATAGTTAATTATGTTCGGTCGGTGCACGTGCAAACGAAATACGGCGGTGTCATGTCTATTTACTATAACGCAATGGGGTGTGATATTAGATCGATCATGCGGGAACACTAATCCCCGATATAAAGCAAACGCCGAAGCGGGAACGTGACATAGGATTGCTCGCGTTCGACGGAATAGATTGATCTCAATTAATGCCAGGAACAGGCCAAGACAACACAAATGAACCACGCATGCGCACGCCACCTCATTGCATTGATTATTTTTCTTACAACTTTTAATTGAAGGCCGGCGTGTTTTTTTCCTACCAGGCGCCTTGTAAAAGCTATTAGTTCTAGACGGCAACCGTGTAATAAGTCAGGAAGCTTTATGTGCGTTTTAACCAAGAGGCCTGAAATGAAAAGACCTATCCCCGTGAGATGGAAATTTGCGACTTTAGCCTCTCCAAGACATTACCTCATACAAACCAGCTAAAGAAATAGTTTTCGTTTAATTTGTAAAAACCCAATCCGCCATGAGTTCTATGCGTAATCTGAAAAAAAAAACATTGCAAACAAAAATTGCTATTTACATATTTCACCTTTGGGATTTGAAAGGTGACTGTTTAGGTCATGGATAAAAGCTTGGGAACCTCTGAAGTAGATCGATATTCAATATACAACAAAGCTTGATAAAACATGAATTTAGGTTTGGATTGCACGCAGAAACATAGTTTATTAAAGGTTGTTGTGGTATTTCTTTTGAAGATCCACGTAGGGAGAATAAGTCAGTCGAACGCTAATGTTTGCAAATCAATGATATGTGTCCTGTTTCTTCCAGGTTATTTGATCGCCATTCGCGCCTTTATGTGCTTTGCGATGTGTCTATCTGGCCTTGCGTGCTTCTTGCTGCTGTTGGGAATGGAATGTACACGATTGCTGAAGGACGACCCTCAATCAAAGCGAAAGATCATGTTCATCTGTGCAATCTTCCATTGCATCGCAGGTTCTTAAATACGCCTTGTATGTTTCCATGAAGTGTGTCAGTTGTTCTCTGGGGAGCAGTGGCTATTAACACAAACGCCTGCAATTAACAACATCCAGACGATTGGTGTAACGCCGTAACGCAAACCCAAAGTTGGACTGGGACACCAAAACACAGTAATTTGTTTTGTCCCAGAATAGATAATTAAGCATAAGTTAGCGGGTTAGAAGAATTGTGTTACTAACGTTGACGTTAAATGTTGTTTCAAAAATGCAAAACATATTTAGAAACTTTGGTTTGCACAGTACATTGCGCTGACAAGAGGCGTCATTCCGAGTTAAACCAATAAAATATCAAAGCTTATCTGTTTGGCAAGGAATCGAGTAAAAAAAACTAACTAAACGGGCGGTCAAATAACTGTTAATGTAAAAGACATCGCAACCATTTATTTTTTTCCGAATTTTCCAAAGCTAAGAACACATAATAAAGATAAAGGCGTAGGTCAACGTGAACGCCAGAAACAGAAGGCCCAACTAACTAAACCGGCATCAGTTTTGACGTTGAACTGTTCTGTTCGCAGGGATCTTAATTTTGACATCAGTGGCTTGGTACTCAGCCATGATCGTCGAGGACTTTTTTTCCTTCGAAACGCAAGACAACATGATCAAGTACGAGCTTGGACCCACATTATATCTCGGTTATATCAGTTGTTTCTTCTCGCTTTCTACTGGGATTGTGACGTTTTGTATGCCTGGGTCCAAACCGGAACAATACACGAACGCGACTAAATCGACAATGGTTGGATATTCTGCCAACACCGCGTACAGGGCGCCCGCACGGAGCGAAGTGAGGTCAAGCGAGTACGTAAAGCCAGTTGGAAACGGGACCAGCTTCATGGAATATGTGTGATAGAGATTTGTGCGAATAAACTCTCGAGCATTAAGTTTCATAATGAATAATTAATAACGCGCGGATCGATATATCGTTGGAGCCGAGCGTAACTGCGTTGGCTTGTTAACACTGATTCCGTCGTCGTCGCCCCCTCTCTCTTCGTGTATATACTACACTAACATAGTAATATATGTACACTCACAACATCGGGAACAGTGTATTTCTTCAGCCTTCTGCTCGACATTAGTTTCAACTCACTTCCCTATTAACATTTGTAGGATATATGTAGCATAGCAATATATGTACACACACAATTTGGAAAACAGCGTATTTCTTCCGTTTTCGACTCTACATTAGTTATTCGTTCAAACTTATTTCCCTATTAATAGCCCTGAGAAGAATCGGTTAAAATCGTTTTGAACACGTTTGTGTGAACAACATTAACTACTCCGTTTATCACCACAGTAAAGTTAGGATGCAAAAAGGAGTTGGGTCAATAGAACGAAATAAAATTAAAATGTTTAAGTCCGACCATTTTTGGATGCGCTTATATTATTGCGAAATACCCTTGTAGTGCACCTAATGACTACCAGTCGTTTACTTCCTTGTGTATAAGTCGTGACAGAACGATCTGGTGATTCATTTGCCATAAATACCCAACCGTGTTGCAATCCATGTTTGGAAATTTGTTCCCGCTGTCCTACTGACGTTTGTGTTTTGTTCACATGACAAGTAACCGCTGTATTTTGTTGCAAGGTCTTCCGCCGAATGTAACTGTAAATGTCATGTCTTTGCCGACGCAACGTTTCTCTTGTCTATCATGTGATCATGCGCAAATGAATATTAGTCCTTCGCAAAGTTCAATACATTGCTTGACATCGCTTAGCTATTTGCGTGTTTTTATGTCATTAGAGAGTTGACACAACGAATGAACGAACCCTGTTATAACGAGCAGTTGCCGCAAATAGGCAATAAACATACATAATGCACGCTAAACATAGGTAGTAGGCCTTCGATGTTGTCATAAAACGTATTTACAATAAACCACAGGAACAATTTACAACCGTGCTTAGCCTGCTACTGTCTTTGGTTATAAGATATCTCCTAGGACTTGGTCCTTGTTTTATTTAGTTCAATTTAGAGTTGTAGGGTGGGCCATAATTGTGGTCAGGCCCGTACAAGCCAGTTTTATTTAAATTTTAATCCTGAAAAAGAATGCTTTCATTGGCATGTTAGCCTTGGTCTTTAAGTATTAAAATCAAATTATTTACATTTGTGGCATACACGCAAATACTTTCCATAAAAAGTCGTTTGATTTATTTTGGTGGAATTTATTATCTCTTCTCAGTTCTTTATTTTTAGCTCCAGATCGATGGCATCACTGCTATGGCACGCTGAGTGTGATTTAAGTACTGCTCTAAGTTAGTACTAAAATAACCATGTTTTAATGAAGCATGTTATTCATTTTGCATTTTCATGCTTTCAAATGCGGTTTTTATCATAAGCATGCGCCAAACCAACAGAATTAGTCACTTCAAAAAAAGCTTTTCATAATTTTCATACGAGAGTGAGTGATCAACTGCATTAAATACATGATTTGGAATAGGTGTGTAACGAGAAACTAAATTATCTAAATTTCGTCATGTTTTTTACCCAACTTGTAAGGTTTGGATAATGGATAACGATCAGCTCTTCGAAGGAGTTTTTTAATCAATAATCAAACCTCCTTCTCGCCCGAAATCACTTTTTATTTACACCTCATTAATGAAGTGACATAATATTCTTCTGCAGTGAACTGGTGTTAAACAGAAATTTTGTTTTTGATTCAAATTTCTATCTGGTTTGTCGCATAGCGATTAAACTTATAGAAGCACTGTCTTAAATCATTTTCATGAATAAACCAACTGACTTTAAAAAATAACAGTTAATACAAAACATACTTAAATGAATGGTATTTTTTACTAAACTAGTACCGTTGTGCAACTAAGATGAACATAAATTCATAAGTGGTATCAGCCCTGTAGCGTCTATGCAGGCTGATGTGGCATGGCGCCTTCAATGGGTCTGGCGTACTGTGACGACTTTTGTGCAACATTATAAATAACACATGGACAAGTTTTTGCGGTATTGACAAAGTTAGTCTGTCATATAAATTTTTATAGTTTTTTTACGTTTTGTTTCAGTTTTTAGTTTATTACTATCAGCTGCAACAAAACCACAAAACTTTTCGGCAAATACAATACATGCACGTATAAATTGCAAAACTTTTGGTCAGTTATCAGCACTTTAGGGCGTAATACAGGGATATAAGAGTCGATGCAGTCAACAAATAACGGTGTAAATATGCGACGGAAGCCGAACCACATCCCGGACCTAAACAGGGAGCTTGTGCACCAGCTTTCCCCTCAGGTGGTGAATTGGTGTTGGTTGTGATACCGGATGACCAATCGCAAAGGTTGTTTTTGCACACCGTTCCTTGCGGACATTTAGAGCAACTTGTACCCGCTTCGTAAGGAATCGGGGGTCTATAGTTGCCAGTTGGACCGTATTGACACACCATAAACATGCCGAAGAGACCATTCTCCCAGTTGCACGTTGTTAGCCCGCATCCAACCGCGTATGTTCTATTCCAAACAACTTGTGTATAATGACCACAGACCTTGTCGGTCATACAACTGCCTGTAGAATGATGAAAGTATTTTACTTCATCAACCCACTGTTTGATGGCTTCGGGAAGATACTGTGAAATAGGTATTTCAGCGTGGTACATCGCCGCCATATTTTCACCTACTTTGCTGAAATTGGGTGTCTGACGATTTTTGCTGTGTTTCAGTTTACAGTTTCGTGAATGCATCAAAGCTGATTGAGCCAAGCCCTCGTCCCATCTCATTTTGAGCATCATTTTTGATCTAGGGCTTACCGCACTACGATGCTGATTGTGAATGTCCACGGCGAGTTGCTTGTCCTCCGCGGTAAACTCGTTTCGAAACTTGATGCCTCTTTTTTGTCGTAACTTGGCAACGTCCGAACACGTGCCACTCGCCACTAACGTTGAAATCAATAGACATAATATCAAATTTGTAAAAAGCTTCATTATTACCAACTTAAAGATTTTTTTAAACGCTATATTTCTTTAAACAAGTCAAAAACACTAAAGTTGTAAACAAGCAAAGTTTATTTCAAAATGTGTCTAAACTAAAACATACATAGGCTACCTGATTTTTATTCTACATCTAGCCTACGTAATTTGTTATACCACTAATTTTCAACGTTTTTCAACAATTCTGCCTATTTTGCAAATGTTGTTTAAAAACTAACGTTTTGCGTTTCAGTTTTACCTCGACTAATCGCTCCCTAAAATTTATTTACTGAAGCACTGCTAAATACCGACTGCAAAGCGTTATTTAACTTTTTACAGTGTGGTATTTCCTGTACTTTCCGCCGCGTCTGTTAAAAACGTGCACGTTAACAGTTATAACTTAATACGGTGTGGCCCGTGTTTAGTTGTTGCTCTCCTGGCGCGACCCCTGCTTAACACAACCAGTAGGTATCATTTCCGGCGTGACGTAGGCATGTTGTGCCGCCAACAATTACGCTATGTGTAGACGTCTAACTCTTATAATTCATGCAGATGGTCCAGGTCACACATATTTCGGACTACAGTGGAGTTACATGTAAGTCGAGTCCTTTTGCGACACAAACGTGCTATGATAACTCCCACGTACCGCTCAAATACATTGTCAGATAGGTCCATGTGAACATACGCTTGTGACCTGGTCTGTTGTCTGTAAACCAGTGGCTCTTACCCAGGGTTGCCATACCGTCCTTACTTCTAAGATTTGTCCTTATTTTGAAGGGCTATGTCTTAGAAAAGTTCATTGTCCTTATTTCTAAGAAATGTCCTTATTTTTAACCGTAGTCCTTATTTTGTCTTATTTTCAACAATTCATATTGTCAAATCCCTTCTACAAGTAGAAGTCAACCTAGACCCAGCCTGTTGTGGGATGCACGAAGTATTTTCTACGAACAACGAGTTGCTGGAACAGATTGTTTCTGGTCCAAATATTGCATATGATATGTCATGGCTCGTATAAATGCAAAGATTTGTTCAAAAACGTTTGTTTCGTTTCGCATTGAAAATTAATTTTTCGGTTGTCCTTATTTTTGGTTTCAAGTCGATGGCAACCCTGCTCTTACCACTTACGAATGCACACTCAAATTAACCCTCAAGTATATTACTTATTTTTTTGTGTTAAAAACTTATTATTACGTTGTTTTTTACCAACCGGTGTGGATATTAATACGTCAGGCAAACACAACAATTTTCCTGTGACGCAATAGCCGACATAACAATTAGTGTTCTATTGGGTGACGTCAACTGCATGCTTGGTACGTATCCTGTAATCAGTTTATAAGTAGAGATGTACCGAATATTCGGTTTGCCGAATTTATTCGGCCGAATCGGCCACTTTTGCAAAGATTCGGTTTCGGCCGAATAATTTGTTGCGATTCGGCCGAAACCGAATCTTTTACGAACACACATTTAAAGCGTTAAGCGTGTCTCTTCTCCTTTGTACCAACGAAAATCCCGTAAATAATTGTATTTTTTGACACATTATCGTTTTTCCCACTGCAGACAACTAATCAGTAATTCATTGTCGGGCTGCAAATTATGCTTAAGGCTATGTTAAACCCCACAGAACCAAAATGAGGACGAAACACAACCATTCTGCACTAATTGCCTGATAGATAAACTTATGTTTTTATGTCAAAAGCGTAGCCTACCACTTCGCGTGACGTCATAAATGATTCGGTTGATTCGGCCGAATTTATTCGGCAAAACCGCCGAATATTCGGTTTCGGCCGAATCGAAATTTAGCCGATTCGGTACATCACTATTTATAAGTGTTTTCATTTAGCAGCTAGTGAGTTATAAATTGCTGATTTAACTAAGAAAACTTGAACTGCCTCCTATTACTTTGTGCTGGTAAGTTTAGCTTTATCCCTTGATGTGTCGTTTAATTTTAATCCTAAGAATATTTGTTTCTTATGCAGGGCTTGTTCGGCTTTATAAAGACAAATTTAGACTCAAGCTCCTGTGGCCAAACAGTTAGTATGTTTGTTTATTGTGCGTTTAAGTGAGTCATGATCTGTGTTTTCGTTTTTTTCTAAACCCACCTGTATTACGCACTTTTTGTGACGAATGGTGACGTCATAACCAGAGCGATAGAATATCTGGTATGCTGTTGTTTGTGTGAAGTTGAAGCATCTGCGGTTGATTTTACATGTTGCAGCATTTTCTGGTTGTAATTTACGAAACCTGCTTTTCCCTAGCTTAATTTTAAGTAGTTAGATTAAAGCATTTTTTCGACATAGGCGGATTCATAGCTATGTAAATTCACTTCTACTAATTGTTATTTCGCTTTATGTGCTTACGCATAAAACTTATTGCAGAGCTGCATTAGTTTTGTGAAGTTCAGTCAAATTATGAAAGATGATGTATAAACTTGAAGGTTTCATGTCGTTCTCTATCCCCATCTGGTGGTAACTTTATCCTCGTTTTGGGAAATTCACGACCTGCTATTGCCGACAAAAAGTCAAAAGTAAAACAATCATTTTGCAAAAAATCAAGTTTCTGTCAAGTTAAATAAACAAACAAGTTTTGTAAAAGGAAATTTATTTTAAAAGTGTAGTAAAATGAAACAAAAATGTTATCACCACCAACACTGGTGATTTTCGGCTATCAACAGCTAAACTTTTAGTGTTTTTTTCGTCTCCAATCGTCACAACCCCTGCTTTGCTTTTCGTGCAAAGCTTATTACTGCAGGTTGGAAATTCTTCGGGACAAGCAGAACATGTCCCACCTTCTTTGTACGGCTTTTCGTTATACGGTTGATTACCGCCCGGTCCGTAATCACAAACTGTAAGAACTGCTGATGGCCAGGTGACGGTCGTTGAGATTTTAAAGTTTCTGCAATGGCTTATACCACAACCCACAGCTTGTGATTTGGCCCAGACAATTTGCTTGTAGTCGCTGCATGATTTAGATGTCGCACAAGAACTCGTTCGGTAGGTGTAATGGCTTTGCTGTGCGTTCCACTTCGTAAATGCTGTCGTAAAGACTACGTCGGCCGTCTGAGGGACTGCTTGAAGATACAAGGATTCCCCTACCCATGAAAAACTAGGCGTAGCTTTGGTTGGATTACGACCCCAAATGCATTTCTGAGTATGTTTTTCAGCAAGGAAGGCTAGTTCACTACTCCACACCATTTCAATCATATCACTGGCGCTTGGGCTAACTGCTCTTCTTGCCTCATTGTGTTTGTCCAATACTAGTTGTCTGTCCTCGGCAGTAAACTCATATGCCTTTGCCAAAACAACCCGTTTCTGCCTTGAAATCACTTGATCTTGCGTTTTAGTCTCGTATGTCACATAAGGTAGAAAGAATACCAACATCACGGCAATGGAATTAAAATCTGCAGTGCTAAACATTGTTGTGTACTGTAACTTCCTTTGCCAAAATTTGAAAGCAACACCTTTCTGCTTGAAAATGAACTGCCATGGTTACAATTAGCATTGTTACGTTTGTATATACCGCGTGACGTAACAGATATTCAAGGGTCGTCTTGTAAAATGTGTGAACAAACTATTTTAGCATCAAACGTTTATGAGCCAGTTGATTACGCAGGGTTTTCCCGCACTGAATAATAATTGGCAATTTTAGTTGTTTTTATTGTGAAAAAATATTACTTTCTGTGCATCAAATCTTAGCCTGAGTCGTGGAAGCAACAACCACATATCTCTAAGGTTTTGCCGCTAAACTTTGAAAATCTTTACTGTTGTACGGTAACAGGCAAGGTTGCCCTGTTACCGGGAAAACGGCAGGTAGGACCTGGGATATGTCGGACAACATGCTGTCAAGCGCTTGGCCGTCTGGGTCGAGCTAAGGCGGTACCTGGTCCAGAGAAAAAAATGTTTTAATGATAAAAGTCTCTTTGCCGAACATAGGTGATGTTAAGTACACCATCAAAATTTCTTGATGTTCCGTACCGATGAGGATAAGTATAGTCGATATCAGTAACGTTACTGTAATTTAAATAAATGAGTTACTAAAAAACACTTGTTAATTTGGTTAGTCTCGAATAAATTGCCCTCCTTGGTTTCTTAATTTATTTTCAACATTGCATGTGATTAACAGGCAATGGAGCCGAATTGCAAGACACCCGGGTAGAGATTCAAGGGCCCTGTCCCGACAAGAGTTAGGGAGGTGTAGAGCGGTGCATGGTACCCGCTAAAATCGTAAGACATTATCTCGTTCAAACGCGCGCACTGCAAGCATAATGCTTTCGGATCACTATGTACGCAGATTTATCATTGGAATTATCTTTCGAAAGTTTCTCGAAACTGAAAATAAATTGACAAAAGAGTTTCAATATTGGATATTCAACCATTGTCGTGGTGGTTTCTGTTTACTGCACAAAGTCTATTATCTAAAAAGTTGGCCCGGAAATTGCTAGAAAACGACATAAAATCATGACTGACTGAACTTTTCTGAGTAATGTTTATCTTACCTGCGGAACAAGGTTGTTTAATACACAAGGCTCTATAGGTTTCTATCATACATCGTTCTTTTGTTAGCAGCTCTACCTTTATAGTTAGGCGCTCTGATGTTTATAATCGTCCCCTGTACTAAGCCTTCCAAGTCGACAAATTCTAAAACTGCAAACTTTATTTATGATTTACGTGTCCTAATTTAATATAAGCACGAACTTTATCACATTGAAATAAGAATACAACAACTCTCGACTACTTAAAAAAAGTGCACTACAGTTGAAATAAAAACGCAAATAATAAGTAACAAATAGAAAACAATTTGACGGTCGAAAAGTAAACCGAAACTTCAGAGAAATGTTTTTGAAGAAAGGCACAAGAAATAATGGACATGTTGGTACAGCGTTGTACTGATTGGTTGCGCTTAAAAGTATCGGTCCTGTTTAGTAAGTTAACGAAATTCCAAGCTACAAAGACCGTTTCAAAATATAATAAATAGAAAATAATAATAGCGGTTAAAAGGTTTAAAAAATGTTGATGTCAGAATTGATTTAGTGTATAATTTTCCCGCAATATTTTCTACGTTTTTTACTTGATGTGGCAAACCAAACAAATTTTCATTCGATAAGTGGTATTTGTCTAATTTACGTTTTGCACACAGGCGAAGTAAACTGCTAATATAAGTACTAGCGGTGAAAATGCTGACATGCTGGCCGCCCCTGTCTTCGAGCAAAGGTTGTTGTCGCATTTAGGAAAAGCCGCGGGGCAGGCAGTACACCAAGCCCCTTCTTTGTACGGTTTAGTCGGGAAGTTTCCGGCCGGAGCATAGTTGCAAACTACGATTTGTGCTGTTGCCCAAACCTTGGTGTCGACCTGAACATTGGCACAGGTACTTACACCGCAACCAACAGCGTACGATGAAGCCCAGGCAACTTGTGTGTAATGTCCACACACTTTGGAGCATGCACGTGTAGAATACGTATAATCATTCCGTTCTTTATCCCAGGATACCACAGCACCCTCCAACACTGTGCTAGCCAGCTGCTCATTCGACCTAATGTACAGGTTTTCTCCGATCGATGAATAGTTGGCGGTTTTTCGGGTTGGATTATGTCCCCATACACATTTTGTGGAGTAACTCTGGGCCAGAACCCCGAGCTCTTCACTCCATTGCATCTTGATCATATCACTGGCCGAAGGCGAAACAGACCTTCTTGCATCGTTGTGTTTGTCAACTGCTACTTGCTTATCCGCAGTATTGAGCACCATTGCTGTGGTCAGGGTTCCCCTTTTCTGCCTTGACAGTATTCCATCTGCCAACAGATTTTCTTCCTTGTGTGCAAAAGCCAGGCAGAAAAACATCATTAACGCGTACCTAAACATGTTTTTACAGGTTGCAGAACAGCTCTAAGCACCTAAAGATGTTATTGCTTCCTAACATGAAAACATATCGTGAGCACGTCAAACAGGCTTTGACCTCATTGCACGCCAAACAGGCTTTGACACTAGCAAACACACGCACAGCGTGGATGTACTGTCAAAAACTGTGACACCATAAATAATTTAACGTTAAATTGAATAGCTTTTTTACGCAACGCCGCACCTGTACCGCAGAATACAAAAAACGTCTGATTTTAGCCGTGTGGACAAGCTACTACTCTATTGCTTCGAACGTTTTGCGTTAAAATAAAAATAGGATCCTGCGGCGGCCTTTAATGCAGTTAAACGTTAGTCTGTTTCAATGCCTCAAGAATCAAGCTCAAAAAATATGTTTCCTACCTCTGCTTTACTATTGCATAAACACACCTTTTTGTAAGAGTAACTATTTCGACAGCTCGAAAATGGCGCAGGCTACACGACATTTTTATGTACTTGCAACAGTGACAATAATTCAGTTAACTTTTTGTATGGCGTGTAGTTACTTTCGACCCAATCGATGCATTACATGCAAGGAAGTATTATGACCGATATGGGTTCAACCAAAAGAAGTTTTTTTGTAATGCTGTTAACTCGCCGACAAATGCATCACATCGCCCACTAAACAAACGACCAGCCTCGTTGTAGGCGCATGTTCATCTGTTGTTCTATGTAAACGGAAGTTGATTTGTTAGGTTGCATAAACTGACTGTTGCTGACCTCGCTGTCACACATTGAAAAAGCATGTTTTGTCGTACGTACATTAATAAAAAACATGTGCACTGTACATGGAATGCGTGTTTTCTCATTTCGTTTAGCCTGAATATTCCAGAAACAAATATATATATTGTTGTAGTTTGATGAATAAAATATTATTGATTATTTTACCTGTGTGACATCTTTCTTTGTGGATTTTCTACGAAATCAGGCCAATAACTATTTAAAGATAGTGCTTTCGGACTTTTTGTCAATCAACTTATAATACAACGGTACAGCATCAAATCAAATAACGCCTAATTGTCCTTCCTTTGCACCGATCGACCTTTTTATTCTGACACTATCCAAAGTTCGATGCGTTGGATTACTTCTTGTTGTAAATCTAGCATTACTTCCCATTGTATTTTAACCTCCCATCTGCTTCTTCTACACTTCCCTTTGCTATGACTCATACGTTTACCGCAGTCGGACGAAATTAAGGATAAAATTAGAGTGTCACTTGCCATGTCAAATCCTAATAAGGGCCAATTAAGTGATTATCACAGCACGTTTGTAACAACTGTTTAAGCTGCTTTTCTATTTTTATGTATTTGATCCTTTTACTTACACAAAACTTCAGCGCAAAACACAGAAATATGCACAAAATCAGTCGGATGCGCTTTCAACACGTCTTTTGCATCTCTTGTGACATTTTTTTCTATCCACAGGCAATTCACCAAACCACAAAAGGTATCTTTTAATCATTAATGCACATATAACTATTATGCCTGCTGAAAAATAGCATCTGCGCTCTTTTAGTGCACAATTACGCCTTGTCTGCCATGAGGTCTGAATTTTAAACACAATACGGTTTCGCAAATCCTCATTTTATTAATGTTTATACTTCAGAGTTGCTTTTTTTACAACTATTAACTTACTATATTGTCTATTACAGGAAAGACTTTAAACTAGATGTTGACAGTTTGAGTTTAATGTGTTTATCAATCCTTGTCTGTATGACGTAATACATGACCCATTGTACGCAACAACAATAAACGCAGTGCTGGGCGATTTTTACCCAACACATATACAAGCTTTAAAATATAAGTAAGCGTACATACAATAACCTGGGACTTTGTATAGCAGAGGTGCACCTGCAGCCATAAACCTGTTCTAAAGTATGTATAGTGTCTACTGTGCATGGATTCAAACCAACTATTCAATAGTCAAATTAGTTATTTGGCTTCTAAGACTAGTCTGAAATGGTTTTCTGGGAAACATTAGACTTTTTGTTAGCTTATTTTGTGCAAACACTCCAATACATGCAACGCAAAAGACTATATACATTGTGACGTCATAAATACTTAGAAGCGTTCTACTAAACGTAGAGCTAGATATCATTTTAAGCACGTCTTTTAAACACCATTATTAATTCTGTCAATATTAAACAACAAATGCTTTCGAACAAAATGATTGTCTTTAGTCTTTAGTTTTCTTTGTTGTGTCTGCAAGCAGCCTTTTACATATGACTCATACGAGAGTCATATATCACATTCACAACAAGACGATATGTTTGAACCGTCATATCTGTGTTGTAAACAAACGCACGCGATTATGCATTTAACAGCAACAAAAATCCACACTTAATTGCCTATGATACCTTGTACTGTAGTATAATGCAAAACATGCAAGCGTTAGCCATTGCAGTTAATATTTCCGCAAAAACCTGTCTATACTTTTATTGCGTTGAATCAGTACGGAAACGATTACCTGCACAGGCGTGTGATTTATTACATACGTCGTGCACTGCGTTAGTTTATGTGCGTTTACCAACTTCCGCACATTAAGCCAATGAAGTACGTGCTGCTAATCTTGTATTGTTAGCTACACATGCAGTATCCTTTGGAAAATTACAGTCTCGTATTAACAATAGCTGGTCTCAATTGTTCGTACAAATCGCGCGTTCTATAAATGCTTCGCAACAACCTTTATAAAGAACCGACTCAACCCGCAAATTTCGCTGTAAGCTAAATATAGATGCTCAAAATTCGTACACAAAGAACGGTAATAGTGGCTGAAATTCCTAAGTGCCAATTTGCCTCTTTTTAGCCCGCCTGACACAAAACACTTTCTAAGTGTAGCATGCTCATGTAGGTTCAGAAAATAGTTGTTCAAATAATTTTTTAAGCAACGAAATTCTCGCTATTTTTCATGTTCCAGTGCGAATGGACATTGCCAGCTATTTCGAGACTTTGGGCGTGACTTTGCAACAAACAGTTCTTCAATTTACATTCCAAAAGAAACACATTCACTTGGGAACACTGTGTTTGAACTTTTCTCTTCGTTACCTCATGCCATGACGTAACTGCAATCTGATGTACTAAAAGTTGGGTGAGTTCTATTACCTCCGGTTTCCTACTTCTGAATTGTGTTTTGGCCGGTCACCAATGTAAACTTTCCGGTCCTAAGGCTGCGCGTCACTGTGCGCTGTCGTCATAATGTACACGCCTTTTTTGGTATTTGTCAGCGCTCTTTAACTGGGGTCCTGTGCAACACCCATGGGGGTTCCGTGAACTTTAAGGGTTGCGCAGGGGTTCCGCTAGGTTTGTGTAACAATTTAAACAGGAAGAACACGCTTGCCAGACAGCCTGTTAAACTTCTCTAACACTGCTGGGTTATAGTTACAGCAGTGACCAATTGTCTCGTAAATTTTCGCTACACTCTGCCCAAATTGCGAAATAAGAGTATAAAACAACTAATCCATACAACGTGGCAATCCAGTAAATCGTTTTTTAAAAGTCAACTATACTTATGTGCTGAGGTGGCGTTGTAAAACACTGCATGTTTTTTTTATGTAGCCTTCCTGTAATATGTATAACTTACATATACTTGTCTCTGTACATATATTGCGGTGGTGGGGGAGGAACTTTCAAAATTCAAGAAACAATATAAGCGTCACTAAAGCGGTTGAAGAGAACTGGTTTATGTTCAACGTTTTCTGTTACTACGTGTGGAATATTGGTCAACGTGAAGCAAAAACTTATGTATTGAAAAATCGATAGCATACCTTGTCCACCTAAGCACTATAGCCATAATTGACCGCAGCTTTCGCATTAGACTATCATGCCTTGCGAAATATTTATTATTAAATCACTCGGGTTATACTACTCGTAAAAATGATTTGGTTTAAACATTCCAAATTCTTCTGTTTGGCGCATTCATAAGGAGTGGAAAAATACTAGACAGCGATAGGATTTTAACCTACTTTCTATCTACCAGCTGTTTCCTGTTTACAGTCTATTTATAGGAAGTTGTGATTTATCTATCAAAGTCGGATCTATACGTTGTTATAAATGCAATATGACAAACGCCATAATATTTAATTTTCTTCCATAAAAAGTTGCGGTGGGTGGGTTTGATAAATTTATTACGGATTCATATTTTCCTTAGGTTTGAAGAAATTTAAATTGTCTGAACCCAATGTTTAGATATTAACTGCAACTCGAAGTGAACATTGGGGCCTATACGAGCATAATAAAAAAGTCGGTTCAGTTCAAAAGCAACAGGCGTAAAACAAGGTATTGAACGTTTAAAACTGAGTTGTGCAAACCATCAGCAAACGTAGATGACTGGAGCGGGGTTGGGTAACAAGTCCTTTTTGTGGAGTCTCAAGTCAAGTCAGTACGGGTTCGAGTCCCAAGTCAAGTCAAGTCAGAACGGGTTCGAGTCTCAAGTCGAGTCAAGTCAAATGAGGTTCGAGTCTCAAGTCAAGTCAAGTTATTAGCGGTTCGAGTCAAGGCGAGTCCCAAAAAGTTTTTGCAGGGAAAAGTTAAAGGTTTGGATAGTTATTCTATTTGAATGGTTCATCGCAACTTTTTTACGGACCGCTTAATTACAGTGAACCAATCCCATCAACGCCCCTTTCTTAGAGCCTCAACTTTAATGAAACACGTTACTTGACACTCATTAAACAGCGTGGAGAAGAACGTCAATCTGTTCAAAGGAGTTTTTGAAAACCCAAAATATGTTTACTGCATGCGCTAAAGCCTTTGTACATCAATATAAGCGCTTAAAAGCGTATACTTGACCTTCTCAAGCAAAAAGTACAATACTTAATGCCAGCGTAAGAAAGTTTGTGCATGTAGCACCGAAACAACTTCGCATCCCACAGTAAATTGCTGCTGTTGTTTGGTTGAAGCCAAAATGACCAGGTTATCCATTATGAGAAATTTCCGGTTTGTTGGTGAAATAACGAGTCCGAGTCAAGTCAAGTCTTTGAAAAAGGTGACTCGAGTCTCCCCATTACTGGACTGGAGCATAAAATAACCGTGGATATCCTAAAACCCGCCGCGGATATCGTAAAATCTTCTTGGCATTGCCGGTCGAAACATTTGTTCTGAACAAGTTGTGCTAACTTAGCACTGACTGCTTGTCAGCTGAGGTCAGTGTCAAACTTCCAATAACCATTAGTTTGTTTCTGCGCATGATCTTTACCTTACTTGCCTGGTTTGCTACAATGGCTTTCTATTTCCAATAATATATCAGCGTGCCTTCCGCTTAGCGGTTAGACGTTTTCATATGTTTCTTTCCAGCTCTGTCGCTGCGAGCAGCATCGAATTAGCTCTACAAATAATGTGGTATTCACTGCACGTTTAATTCGCTCTATATATTACCGAGTGTTCATTCATACGTCTATGATATTTTAGACATTGTTATTGTACAAATCTAATGAACTGATGTTGTACTTTCAGTTGTTTTAATATTGAACTTTGGTCCTATGTTCTTTCCGTGAAATTCTTAGCAAGCGACGATACCGGTACGTATGTAAATTTCAAAACATTCAAGCTTAGAGCGATCGGTTGCAGTAAAGGTAGTAAAAAAAGCCAATACAAAGATTTAATTAGATAAACCTTTAGGCTGTTGCTAATGGTCGCATCTTTCCAAATAGAGTAAAGATTTTATGTGACTGCTCTCGCCATTGCCAGCCTCCGACTGATTTCTACGAAGTCACTTCCAGAATCAATTATGCTAAAGCTACCAAGTAGACTTGTTCTAAAATGCTTTCAGAGGATGTTACAAAAGTACTTGTTATGGGATGTTTTGCTACCACCATAACTTTCGTTTTCCTTGTGTTTATAAGCAGACCCATTTTTCACTTTGTATTTCCAACAGCTTGAAAGATCGCTAAAGCGATTGCTTTAATCCAGCAAAAAGGACTGCATCGTTTGCATATCGTAGATCAGTGGTTCTCAACTCGTTTCGGGCCATGGACCACCGGCCCAGTAAAAATAATATCATGGACCATTTCGTTTTTGAGTAAGATTGAAGTACATATACATAGCAACCATTTGGGCTTGAAACATACTTTTTTTAAACCGATTTTCAAGAAGTGAGATTGATTTATTAACAGCTAGCATTTTTACATTTCTAAATGTAATATGTAATCATTTCTAGTTTATTACTAAATTTAGTGGACGTCCTGTGGACCACCAAAAAAAGGCATCATCGACCACTAGTGGTCCATGGACCACCAGTTGAGAACCACTGTCGTAGATTGTGCAGCTTGTCTCCAAAGTAGTCAATGCCACCATACCCACCCTTGGACTGACATAGGCCCATGACTTTTACGCTGTACAAATTAAAAAACGTGGGGAAAGCACACAACCCTGTCGTGCACCTTTTTGTATGAGAAAGTCACGGAAAAGTCCTGCTGCGGTTTGAACTGTCGCTGTTTGATGCAGGGATTATATTAGCCAAATGAAGTGATGTGGGAAGCCCTATTAAAACTTTTCACAATCGATGGTGGTTAAGACACTCCAAGGCCTTTAAGTAACCGACAAAGCAAAGATGTTTTTCAGATAAGGCACATATAAACCACCACCTGTTGCCGCGAGTTTGCAAGTGTGATATGCATGATTATTTTACAGTTAATTGCAGTCATTTTAGCAGCAATATCAATATGTGTACCAACCGAGATAACAAACCGTTAAACGCCTACATATTGTTGTTTGTTGTGCATCATTGACACCTCCATATGAAGTTCCGGTATTGCTAGTTGTTTTGACAATCTATCATATGCTAACAACCATTTCTCTTGATTACCTTATGCGATGACGTTTATCTAAAAAGATTTTGTCTAAAGTTCAATTAGTTCTATTACTTCCGGTTTTCTACGTTGCAATTCGTTGTTGACCGGTGACCAATGCATTTTTTCCGGTCAAAGAGTGCTTCACTGTGCGAAGTCGTCATAATATGCATTTCCTTTGTAACTTATGTGCAGCGTTTTCTGTTACTAGACTTATTGCACAAAAAACGTGTGGAATATTAGTCAATGCAACAACAAAAACTTAGAAATTGAGTGTCCACCATAGAAATTGTAAAATTTGAGCACACCTCTGCGCTACAACTACAACTGACTGTTGCAGCTTTCGTATTTGATCATCATGTGAAAAATATTATTTTATATTCACTTTATGTCTTACAAAAGGCAATCGTTTCGAACCAAACGCATTTCAAGCTCTCCCGTGTGGCAGATAAATGTATGGCATGCGGTGGGGTTTAAACCAACAACTAAAAACCAAAACGGACCTGTCTTATTTTCTTTAACACGCCTTATGGTAACAACTAGGCCTGAAAAACGTTTTCTAAAATTGTATTTGTTCCACTTTCTACGAATTGTCACAACCATTACTGTTTATAATGTGTGTATTTGTAACCAAACGGTTAAACAATATTGTGAAACTAACACTGGAAAACGTGTTTAAACTTTATTAAACTGTTGTTTATAGAAGAACCGAGTTCAAAGCCAGGTTACAAGCAAGCGACATTATGTTGCAACGTCTATCAGAATGTTGTATAATTGTGGATACATTGGCCTACTTTATATCTAGCACCTGTTTCTAGTTCACATTGGTAATAAGTTTTGATTTATTAACTAAAGTTGCATCAATACGTTTCTGTAATAAGTGTTGTGTGAAAACGTTATAATATTTTCCAAAATATCATGACAGTTTTTGTGTGTGTTTAAAAAAATCAGACTGCCATTAACCATATCGGTTAGATAACAAATAAATACAATAAAAAAACGATTCATTATTATTAATATGTACAAAATATTTTCTCGCCCTCAGTTCATAACCAGCAGGCGTGAAACAAACTGTTTGACATTAAAAAATGAATTGCACAAACCGTCATCAACAACACAAAATAACCAGGCGTCGCCGTGGACATCCTAAACGTCCTCTCGGCATTGCCGGTCTTCGCTTGATCATCAGCCGCGGTGGTACACAAGCTATTTTCGCATCTTGGATATTCCATTGGACAGGATGCACAGGAGGAGCCTGACTGATATGGCCGAGAACCCTGCAGGTTGCCTGCAGGGCCATAGTTGCACACAACGAGCCTGGAAGCAGCCGGTCCTGTAATCCCTGAACAGGCCGTTGCGCCGCAGCCAACGTACAGCGTTGACGCCCAGACAATTTGAGTGTAATGGCCACACACTTGAGCACAAGTGTTTGTTTCATATGTAAAATCGGAGACCTCTCTGTGCCAGCTATTGACGGCGTCACTCATCGAACCTACGACGCTTCCGGAGTTGCCGCCTGTTATATACAGATTTTCTCCTACATATTTGAAAGGCCTTATGTTCCGATTCGGGTTATGTTCAAATTTACACTCTCTCGAATAGTCTCCAGCCAGTTGAGCCAATTCGTCGCTCCAAGCAAGTTTGATCATGTTGGTTGCGGTAGGTGAGACGTTTGTTCGGTATAAGTTGTGCTGATCCACCACTGCCTGCTTGTCAGCTGAGGTCAATGTCAACCTTTCAATGACCATCCGTTTGTTTCTGACCTTTACCTCACTTGCCTTGTTTATTGCAATGCCTTTTTCATTTCCGATAAGACACGCATAAACTATCACTGTTACTGTGAATTTTGCAAGTGTGGTATACATGATTATTGATTGTACAGCTCAGTTGTAGTCTATTTAGCAGCAACATCAATGTATGTATGTACCGAGATAGATAACTGTTAAACGCCTACTTATTGTCGTTTCTTGTACATCATTGACACCTCCACATAACATTCCGGTGCTGATATTACTTTTGAAAATTGATCATCTGCTAACAAACGTTTCTTTTGGTTACCTCATGGGATCACGTAACTAATGCGAAATGATTGATCCATATTCCGTGTTACAGCGAGAATTAATTGTTCCGCTTGGGTGATTTAAGTTCTCGTTTATTCGTGACGTATTGAAATATTCATCCGCGACAGAGCATGTGCTTTGAACGCCACGTTTTTGTGAGCTGCGTTAGTTGCTAGGTTTGCAGTCAATTTAAGTGAATTTATCCTAATTTCTTGTGTCTATTTGTTTATAGTGAAACTGTAAATGTTAAAAGCAATAGCTAAAATGCTGAATTGTCAGTTGTGGAACCTCTAGCCGCGTGCTAGTAAAGCCCTGGTTACCCAACAGTTGGTATGTTTTATGTTCTTATTTGATTTGTGTTTAACTTGTGTCAAAGTGTATTGAAACCGTAACTGGACTTATTACGAGTAATCTGGAAGTAATTTAATGTAAGATATGACCGATTAATGTAGATTTAATTTGAAACCTTGTGTGTACTGTTGAAACTGATTAATTTGTGATGGTCGCTATGACGTCGTAATGTGTACGTATGGCTTATGTGTGTTATTTATGGTTACAGAAAAACCGTTGCCGTTGCTATTGACGTTGTCGTCTTGGTTTATTCGTCAGCGTTGCCTTTTATCGCCAAAAAAGAACATTCGTTGCAAATGCAAGAGTGGGTCGTATTGGAGGACAGGCTACGGGCGCGTTTTACAAAAGGGTTATCTAGTGCAGTGCTTTTCAACCGGGTGTATTGTACACCCCAGGGTGTACCATAATTTTTAAAGGGTGTACCATTTTGATGGGGTGTACTGGGGTGTACCAGATACAAAATATAATATACCTATGACCCAGGCATCACAATAGGCAGGTTTCAGTTTTAGAACAGACTGACTGGAGTGTACAATATATGGCACAACATGCATCTCAAGTGTACGTTGATTTTAAGTTACAAAACTCTATTTGTGACATCATAATTCAATATTTCACTTGATAATCGTTGTTAATGGTAGTTATTTTTGAAATTATGGATTATGGCTTGTTGGTGTTGTGCTCATCATCATTATTTCTGTTGGGACCACAGATTTAGTGTGTTACAGGGTTGAATAATTTTTTCACTAGGGTGTACAAATTTTGAGTAAACGTTAAAAGGGTGTACAGTTTCAAAAAAGGTTGACAAGCACTGATCTAGTGTGACGAACGGCGCAGGGCCAGGCTGCGCACCTAGCGGTCGTTACATTCCGGTTAGTTTCGTTACTTCCAGTTTTTTTTTACTTTTGAATTCAGTGTTGACCGGTGACCAATATAAATTTTCCGGTCCTAAAGGAAATCCACTGTGCGAAGACGCCATAATCTACATTACCTTTTTAATTTATGTGCAGCATTTATGGTTACTAGACTTATTCTACCAAAGACGTGTGTAATATTGGTCAATCTAAACTTTTTAGATTCTAAAGAAAAAACCTAGAATTTGTAAAATTTATGGCGCTATGGCTGCAATTAACTGCAGCCTCTGTACTTGATTATCATTTATTATTTGCGATATATTCATGAATAAAGCACTTTGAATTTTACAATAAGTAAATTGATTTGCGTCACTTTTTCTGCCCAGCCAAGGTGTTTTTGATTCAACAATACGTTTGGAACATTGTGTAACGTAAAACGTAAAAGATTACGCAAACCTCCAGAACGCATTCTCGTAATAATTTTCTCTTGCATAACAGGATTACAACGCATGGTTATGATCCAAACGCAGTGTGTTACGTCACACACAAGAACAAAGAAGAACAATTGTGCGCGAACCATTGCCATTTTGTGGCACTTGTGATAGAATAAGGAAGCATTAGTTGGTAGATGAGACACTTATACATCCTTTATAATTTTCCAATTAAATATCGGCACAATCTAAATAAAAAAAAGATTGTAGAAAACTTGGCGGTCTTGTCAAAACCGCCTCGCGAGTTCCGGTTTGAGAAAGACTGCGTCCGGGCTTGAAAGCCATGCGGTCTTTGCGCGTGAATAATAAAATTTTCCGGTCTGCTGTAAAAAGATCCGGTCTGCTGTAAAAAAAAGAGCTACTAACGTAAAACTCACAGTAGACTCATTGCCGACTCAGCAATTATTGTCACCGTAAACGCCTATTCTCCGTTGCGCCACCTCCCGGAAACTCCCAAACCTGTCTACTGTCAGTTCTTACGTTAGCAGCTCTACCCTGTAAAAAAAGTTTGCTGTGGCACATCAATGTGGACTAAAAAAAGCAGCCCGCGGTGGTGTTTGAACCAACAATCAAGAACCAAAACGGGTCTGCCTTTTTTTTCCATCACCCAATTCTTGGCTGATGGTAACAACTACTCAAAATTAGTTTCTGAAAAAGTTGTTTTGTTTCACACTCCAAAAATTGTCACAAATATACTTGTTTTTATATATTCGTGACAAAAAAGTTAAACAATATTAGGAAACAAACACTGAAAAACGCCACAATATTTTTCCCCCAAAAACAAATTAGCTGACATTTTTTGGACGGATATATGTTGAAAAAAGTGGCAAGTTGGTGTTTTAATAATTTACGTAAATCTTCGTTTTTTCTTTGTATTTAAAGAAATCCAAATGCCATGAACCAAGTTGGCTACATATGACCTGCAACTCAATATTTAACATATACAACTAACAAACACAATAAAAATAGTTCATTCATTATTATGTACAGAATATTTTATCGCCCTCAGTTCATAACCAGCAGGCGTAAAACTAATTGTTTGACTTTTAAAACTTAAGTGCACAAGCCGTCATCAACAGTAGAAGAACTTGCATAAAATAGCCAGGCGCCGCCGCGGACATCCTAAACGTGCTCTCGGCATTGCTAGTCGTCGCTTGATCTTCAGCCCCACTTGTCGTACTAGATACTGTTGGATCTGACACCATCGGTGGTTGGGTAACCGGTGCTGAAGTAGTGCACAGGCTATTTTCGCATGTTGGATATTCCATTGGACAGGATGCACAAGAGGAGCCTGACTGATATGGCCGAGAACCCTGCAGGTTGCCTGCAGGGCCATAGTTGCACACAACGAGCCTGGCAGAAGGACCTAAAATCCCTGAACAGGCCGTTGCACCGCAGCCAACGTATACTGTCGACGCCCAGACAATTTGAGTGTAATGACCACACACTTTAGTAGCTGCACAAGTGTTTGTTTCATATGTAAAATCGGAAACCTCTCCATGCCAGCTATTGACGGCGTCACTCATCAAACCTACGACGCTTCCGGAGTTGCCGCCTATAACATACAGATTTTCTCCTACGTGTTGGAAAGGCATTATGTTCCGATTCGGGTTATGTTCAAATTTACACTCTCTCGAATAATCTTCAGCCAGTTGAGCCAATTCGTTGCTCCAAGAAAGTTTGATCATGTTGGTCGCTGTAGGCGAGACGTTTGTTCTGTACAGGTTGTGCTGATCCACCACTACCTGCTTGTCAGCTGAGGTCAATGCCAACCTTTCAATGACCATCCGTTTGTTTCTGACTTTTACGTCACTTGCCTGCTGATTTGCTGAAATACCTTTTTCATTTCCGATAAGGATCGCAATAACTACCACTGTTACTGAGAGTTTTGCAAGTGTGGTATACATGAGTACTGATTGTTTGTTCTATAGTTCTAGTCTATTTAGCAGCAATATCAATGTTAGTTTCAACTGAGATGGCGTACTGATAAATGCCTATACTCATTGTCGTACGTTGTGGATTGCTGACGCATATCATATGAAGTTCCGGTGATGTTTTTAGAAAATGATCATCTGCTAAAGGCCTATGCGTAAGAAATCATTTGGGTCTTTATTTCGGTTTATTGCAGGGAAGGACAAAATAAAAACGATAATTGAATAACACATACGTCAGAGCTTCAAAGCCAACATAGCACCAGGCACCAGACACTAAATCTGTCGCAACAAGTCAAAAGGTTATTTCATCTAACGATAAATTAATTACATAGATAATTATATTTAAAGCGCTTGCGCAATAACAATTGCGAAAAAAGCAGTTATGTAAAGGCTTGACCCGCTACCAACGCGCCCTACTCGATTTGTGCACAGGTTGTTTTCGCACCAAAAGCCCCTTGGACAAACCGAACAGTAAACTCCCATGTCGTAAGGTTGACGTTGGTTCATGTTGCCTCCAGGGCCGTAGTGACAAACCACAAGCTGCCCCACTGGCCATATCTCTCCGTCGCCAACATCAATGTCCTTACACGTTGTTATGCCGCACCCAACGGCGTAGGTATCGTCCCAAACCACCTGTGTGTAGTGGCTACATACGGCTGTACATGCTTGTGTGTCGTAAGTGTAGTTGTACTTCTCGTCATCCCAATGCGTGATAGCTGTATTCAGAATCTTGCGTGGAGCCACCTCCGGTGAACCAACGTACAGATTCTCACCCACCCACGGAAACTTGCTATGTTTACGTCCGCTGCTGTGTCTGTATATGCATTCGCGCGAGTACTCCTGCGCAGTCACGCCTAGTTCCTCGTCCCAGCTCATTTTCTGTAAGTTGCTGCCGCTCGGGTTGGTGTCAGCTCGGGCATCGTTGTGCCGAATTACCGAGAATTTCTTCTCGCTTTCCCGCAGAACTGTGCTGTTTATTATTGTTCGCCTCGTGCGGTGAAGAACCACTTCTCCGTGGTTGAAGTTGTAGTGGAGAAGCCATAGCCAGCACACACACGCAAGTAAGATTGCACGGTTCATTATCCAAAGAAAACAAACTATCTATCGACGGTACCTCACTGCAAAATGCAACACGTAGTTGTAACTTTAAGGATCATGTTTCTTGTGCACGAAAGAACAAATAATTGTTTTAAACTAGTCTATTTTAGGTCCTCAATATATAAATGGAAATAAATTTACAAACCCCACAAGCTTTAGCGGATCCTTGTACGTTTATTTATCTCTTTACCAAACTTTTACTGACAATCTTACATTTAAACTCTAACGACTTTACTGTAACGTTTGCAACAAAAATATATATTTCATGCGTATACTCTCTACCGGTGCTTTAAACCTAAACCCCGCGACCCAAACAAGTACTGGGCTTAGGAGACTGTAAGTGTTTTGGTGACCAGTGGACAACTGACAAATTGGGCCCCTCTAAGTGGATCAAGAGGCTGTATGGTATGCGGATCTCATGTCCATGGTGGACATACTTATATACACAACATTGTGGACATATAAATATCACTGATTTACTAACTCTTACCCTTGTTTTTGCATGCTTTATAACTAAAAACAACATGCCTTGGAGATGTTTCGTCCGACGATATAAACTCAGCTGCCTTAAGGGGGCATTGTATACTGAAAAATTTTCGCGAAAGGTAATCCATTGCGATTTAGGTTTAATGTGCTTCAAACGATTGGCCCTGAAACCTTCTTAAACTTTATGTCCATTAAAATATGCATTCGTCATTCCACACCAGTTGTTGCTGCCGTTTGCTTTATTTTGATTCTAATTTAGAAAAATCGCTCTAATTTTATTTTTTTATTCATTTTTTTTATAAAATTAGTATTTTATGTCCTGTTGAGAGTACCTTTCCCTTAAATATGTCTTTCCATTCCCATTTCCCTACCTGTCATACTTATGACTACGACGCCTCCCAAAAAGGTCGGGTAAAAAACGCTTAATGCCGAGAAAACCGAGAAATTTGACGCAATTTTCTGTGTTTATTTTAGAGAAAATTGACATAATTTGAAACGAGAAAATTTATATAATTTGCTTTGTGTTTATTTTTTGTTCTGCTATTGCAGTTTGTTGCTCACTCAATAAGACTTTTTAGTGATTTGAGTAAATTACATGTATCCATCAGCTTTTTTGACCTCTTGGGTTAGGCTCTGATATTCAAAATAATTCAAACTAACTATCTGATACCGTTGTTCTCTACATGACCATGGTCATATCATTGACGTACATACACTGCAAATTTGTGCCATTGACTGGGTCTGTATTGTAACTAATATTGTCATCAGCTAAACATTTAAGTCTGAAACGTGCCTACTTGATTGAAGTATAATTGTCGGCACCCGAAAGCACTTAATAACGCAACTCTTATTAAGTTCAAGTGCTTACAGCCGTCGTTAAACAGGGTATGAAAATAGTTTTTCAATGGTTTTCGCTCATGTAACGAATATTGTATTGAATTTGGTCTTGCCCGCAACGCATGGTAAAAAGCAAAGAGTGTCATTACCATGTTTTTGTGATACGATTTCTTACTTTGAGCATAGGACAAATCTAAAAATACCCACATGACGTAATTATGATGTCACACACACAAATAAGAAAACATTTTTGCTTCGTAACTAGGCTGTTTTGTCGGCTATTTGACGCCTTATCAGTATCACTATCGCTTAAAAGTACACAGCACAATGAAAAGGGAAATGCACTGAAGTAAGTTATGTTAAACGTAATCGTCACATTAAATCAATGACGTCTGCAAATACAGTAAAATGAACAAACATTTTCATGGAAATATTCGTGCGGTACGTTATAGGTTCCGTTTTAACCACACGAAATAAATAAACAAATAAGTACATTTCAAACACATTGTAACAATTAGTTACTTTCTGAGCAGTATTTTCGGATTCAAAATCAGTCAACGCATAAGTTCTTTATAGTTTACCCATAAAACCATCCTCAGGTGCTATAAATTCTTGGCAATTTAATGGTATTGAACGGGATATCCTAAGGGATATGATTCGGTTAAAATAATTTGCAATATAGACCCCATGTAAATCAATAATATTCACCGAACATATTGTTTTTAAAATTTATATATGTATCTTAAAAAATGTTGGACGCCTCTAGCAAAATGTGGCTTTATGGTCATATGACGTCAGGTCTGCTTCCGCGTTGCTGCACCACTTCGCGTGTGAATTAGACCAAAAATGTACCTGCTAAACAATATAATGCATTGTCGCAAAACATAGATTTCTGTCATATGTTGAATACAGGTGTTTTGAACACACAGGAAAAGATGTTGGCAAGTTAACTACTGCTTTAAGATTGAACTAATAGCAAGGTTAAATGGAATAGGTATATCAGATGTATGTAAGAGGCAACTATATTCGTTAACATTCATTTATTTAGTTTAGTCACTTGTATTTTAAGTAAAATTCAATCAGCCACAGTCCGACCGTGTCGCGGATATTTTAAGTGTAGAAACAACTTCATGTTATTATCAGAAACAGCAGTGACATTGAAACAATAGATTATAAAAAGGTGTTATTCTATCTGATCTATCACATTGTTAATTTTTCCTTAAATTTTGAATCAATCTTCTGTGATAATAATCAAAGACAAACGATGGTGGTTTAATGTAGACTTGTATAAGTTTTGATGATTAAAGTTTTTGGTTTTGTTGTTTACTTTTTTTTAGCAGAAGACAGTAGAGTACAATTAAACAATCAAACATATAAAAATGATCATGGTCTTATAACTTTAGTTTTTAGTAAAAGTAAAACATGAACATTTAACTATTGTCACAAAAAATGTTTTTAAGGCTACCATGCGTCTTATAGGTGCGTACGTATTGGTCGCACTGCAGTTTGCAGTAATTAACCTTAGTCCTGCACGCTCCAATGTAAATATTCGTGCAGGATATGTGATGAACAGGACAGCTATGGCGCTGACCCCTGAGGACATTCGAAGGCTTTTGCTGACAATCAACTCCATACGCACCAACGTTACTCCACAAGCAAGCAATATGAATAAGTTACAATGGAATCAAGCCTTGCAGTCGCTGGCGACCATTCATTCAAAATCGTGTAACTTTATCGCAAATCCTCTACGACACGGCACTGCCGGTTTTAACATGATTGGGGAGAAACGACGACTTGTGAACATATCAGGGAGCGCAATAGACGTTCTACTGGACACTGTACGTTTGTGGGAGTCAACGAAAAGCAGATACAACTATACAGGAAATACTTGCTCTTCTGGGTGTGGTCGTTACACGCAGTTAATCTGGGCAGAAACCCGAGCTATAGGGTGTGGAGTGGCCCACTGTCCGACTGGACAACAGATAATGAAGAAAATGATCGTTTGCAATTTCGGCCCTAGCAGCTCCGGAACACTACCGTATGAAAGCGGAATACCGTGCTCGGCTTGCCCTTTGCCGCCGGCTTGTGACGGGAAACTGTGTGTGCTAGGCACACCGAACCAGTACTTGAACATGACTGTATTGACTTATATGCACAGGTCCGCATTGTTAGCGACAAACAATGATGCTCGCAGTGTAGTCCAGCCACCGGCGGCTAACATGCACAAATTGAATTGGAGCTCAGAGTTGGAAACGGAAGCAGAATCACGGGCAAAGCGCTGTTTGGCGACACCAACCATCGGTGTTAACTTCTACTTGGGCTTGGCGAATGAGAGCATAATTACAGTTGGGTTTAAAGCTATCACAACCTGGGCTAACGAAGGTTTGAAATACATATACGCTAACGGCACATGCAATGGCACTTGCGACCGCTATTTGCAAATGGTCTGGGCGAAATCCACTCATGTCGGCTGTGCTATCTCTAACTGCCAGTATATGCAAGGTACAAATGGCAAAATACTGTCGAGTGTCAAATTCCTAGTGTGTGTGTATGATCCAATACGAAACGCAACTGCCGGTTATCCTTATCTATCTGGTCCATCATGCAGTGCCTGTCCCGTTAATCACAATTGTTCGACGAATCTTTGCATTGAGGAAAGCATTAAGAAAGAAAACGAAAACAGTGGTGCTTTTCGGCACAACCCCAATTTCTGGTTTCAATTGGCTGTGTTGATTTTTGTTTGTCACTTTGTTATCCGCCAAGTGCTTTGAATATATTAATATATATTGTGTTCTATATTATATAGGCGCATATAATAAACTTCAACTTAATGCTTATGTGCGTGCACTCCAACAATCAGGAGACAAGTGCAGGTACATTGTTGGATAAAAAATGCATAGATATAGGTATTTTTATCATTCAAAATAGCCATAAACGACCGCTTAATTACAACTGCACAAGAGGTCAACCTACTGCAACTGTTTGAACACAAGGCGCGAATCTTACAAATAATATTCATTAGCGTAAAAATATTGCATTAACTGATGTTTCCAAAGATTGGATAATACGTAATGAAAGGCTATCGTAATAAAAAAAAATACGTTAGTCGACGCAGCACCGAGTTTGTAAAACCGTCCTGAATTTATTTTCCCATTGTGCCAAATTATTTAGTTGAAATCAATGTTAACAAGAAAAGATCAGAAAAGGTTTGGCCCGATTAAGAGTTCTTGTTGAATAATACAAAAGGTTGAAAATTCAGCAGTACATATCAGATTTTTTTACTGTGATGTCTGGCAAACAGTCAACATAACCTCTTGTCGCCTGTCGTTGACTTCACTGTGATACTCAGTTAAAGTAAAAACATTTGCATAAAAGGTCTCGACATCAGTGGACAGTGCCAACCAGGCAGTTCATAATTTCCGTTTGGCAGCCAGATGGACCTCGAACCGGAATAGTAAACAGTAAAAACGCAAACATAACTTTCATTGTCCCCAAGATCACCGACACCAGCCAAAGATTGTCGGCGAATTCCCTGACTTCAAGCAAACGTTTTGTTTTTATACTGTTCTTTCAATAAGGCTATTTTTCCTCACAAAAAATGCGCATTTTTAAATGATAAAAACCTAAACATTTTTCTACATTTAACTTGCCTCGACACAACAAATGATCAAAATGCCTTTGCCAATGGCTTGTTATTGACATGATGTTTAATACAAATGGAAAATTTGAAAGGCCGTTTTCAATATTTCACTAAAGTGTCATCGGTTGACAGCAGCATCGCAATACACAACTGACATTTTGTACCGGCACACCAATAGTTCAAACTGTTTGTTCCTTCCCATGTTAGCATGTAAATGGACTCCAACTGGAATCGTTAACTTTTAAACATAAACACAATTACAATGTAATTGTGAGTATAAATAGCTGTATCGCAACAAAATTGTATCACTGCAGTTAATGTACTACCTTCGCTTACCTTAAAAGTTGTAGTGTAGATTTAAAAACTTATATTGGGGACAGCACGTAAAATCAAAAACTCTTTACACTCTTCTTTTGTTACAGTTGAAAATACAAAATGCGTCTCTTGGAAAAGTGTGTATCAGTTGCGCTGCTTTTTGCAGTTTGTAGCGTGATACCTGCACGTTCCAGCACTATTGACAATTTTTCCCCTGCCAATGTCTCGATACCTTTGGAATTGTCATCTGATGAGATTCAAGTGTTCGTAGATGCAATCAACTCCTACCGTTCCCATGTTAACATAACAGCAGGGAACATGGTGAAAATGCAATGGAACGAAGCTTTGCAGCTCCTCGCAACCAATCATTCGTTACTGTGCAACATGACTCCCAACCCTTTTCGAAACGGTGTTGGTGGGTTTCAGACAGTAAGTGAGAAACGACGGCTCATAGACAAGGAAGGCATCGCAAAAGATCTCCTCATGGACAGTGTAGAATTGTGGGCGGCCAAGAAAGACAGTTACGATTATGACACAAATACCTGCACTTCCAGCTGTGGTCCTTATCTCACGTTGATCTGGGCTGAGACAGAAGCTGTTGGGTGTGCATGGTGTCTCTTCGTGTCCCAATGGTGAACTGGCCCCGAAGAAGATGGTCGTATGCAACTTCGGTCCGGCAGGTAACACCGCTAACACCAAGCCCTACGAAACAGGAAATCCATGCACACTATGTCCTTTGTCAGCCCCATATTGTGAAGGAAATTTGTGTGTCCCAGCCAGTTCAAACCAGCAGAGCACAAATTCAAGTACAAGCATGACTCCAACTGTGCCTTCAAACCATCAGGCTACAAATTCAAGTACAAGCATGACTCCAACTGTGCCTGCAAACCATCAGAGTACAAATTCAAGTACAAGCATGGCTCCAACTGTGCCTTCAAGCCATCAAAGTACAAATACAAGTACAGTCTTGACAACAACTCCCGCATTGCTAAAGGTCCCGGAACCTTTGCATTTGTCAGCTGACGTTATCCAAATGATTGTGGACGAAATCAACTCCTACCGGTCTGATGTTCACCCATCAGCAGGGAATATGGTGAAAATACAATGGAACGACGCTTTGCAGCTCCTTGCAACCAATCATTCCCTGCTGTGCAACATGACCCCCAACCCTTTGCGACACGGTGCTGGTAGTTTTGTTGCAGTTGGCGAGAAACGACGGCTCATAGACAAGGAAGGCAGTGTAGAAGATCTTCTCATGGAAAGTATAGAATTGTGGGCGTCCAAGAAGGACAGTTACGACCATGACACAAATCCCTGCACTTTCAGCTGTGGTCCTTACTTGATGTTAATCTGGGCGGAGACTAAAGCTGTTGGGTGCGGCGTCTCTTTGTGTCCCAATGGCGAACTGGTCCCGAAGAAGATGGTCGTATGCAACTTCGGTCCAGCAGGTAACACTGGTAACACCAAGCCTTACGAAAAAGGAAATTCATGCACTCTATGTCCTTTGTCAGCCTCAGATTGTGAAGGAAACTTATGTGTACCAACAAGTTCAAACCAGCAGAGAACAAATGCAAGTACAATCATGATTACAACTCCATCTATGCCCAAAACCCCAACATCTTTGGGTTTGTCAGCTGAAGATATTCAAATGATTGTGGACACGATAAACTCCTACCGTTCCGATGTTAATCCAAAAGCGAAAAATATGGTGAAAATGCAATGGAACGAAGCTTTGCAGCTCGTCGCAACCAACCATTCGTTACTGTGCAACATGACTCCCATCCCAACCTATTGCGACACGGCGCTGGTGGGTTTGAGACGGTTGGCGAGAAACGTCGGCTCGTAGACAAGGAAGGCACTGCAAAAGATATGATTATGGACAGTGTACAACTGTGGATATCCAAGAAAGACAGTTATGATTTTAACACAAATACCTGCACTTCCAGCTGTGGTCCGTACTTAATGTTAATTTGGGCAGAGACTACAGCTGTTGGGTGCGGCGTCTCTTTGTGTCCTAGTGGTGAACTGGCTCCGAAGAATATGGTCGTGTGCAACTTTGGCCCTTCAGGTAACACTCCCGGCACCAAACCTTACAAAAAAGGGAATCCATGGAATCTATGTCCTTTGTCAGCCCCAGATTGTGAAGAAAACTTATGTGTATCAGACACCAGTGCAAGTACAATCAGAAATGCAATCACCTTTACGTCCAAAATCACATTGTCAACGGCAAAAAACAGCGGCAGTCGTACTGGGAACCCGACAGAAACCAGCACGTGCAAGCTCAGTTGGAGTGGTGTTGTGCAAATACATGTACATATTTGTTCCACAATAGTGGCGCTGATCGTCACAGCCCAAAACTGTATTAACTAAATGTGTTTGTTTTAGTGGGTTATTGCGTCATCAGCTATAGTTTCTGCAATTAAACTGCATCTTATATATTGAGCAATGTTTGTGTGTCTAATAAAAGTTAGCTTCATTCATATTTGTATGCGCGTTTCAACGGTTTGTGGTCTTGAGCTAAGTAAAAGACAGCTGGAAACATATTTCAAATATCCGCCAATAAGAAAAAAAACACTAAAGTGCCTGGCTGTCTTAATGCTCGCTAAATATTACGTCACTTTTTTGACTTCAAATTAAATTGTTAACTGTTTTCATCTACCGGATTAGGTAATTTTACATGCTAAACAAGGTTAATAAGCTTCGCTCTGCAACTGTTACCAAATTTATTTTAGTTATGCTCATTTCATAGATCTTGCGATGTATTTAAAGCAGTGTTTCATACCGGAACGGAACGAAACCAAATAACGTTATTCGTTCTGAGCAAATTTATTTATTTCGTTATTTCGTTCTGGACCGATATTTTCATTTCGTTCCGGTCCGACCGAAATAAATTTATAACGGTATTTTTCGGTATTTCGGTCTTAACAAACGAACATTTCTTTGTGGTCTTTGCAACTATTAAGCGAAAAAAGAAAGAAAGTTGCAACACACAAGAATTATTGTCGGTAGTTGTTACGTCACATAACTTTTGACAATGATGGTCAAACGTATGTAAATTTTAGGAACTTCAATTTTTATTTTAGCTTAACGGCGCGAAATTTTCAGCAATTGTTTCATGTCAAATGTCCAGAACGAAATACCGGAATAATAAATAACGGTATTTCGTTCCGTTCCGGTATCTTGAATATTTTTTATTTCGGTATTTCGTTCCGGTATTTGAGCCAAAAATTATTTATTTCGTTCCGGTATAACGTTCCGTTCCGTTCCGGTATGAAACACTGATTTAAAGGATGAAAGTGAAAACAATATCATGCATTCTTTTAACAAACATTGAATTTGTTTTACCATTTCGGCCCTTGTTGCTCAGAAAAACGGCCGTATAAAAGCGGAAGGCCGTGCTCGGCTTAATAGCTGAATAGTACGCAACAGCCAGTTATCCTTATTTATCTGGTCCGTCGTGCAGTGCCTGTCCCGTTAATCACAATTGTTTGACAAATCTTTGCATTGAGGAAGCAAGCGGAAAAAGTGGTGCTTTTGGCAAACCCCAAGTTCTGGTTTCAATTGGCTGTGTTGATTTTTGTGGGTCACTTTGTTATCCGCCAAGTGCATTGAATATATTAATATACATTGTGTACTGTGTAACGTAGGCACGTTTAATAAACCGCAACTTATTGCATATTCCCCCTGCGGACGCCCATGGTTAGCACAAAGTTGTAAAATCGTCTTGATTTTTTTCGAAAGTGCCAACTTATTTTGTTGAAATCAATGTTAGGAAATTAGGATCTCAGAAAAGGTTTAGCCGACTAAGAATTCTTGAGACAGAAGCTGTTGGGTGTGGTGTCTCCTTGTGTCCCAATGGTGAACTGGCCCCGAAGAAGATGGTCGTATGCAACTTCGGTCCGGCAGGTAACACTGCCGACACCAAGCCTTACGACACAGGGAATCCATGCACCCTATGTCCTTTGTCAGCCCCAAATTGTGAAGGAAATTTATATGTGCCAGCCAGTTAAAACCAGCAAAACACAAATACTAGTACTAGCACGACTCCATCTGTGCCAAATCATCACATTGGAAATACAAGTACAAGTATGACTTCAACCGTGCCTTCAAATCAGAGTACAAATGCAAGTACAATCATGACAACAACTCCCTCTATGCCCGAAACCCCGGAACCTTTGGAATTGTCATCTGACGATATCCAAATGATTGTGGACACGATCAATTTCCAACGTTCCGCTGTTGATCCAAAAGCGAGTAATATGCTAAAAATGCACTGGAACGAAGCTTTGCAGCTTCTCGCAACCAACCATTCGTTATTGTGCAACGTGACTCCCAACCCTTTGTGACAAGGCGTTGGTGGGTTTGGGACAGTTGGCGAGAAACGACGACAAGTAAAGACTAATGACACCGCTAAAGATGCCGTCATGGACAGCTTAAACTTGTGGATATCCAAGAAAGACCTGTACGATTATAACATAAATAAATGCACTTTCGGCTGTGGTCCTTACTTGATATTGGTCTTGGCTGACATTTATGGTGTTGGATGCGGCGTCTCTTTGTGTCCCAATGGTGAAAAGGCCCCGAAGAAGATGATCGTGTGCAACTCCGGTCCCTTTTATAACAACGAAGGTTTTAGGCCCTGCGTAAGAGGGAATCCATGCTCTCAATGCCCTAGGATAGCCCCAGATTGTGAAGGAAACTTATGTGTAACAGCAAGTTTAAACCCACCGTCAAACCAGCAATCCACAAATGCAAGTACAATCAGAAATGCAATTACAGTTACGCCCCAAACCACATTGTCAACGGCTAAAAATGGCGGCAGTCGCACAGGAAACCCGACAGAAACCAGCGCATGCAAGCTCATTTGGAGTTGTGGTGTGCATATACATGTACATATTTGTTCTACAATAATGGCGATTTTCGTTACTGCCCAAAACTTTATTAACTGAATGTGTTTGTTTTAGCAGGTTGTTGTGTCATTAAAACTGTATCTTATATACTGAACAATATTTGTGTGTCTAATAAAGGTTAGCTTGATTCATATTCGTATGCTTGAGCTAAGCTTAAGATGCAGTGGTTATCATGCAGAAGTTCTACACACTGGACAGTGTGAACACACTGGCCTAGGTCTCCAATCGAGACAGGCCATGGCAAACAATCTAATTGCTGCCCTCCACAAAGACAGATGGAAGCACAAATTTTGACCGGCTGTTTTAGTATTAAATCTTGTAATTTCAGACAAAACTGTGAATAGCAATGTGCGCTATTTTGTTTAATGTGCGTAACGCATTGATGTTCGTCACACATCTCAATAAACAATGCATGCCAATCCAGGCCACTTGGCGTCCAACTGCGCGTATGACGTTACAATGGGTTTTATAATAGCTTTGTTACGTCACACTCATACAAGTGAAGATAATTCACAATATGATTAAGAGGCAACTACTGTTAGAAACAACTGTGCCAAGTGTTAAAAAGTGTTACATGAACACGATCGAATCGTGACTACACGTTCGTTACTTACAGCAAGAGTAAGGGCTTCACAGGGCCTTAGGCTAACCAGCATTTAGTTGATATTGCGAGTTTAGTGGGCACAACAGGTGCTAACAGAGAGGTCTACACAGTCTACCGCACGGTGGCGCACTTGTCGCCGCAAGGTGGCGCACTTGTCGCCGCAAGGTGGCGCAAGATATTTTATATTGTTGGCTCCCCCCTAAAAACGATCCTAGATACGCCACTGGCTGCAACGGTGCCAGGTTGTTTCACAAAAACAAATCAAAAGCAAATTAGCACAAAACAAAATGCGCAAATTAGCACAAAGAACAAGCCCCAAAACAAGGAATATTACATTGTGCTGACTGATAAGCTACTAGACTGCAATGCCGACTAATTCTACGGCAGTTTTGTAAGTGCTGTCTACTTTTGACCTCCCTAGGAGCACGTGTGATCTATCTATGCGCCGATGTAGCCAGATACTAAAAGCGTTTAAAGTGCTATGTAACTCCTACACCTCGATTGTGAATTCAGAAATAACTTTGCCTTACAATTTATAAGCCTTAGTTCAAAACCAGCTGTTAAACATAACATATCAGTCACTCAATCTGCATGCCCAAAAATCTGTTACATCTTGGCAGTGTCAGAGAAGTGTATTGTTGCAAAACAATTATGTACCATAACAACGTGACACAAGTAAAACTTCATGTTGAAGATTGTTTTGTAACAGATGCTTTACTTTCGAGTTCAACTGCATTAGTGTAGTGGTGTTACCGTAAGTCTCAATGCTCGCTAAAGCATTTGGGCCAATATAACGTCACTTTTTTTACTTTAAATTAAAATGTAAACTTTTGTAAGCTTAGTTTAAAATAAAAGCCTCCGAAACTTTTAAACGCTAAACAAGAATAATAACCGTCGATCTGTAATAGTTACTAAATTTTGTTCTGCTCATTATTATCTTCGAGTGACCTCCCGATGCAAAAATTAACAGGCAAGTTTTAAAGTTTGCCATCTTAAAAAAATGTGGTTTGGTTTCTATGTCGGAAAAAACCCTTTTTGTGAGAGATTAGGCGGGAAACCTCAACTCTTCGAACGACAACTAGTTATCATCTCAATGGCATTGCAGAATGTTTTTTTTCTATCGCACATGATGTTTGAAGTGTTAAATATGTTCGTTTGAATTTGCAAATCTACGAATGGAGAAGTTTGTGCACATTTCATTGCTGTGTGCAGTTACTGGCATTATATTTTGCTTAGGTGAGTGTATTTTAGAAAAAAAACATTAATCTATAGCAACATTTCAGATTTGTTTAGAACCAGGGGCGTATCCAGAAATTTTTAAAGGGGGGGGGGTCCAACAATTTTTTGGGGGGAAATCCTTAATGACGTCACACGTCGTTCAAAACGACGCGTTATGCGGCAAAGCACTTTTTCCAAAATTGGCGGTTTCTCTACCCATCTAATTGACAGTAAGAACAGGTAATTTTAGCGAAAGCTTTGTAGTTTTCTGATTTCGCCGCTGCTATCTAGCTTACTCAGCCAAACTGCAGCTGCAAAATAAGCGTGACTGTCAGGTAATCAAAATCGTTGCTTAAAAAACAGGGTCCAATTTCTAAAGAACTTAATCTTTTGCTGAAGCGGTAATCCTACTGTTAAGTTGCGTAAAATCACGAATGCACTAAAGATGGTAACTGCAGAAGGCATAAATTGTGCCTGGCAAGTAACAAATTACCCTAATAACATAACTCGATTTACATCGATCTAATGTTTTTGACAAACTATTACGTGTTTGGCGGATCAAAGCAACACAACATTACACGTTTTTAACCCTTTTACATTGTTCAAATGCAAAAACAGTTTGATATGTTGCACTTAGTGCAGTTACCACTTAGCAAGAAACTGCTATCAGCGTCCTAGCCGGAACGTGACTTTCCGATTGTTAGCGCATAAACCTCCTTATTAAACCCTTGTTACGTCACAATTGGCGATTAGATAACAAGCGAATACAGGAGATTGAAGGCTCGCGTCTTTGAGATAACGACTCCCTGTTATCACGCAGTGGTAAACGGAACGATTTTGGCCTATTTAATTTACGCACAACTTTTAGAACAATAAAAAATTAGACAGTAAACCAATTTTTGTGTGTACACTTCATAAAATTTAATTTTGCTGAAAGCCATTTTCATGTAAAAACAGTTGAGATGGGCAAAAACTATCTATTTCAGTTGTATATTTGGGCCAAAGGGGTGCATCTGAAATATACAGGATCGCTTGGATCGCTTGGTGCATTATTAACACAGCTTGGCGCACCTTTTTAACACTTGGTGCACCTTTAAATCGCTTTGTTCACATTTATATCGCTTGGTGCACATTTATATTGCTTGGTGCACACTTATGTCGCTTGGTTCAATCCTTTATCGCTTGGTCAATGTTTATATCGCTTGGTGCACATTTATATCCCTTGGTTCACCCTTATATCGCTTGCCTACCTTTATATCGCTAGGGACAATGTAGAGTTCCTTCTCAAGAAATTTTTAAAAAGTATCCAAAAAAATCGAATCTTGATTCTCGAGAAATAAGGTAAAATTTCTCGCGAGATATTACATCACATGTCATAAGCAAAAAGTAAATGTGACACATCTTATTACATGTATTTTTTGTTTCAAGTCGCCCCTAGAGCACACTTTTTTTTGGCTCCCAAAACAGCGATTTTTAACGTGTGTTGCCACTAAACTTTACCAACTAATTAGGTCAAAGGTAACACGGGATTCATGATCATTTTCATTACTAGGGATGTTCAAAGTAGAATAACTGTGTATTCTAGAATAGTGATGGGACGATACCAGGTTTTGAAGCGAGTACCGATACCGATACCGAGTACGAGTACCACATGTATAAACCGTCGATACCGAGTACGTTTACTGAGTACTTAAGTGCAGTATTCTACTTAGTTGTATATCATTGGCTAATTTATCTGCCAAGGTCCTGTGGCATACACACATGCCGAAAAATGTAATCTCCACATTATAGCGAAGAAGATATACGTAAACTGGCGGAAAAGCAAATATACCGAGTGCCGGGTACTTTCCATCACTATTCAATCAATTATCTTCACAACCATGAATTCAATCCAGTTTAAAACACAATAAAATATATTTTTCACTTAAAATGTAAAAAAGAAACAATCAAAACAAAGAAAAGACACTTGGAAATGCCCCAAAATCTACAAAGACATAGAGAATTTAGCACAACTGTGAAAACTTAACTCCTTACAACTTTTTTAGTGGTATTTATTGCCTTCAGTAGGAGTAACTATTTTGTGAGCATGCTGAGGTAATTTTGGTTTGGCCGGTGGCAGAGAACTGACATAGACACCCTAGTGCACAAATATATAATGTTTGCTAACTTGAAACATCTGAAAAAACAGGCACCCCAGCAAGTTGGGACATTGGGTGGTTAATTTTCAAATCCCAATTAAACTACCCACGATTTTGCAACACAAAACATGAACTTTACAGCGTGTTTCCACTATATTTTTATGTTTATCTGGGGTTAAGAAATGACCCAAACACCATATGTTTTTAAGCATTACTTTACTGTTTTTGCAATCTTGACAGACAATACCATACTAATTACTGCCTAACGCCATAACCGTTTGTATTTTGTTGTCAAAGTTCGAAAACAATCTAACGCCAACAAGTTGTTGTTAATGGCACCGCATAAACATTAATCCTGTAACAAACAAGCGTCACAGGCTAATCCCTAATTTTACCTCCGATGGACCACTGTCGTTATGGTGTTGCTATAGCACCTTCTGACTTGACGCCAACTAGTCCTTGTCTTTTTCGATGGGCACAATGACAAGGCATTGCCATAAATATGCAACGCATGTGTTTACATTTTTACAAACGGTAAAAGCACACATTTATGACGGTTCCAATTACCCAATATATACAACAAAAGGATTTGATATACTACTTTGGACATCCCTATCCATTACAGACAAATCTGGTTAAACACATGACAGTTTATCACATAACCTGTTTAATTGCAATCACAGATAAAGCTTCTAAACCCTTGCTGGTCATTTATTAAGAAAATCATCTAATTAATCGTACAAACTGGACAATATCATTGATTCAAAATGGTGTGGTCCAACTTTATTGTATTGCAGGCCATTAAAAATCATTAACTTACTCCGCGGGCCAAGGTCTGAAATTTTTGCAGGTAAAACTTTTTTCTGGCACAAACATCAGGGTGACTATGTACGGTTTTTAATCAATAGATAATTTTGTTTTTATCTTTTATAGTTATATACCAAGTAACAGCCAGTAAAAACATTGTTTCTACTCTGGCACAAAAATGCCTGAACAGTTTGTTGACGCAAGAACCCTTTATTACACATAACAATGCCTTGTCATGTGTCACAATAGGATATTTGGCAGCATTTTGTGTTGTTTAGTTCCATACATTGTTTTTATGTTTAGCTGTCCCACCGGTATGTGATGATCTTTTGATGACTGATGTTTGTGATGCTTATGTAAAGTGGATTCAGTGTCATTTGTATGAAGCCAGGGTGTCATGTCGTCGATCATGTGGAATTTGTGGTAAGTATTATCAATTTATACATCCACACTTTAATGCTGTAAAATGCGCCCAGTTTAGCTTTCATCCAATTTCCCAAATGACATTGTATTCAAATATACATACATGAAAAACACCAATTGGTATAATTTCACAACACACAAATTATAATTTGATAATATAATTATTAAAGTTAATAGGCATCTTGTGTGCAAAGTACAAGTTACACTGTCTTTTGCCTGATTTACCCAGAAGGAAATATAATTTCTGATGCTTCACTGCAAACATAGTGGAGCCAAACCAATTTTTTTGACATTTCTCACCTTGTTTTAATAATCCAACATTGGGTCCATACATACTTAACGCAAATCTGCCGGTAAGGTTTATGGTGAAAAAAATCAACTTTGCTTCAAAACACAGTTTGTGGCTATAACAGTATACAAAGGAGGCTTTGCAAATGATTTTTAAACACCACTGCACAATTAGTACGAAGTAAAAATGTTAGTAATATAAAGATCAATGTCTTGTACTTTTTTTAATTTTGTTTTGAACTTGTTTATAAAATATGTACCAAATTCGTAAAGCCTAAAAACAAACTAAGTAACAACCAAAAAACAGGTGGAGGTTGGTCAGCATGGTCAGGTTGGGCTTTGTGTTCTGGCTCTTGTGGAGGAACACAAACAAGGACAAGGCTGTGTACTGGTAAACCTGATGAATGTAAAGGACCTGATGTTCAACATAAAGCATGTGTTGCATGTCATGGTGCAACAGTTCCCCCTCCCATTGCAGGTACAACCAAGCGCTGTTAAAAATTTAGTAAATGCACGGAGAAAGCTTGTTTGTTGACCAGATGTGTTTTGCAGCTGTTACTGGTGCTGCTGGTTTAACCAATGTCTCTGCCGGTGCTGGTGTCACCAAAGCGCCATTTCCAGGTTTGACTACTTTTTTTATTTTATGTTTTGTGTGAATATATACTTGAAAACTGCATTGAATTCGCTAGTAAATTCACATTTCAATGTTTCGTCTGCTCCATGTTTTCAACATACTGGCTTTGCAGCAGCTGTCGAAAATATGTTGTTTTACATGTTGGGGTTTCATAGCAAACTGTTTTTTAGCTAATATTTCTTCATTTACGGCATATATATATATAACTAACAACATTTTTTTCCATTGCACCAATAGACATAAGGTTCATTATAGTCTTCATCCGCCAATTAACGACACTAAGAGATTCTAGTTTTAAGTTGAAAGTATACAGTGTTGTTATTTTTAACAAATGTATAAATTTTAATCTGCAAAATAAGTAAAAAATGTTTTTTAATTGTACAGTATCCTATGATTGACAATATGATGAGGTACATAATTGTTCAGAAAAAAGGAAGTAGGTCTAACAGGGACATGAGAAACATATAGTTGTATGTGACTTCATTTTTAACAGCTCAGATTGGCTTATATTCACCATAATTTGACTAATATACCATAGTAATGAAATCACACTTCATTAGGTGTAGTTGCAGTCTGTGTTTGTGAAGTCCTTTTAAAACAAAAGAGCATTTATAATGTTGTAGATTCATGGTATTTTTTAGCTTTTTTCCCAACTTTTAAATATACCAATTTTCTCAAAAAAACAAACAAACATAGCAATAAACTGTGTAAGGACACCATAAAGACTTGTCTTAGGTAAAATTGAAGTCAGAAATTTTTTAACTACTTTAACACACTTAATTCTCCAAAAATTGTTCACTTTAATTATCCATCTACATGTGTCTGTACCAGTTTCCCTTTTCATTGTAATTAGAGATGTACCGAATATTCGGTTCGCCGAATTTATTCGGCCGAATCGGTGATTTTTGCAAAGATTCGGTTACGGGCCGAATAATTTGTTGCGATTCGGCCGAAACTGAATCTTTTACGAAAACAAATTTAAAATGTTACACGTGTCTTTTCTGATTATTGAGGTACCACACAATCTTTCAAAAGCCCAAACATAACAAAAATCGCATCAATTTGTATCTCTTTCAACACATTATCGTTTTTTTCCCAAGGTTGTAAAAAAATAGTAATTCATTGGCAGGTTGCCAATCATGCTTGAGGCAATTTTAAACCCCACAGAACCGAAATTAGGACGAAACACAACTATTCTGCACTAGTTGCCTGGTAAATAAACATTTTTTTCATGTCAAACGCATACTGTACGAAGTCGCGTGACGCAATAATGATTCGGTTGATTCGGCCGAATTTATTCAGCAAAACCGCCGAATATTCGTTTTCGGCCGAATTGAAATTTAGCCGATTCAAACAGAATGACACTGTAACCAAGGGTTAAGGTCTTTTTAGGTGAGAGAGCAACTAAAGTCACATATTTCAAAATGCAAATAAAGATTTGTCTGAGAGTCAGACGCGGTCATCACAAGAACTGCATATGATTCGCGAGCAGAATCCTGTAACATGTTTTCTTGTTTGTAGCATTGTGCAATGACTCTAGATTTGCTTGCAAGGATGCATTGGATTCATGTATTGACGTAAAATTGGTTTGCGATGGTTATTTGGACTGCACTAATGGCAAGGACGAAGTTTTGACAAGTTGTGTGGCAAGTCAAGATAGTAATGACAGTAAGTCTCTTTGTGTTTGATAGCTTTCAAATTTTGTTGATCATATTTTGGGATAGCTTTTCAGATCAAGAATGAGTGGAAACAAGTATGTATGGAAGTAATTACTGATGATCCTGCTGGTCCAATTAATGGAGTACGAGCTTATAGGCGATGCCCCAGCAAGTTAAATCCTGAAAGGTTGTCCAGTTAAATCCTAAAAACACAGTAAAAAGTAATTTAAGCAAGCTTTTTGTAAACTATAGATGAAATTTGATGTAATTCGACATAAAAATAAATACAGATGAATCTAGTTATTTACCACACATATCCATGCCCTTTTATGCCAATAACCAAAATATGTGAATAACCAGTTTTTTCTCTACAAGTTGTAATTAATTTCGCAATTTATCTGCAGCAGACAAGTGATTAACCAATGTGCAATTATTCTTAATGTGACATTTTTTTATGTTTGTAGAAACCGGTTTCTGTGGAAATGGTGGAAGTCGTTTCATTTGTTAAATATTGAAACTGGACGATGCTTAGAAAGCCAAAACCCAATGGCAGTCACTACCCCTGAGGTACACTAGATAAGGTTTCTGTACTTTTCTGTAATTCAGTTCGTAATGTACCTATTTGATTAATTTTTATCACACAAAGCTAAATAAGTTATCCTTTTATCATAAGCACACAGACAAATCTGAATAATTACAAGTTCAAATTGTCATTTTTTTGCTGTTACCAGAATATGAAATTAACCAGGATCTTTTTTTAACAAATAATAAGCTTTGATTCCTATTCTCCATAGACTTAACAAAAGCAATGAGCCAGACTCATCTGTGTACCGAAATATATCCCCTGAGTCTAAAACTTACATGCCTGTTTTGTGCTAGTTTTTTTATTTTATTTATGGCTCTAAACCAGGGGTGGCCAACCGGCCAATGCCTAAGAGCCACATTTGTTATTGTGTTACCACAAAGAGCCACATTATAAACATTGGCCAACATGAGCGACCTGTATTAGCCAGATTTATTCTAAATGTCACACACAAACATAATAATGACACAATTTGACTTGTACAGACCACGGGCCAGTCATTTTTAACAATGAATGATTTGCACTGTCTTACACACAATCTCTTTAATTTTAACGAATCCCACAAACAAACAAAAAAATTAAAATTTTCTTTTTTTCTCTTACTATCAGTAACGGACGGTGAGATTCATGTCTGGTGATGTACTGAAATTTTTTTTCTCTGCCATTTTGAAGGCAAACTTGACAAAAATTGCTTACCGGTACTTAAAAGATTTTCCCTGCTTTGAACTTAGCGGTACTTTCATCTAACGCGCACGAGCCCCAAAGTAGGCGTCGAGTTTTACAAAAATGCAAGGTGGTGAAACTAAATTCATTGCAACGTCACTAATGCATTCAACACCAACAATCGCTCAACTCAAACCCACGACCAAGAGACAGACTGCCCATAAAATAACGTTGGCCATAACCCGAAAAACAACGGATTGAAACATTATTAATTTTGGAACACGTTGTTGTAAATATTGCTGTTGCTTTGTGCCTTGTTTGCATTGTACGAAACAATGAGGAATCATTCATTGTTCAACAATTGAATATGTGCCATCATAATCAAGCCATTTACGTAATAAGGTTGCAGTTTCAAGGCAAGGTTTGTGGCCATACCGATAGTAAGTTTGTTTAAAAGCAAAATGTCATAGCCACAAACTAACCAAAAAATCTGCAGTGACCCCAAACTTCCACAACAACGTAAGAGCCGCATATAACTAGGCAAAGAGCCGCATGCGGCTCGCGAGCCGCGGGTTGGCCACCCCTGCTCTAAACACTTGTAGTAACAGTAAAACTGTTGTGCATTTATAATCTATTCCCCAATTGTGCCCTCAACTTTGTCACACTTTTTAACATTTAAATGTTGCGCAGCTATTTATGGGTCCCCTTCCCAAGGGGACACATATTGTTTTTGTCCGTATTTTTTTTTTCTTTTTTTCCGTCTAACGCGGATTTGTTCCCACGTTTTGGTCAAGAAAGAATGGTTCAAACTTTTTCAAATTTACACACATTACAGATATTGATCTAAAGATGGTCCATGTGAATTTTGACCCCTAAGTTCACCCACAGCCCCCCAAAAAGTGCAATTTTTAGCGCAGATTTGTTGCAACGTTTTGGTCAAGAAAAATTGGTTCAAACTTTTTTAAATTTACACACATTACAGATATTGGTCTAAAGATGGTCCATGTGAATTTTGACCCCGTTTGATCCCTCGGTTCACCCACAGCCCCCCAAATCGTGAAATTTTTAACGCGCATTTGTTCCAACGTTTTGGACAAGAAAGAATGCTTCAAACTTTTTCAAATTTACACACATTATAGTTGTTGGTCTAAAGATGGTCCATGTGAATTTTGACCCCGTTTGATCCCTCGGTTCACCCACAGGCCCCCAAAACGTGAAATTGTTGAAACGGCTATACTTGCTAAAGCAGATGATTCTGGAGTTTCATACTTTTTTGATTGGTACATTGCAGCGTATTTTGAAGTATTTTGTAACTTGAAGTTGTATATATCCATTTTCACCCCCTTACCCCCAAATGTTTGTTTGTTTGTTCACATGTTAATAAGGTCAGAAATACAAACTTAACCTGCTGAAATTTTAAACAGCTGTGGATAGGGTACTCCTTGTTGGCTGTTAAAAATTTCAGTGCAATTGGCTCAGTAATAGTAAAAATATGTTTTTACATGCTGTCTTTTGTCAAATTTGTGCTCGCTCTGTGCACAGCTGATGCAATGGGAGTGATTGACTATAGTCGCGCATGGAAAAATGCCTCTGCTTCACGCATGAACGCAGTCGCCACTTGACCATTTTCTCACTGGTTTGAATTAACATGTTACGATGTTAGTGATATTGCGCTGTAAACGTTAACGCTGCGGGGTCACGGCAGGGACAGGCGATGTGTATGACGTCATGACCGTCTTGGCCTGTCGCTCAGTGAGTGATTGACGATAGTGACGCATGGAAAAAATGCCTCTGCTTCATGCATGAACGCAGTCGTCACTTGACCATTTCTTATTGGTATTAAGATGTTACGATGTTAGTTATATTCATAGGGGTCGATTTTTTAATTATTTGCAAAATTTTAGGGGAGACCTTTCCATGTTTTGGAAACATCCATCAGCCGTTAAAGCCCACAATCGTAGGAACACAAAGCAGTTACGTTAACTGCTCCGTTGTCCTAGCGACCGCACGATCTAAGTTATAGACCCATATTCGGTTGCACGTAACGAACTAAACATTGCAGATATACAACTTTCACACAGTGAGATAGTAAATTTGTGACAGTATTTAAGTATACATTGTTCAAGATGTTTATTTACATTGCGTGTGATGATTTTTAAATGACTCAACATCAGACAGAAAACGTCTTATTCGAGGGTTGCTTGCGTTTTGGCTGCAAAAATGCCTATATATTAGCTTGACTGGTCCAGGAGGTCACAACCTGCGGGCATGAACATGTTTATTAAAATATATGTACTGGCGGCCATGACCTAAATAAAAACTTATTTGTCAAATATTTTTATTTTCAAGCTGCTCTAAACACATTTTATGGAACAGAAAAAGTATTACCAGCCTAGTAGCCATATGTGGCAGACTATTTTATGCCTTTGTGTGCAAACAATGCGAAAAACCAGATTCCCTTAGCGTCACAATATAGATGATGACGTCATAAACAGCTAAGACTGATCGTCAGACTGTTCAGCTCAATCTGCTCTTCAAGTTACAAGTCTAAGCTTTTTAGGCGCCATTAGATGGTTGACATATAATATTTCGTTACATCAGTAATTTTAAAACACAAGCAAGCAGGTAATTGGCCGGCCGTTGGTAAAATAAGGATCTGCAATGCGGCCGTCATGGCGAAAAGGTTGAGCACCCCTGGACTAGTCATTCCTGCAGTTAACATAAAGCAAACATAAGATACTTCAACCACCAGCTTGAATGTGCTGGGAATAAAACAATTAACTATCACATAACAATGCCGATTGTTACTGCAACCATTGTTACCTCGCATAACAAACCACGAGACACTTGCGTTTGTCATTGATTGTGACCTTCAATCTATAACAAACATCCAGTTTCAACTACTTTAGGGCATAGGTGTGTATGTGGTCTTTCTGGCAGTACTTTATTTTAAACAAAAAACAGGGGAGACAATACATATGTTGTAACCCCTGTTTTTTCAGGAGGGAAGACATGTCACCCCGGTCACCCCTAAATCGACGCCTATGGTTATATTGCGCTGTAAATGTTAATCTAGGTCAACTTTTTCGTGTTTCGAAACGCAGACCGCCTCACTATTTGTTACACCTGTGTAACCTAACTTCTCAAACTGAAAGCATTAATAAAATTGTTTCAGAACAGGTTTTGGACATAAAAAGCCCAGCTAAGCAATCATATTGATGGTATGTAGAAACTTAACGGCGCCAGGGAAGGCTATGTGTGGATTAAAAATCATAATTCAACCAACAAAGGGCTGTGACTGTTACAAAACAAAAGTTTATAAATATTTCTTAAATACGTCGAACTCAAAATATATGTGGGTGTGGGGACCCATTGGTTTTTGCTAGCAAAAACAATTATGTTATAACAGGCCATAAAGTATTGGTACCATACTGAATGTATCCATCAAATATATATCCCTTACAATTATAACAAATGGTGCGTAAATATGGCACATTTTCTGTAAAATGGAATATATAGGAAAATCACTATTCCAGTTTAACAATGATTGTGCCCTATTTTTACTGTTACCAAATCGCATGTGCACATGTGTGGGGACCCATTAGATTATGCTTGCAGAAACAATTATGGTATAAAGTGCCAGGAAAAAGATAGGGACCCAATGAAATGTAGGTGCCAAATATATATCCATTATAAATATAGTAAATCAATATGTGATACATCGTTAAATATGATGTAGTATATATAAACTGGCAATATATAGGAAAACCACTATTCTAGTTTTTAGCGCAATTGTGCTGCTACGATTTGCCAGGCGAAATAAACACAATTCAACTCAACAATTGCAAATTTGTTGGAGCAATGTTGCTTGTTACAATTTATTTTTGGTGTTTCAGTTAACAACAAAACCATGTGATTCCACAAGAGACAACCAGAAGTTTGTATGTGATGACAGAGGAACAAACGATTTGCTCATTAGACTAAGGAAGCTTACAGATGTTAGTAAAACAAGGTTATAGTGCCATGTGTATTTGACTCACAACAACATGATTCAAATCAAAGAACAGGGTCTATAAAAAACTTTCTGTTAATCTTCTAGTTTAAATTTTATAATGCCAGGATTTATCACCGGTCGTCATAATACTTAGGTATGTTTAATAGTATGATTTTATAGTAGTTGTAGCATGATGTTATAGTACAGTCATTCTTAACCAGTGGAAAAGTTTTGCAGAGGGAAATTATGTAAGATCCGGCTTTAAATTAACCGTTGAATATTGATTTAAGACAAACATAATGTGAACCGCTGGCGTAACAAATTTAGAAAAGGGGTCCATGACTACAAAAAGGTTGGGAACCACTGCTTTAGTGGGAAACTACACCAAAAAGGTTACAAACCATTTTTATAGTGCAATACAAAATTTCTTCATGTGCCCCGGATTTGTGGATTTATGATAGTCAAAGGTTTTAAGTTTAATTGATCTGGAGGATGCTCTTGGTATTTAAGCTATTTTTAGCAAATTTTAACTATATTAGCTGAGATGAACATAAATTTATAACTGGGATCAGCCCTGAAGCGTGGCGATCCCCTAGTACTACAATCCAACATGTGCAGCATATGAGGCTTGTGATTTAGGGGCTCATCAATGAGTCTGTGTAGCTCGGTTGGTACAGCTCAAGTCCTGGAAGACTCCTGTCATGAATTTGAATTCCACTGCAGGCTATATGTTTTTGGCCTGTGCCTTACTGAATTGGAATGCTTTGGAAAGCGGCTGTTTTGGTATGATAGGCCTGGCACACTATGAATTTTTTCACAAAGAAGCTTGTTTGACCTCCAGGATAAAGATGTTGTGCTGCACCATTAATGCCCTTAGATATCTAAAATTTAACCCACACTAATGTATAACGTTCTGCCCACTCCCCCAAAACTTTTGCGTTTTCTTTTAGGAAACAGACAATAGATATATCACACTTGGTCTGACTAACCTTGGTTGGCCTCCAGAACTGACCTCTAACTACACACATTTGAACAATTTCTGGCACAAAGGCCCCCAAGAACCACCATCAACCATTTGTGGAGACTTGCAAGGTTCTTACAGAGTTTTTGTGTGTGCATGCAGTTTATAATTTTTAATATGCAGACTAAGTTTGAAAGAAGCCCAGTATAAGTTAGGATTGCAGCCACAGTCTTTTTTGTCTTACATTGTGTTTAAATACTTATACTATGGAGTATTTTGAGAATAGACATTCTGTACATATTTAGGTACACAAGACACAGACTTTAAGAGTAGCTTTCCTAAACACAAAATTGCCAGCAATGTGTAGACATCAGTTCATCATTATTAAAAGATATTTTTGTTTTGCACTTTTGTGTGTAATTGTATGTGTACCACATTTGCTATCATTTAGTATTTAATTATTAAAAATTATTTAAAGGTCTTGAATTCTATAATATATTCTACATTGTGCTTTATTTAAACCATTTTTGCTATTGGTTAGTTTACTGGTCAGAATGGTCCACATGGGGTCCTTGTTCAATGACATGTGTTGGTGGGCATCATAGTCACACCAGAACTTGCATAAATGGGATGGAAGGAGTTTCACCTTGTGTTGGTGGAAACAATGAAGTCCTTCCCTGCAATGCCGCGATCCCATGCTCAGGCAAGGAAGTATTTTATGATAAGTTGTATTTGCACTTTGCTATTGTTGTGAAATGGATGTTTGCATTGTTTAAATTCTAACTTGTTTAAATTAGTTAATTGGTAAATTTTCTCATTGTTAACTATACCAATGTCTGTGAAACCAATCAAGTGTCCGTATGTGTTGCTAATTTGGAGCTATTAGTAGTAAACTAAATTTAAGTAATTAATTTCTTTTTATTTACTTGTTTCGTATTATGTAATAGACAATGTTAGTTATGTCTTTTCAGTAACAAGCATTCACTGAGTTTGAAATTATTGAGTTAATTACATACCACATATACTTGGAGTTGCAATAACCTCTTTTTTCCAAGATGTTTTATTTGATGAACTATGGAAAAAAAATGTAATATTGCAGCAACTTTCATTGTTTTTTGTCATCTCATCTTAATATTTTCAATATCATGTAAAATTTCAGTTCCTGGAAAGCACAGCCAAAACTCAAATTGCCGCAATTCATGGAAGACTGTGAACAACTCAAGAGCACTGCTTGAAAAAGTTCCTATTGATCCTGGGTGTTACAAATTGCTGGATGCTTCACTGATGACTTATGCGGAGGCAAAAACTGAATGTGCAAGACATCGCGGATTTTTAGCTTCAATCAAAGATAACGCTGGCAGTGATATCTTGAAGACTTTGATGGCATCTGCTTCAGTCAGCGCAATGGTTTATGTTGGTAAGTAAATGTAATAGCCAAGGATTAAGGCTTAAAGGCTAAGTTTCCTAAAAACAATCTTAGTGCTGTGTGTTTAATAATTGCATTGGCTCACAATACTTATGAAGTGACATATAGCTGCTCTATAACTGCCTGGAGATTTGAATAGTGGCCACATGGTCCAGCAGAATGATACAATTTATACATACTACCTAGGGATGGGCCAAACTGAGTTAAAACCTTGGAGTACTTGGTACTGAGCAATTTTTAATGCCCAGTGCTCAGCCAAGTAATTACATGAACGCCTGTTCAGTATTTTTTTTACATGAACTAAGCCAAACATTAGATAAAAGAAGTAATGCTGACCTTTAAAAAAGTTTTTGAAAAGAAAACATGCTTTGAACCATCCCACCCGAACGCAATATCTGTAACATCAAGAATCGCAGACATAAAACTAGCATTTTTAATTAATTGCGGTTGCACAAATTACTATAAAACATAGGTGTTTCGCTTGGCTTGACTTACATGTTATGCAAATGTGTGTGACGCCACAGTACACCAAGCATGTTTGACCCAGCTCCGAATGTTAACGTGAGATGCTTGGTCCTGGACCAATCAGAAGACTTGCAGTTTTGGCCCATCCCTAATACTTCCAATAAATATCACATGAAATGTAAATAACCGAATAAAAATGATTCAACAATAGAACAGGCCACTTGACAGGGAAATGATTGTGAGCATAACACATTAAGGTATTACCTGCCCACTGAGGATTAAATAAAACAAACAAACATACATATAAAGATGTGTTTATACAACTATAAAATCCAACTTTGGTTAAAATTGATGCAATCGGCAATGCAGCAGTTTAATCAAACTGGCAATAAACCTAGGAATGCATTAGGGATGTGCCGAGCTGAGCCAGAACCCGAGTACTCGGTACCGAGCATCGCTATTTTTGATACTCGGTGCTCGGCCGAGCAGTTGCACAAACTGACCCGAGCATTAAATTTGCATATTCATGCCTGACATACGTTACTAATAACTGTAACTGTAAAAATAACTGTTTTAGTAAATGCGTCAGATGTTGGAATAACACATGTTTCTGGGGTCTGTACAGCTTAACACATCACTGGTGATGTAAGAGACCTAGGAAAGCTACAAACCTAGTGTGGAATTAGTAGTGATTGGACTATACCAGGTTTTCAAGCAATTACCGAGTACGAGTACCACATGTATATTCCATACCGAGTACTTAAAGGTAGTGCTGTACTTAGTTGTATATCACTGGCTAATTTATCTGCCATGGTCAGGGTACAGGCGTGCACACTCACATGCCGAAAATTGTAATCTCCATGTGATAGCGAAAAAGATATACGTAAACTGGCGGAACTTTTTTCCACTTTTGTGCTGTCCAAAGCAAATATTGGCATAAAGTTGCCCGTATTCTTATGGTGTAAATTGGCCTTCGGTACTCGCACGTTGGTATCGAAAACTGAGACAAAATATTTCGATACCGAGTATGAGTATCGATACCACTGAAATCGTTCGATACCGAGTACCGGGTACTTGTCCCATCACTAGGAATGATTGTGATATCACAATGCACCAAGCGTGCTTCACAAGTTTCACAATGTATAACAATTTTCTTGATCAGGTATTGAGGAAAACTTTTACAACGCACCGATACAGGGTCATCACTTGAGATACATCTTGGATCATACACCAATTGGAAAATTTAGACCATGGAAAGCAGACTGTGTGCTTGGAGCTGGTTTTGACTATGCTGGAACAGTTAGTCTATCTCTAAAACAAACCTTTTTTGTCACTAAAATGTTGTATGATATCAGAGTTAGGCATGCCGATTTTGTGACTATAACTCTTTTAGTTTGGCATTTCAATTTAGAGGGTAAAAATATCGGCTGTACAATCCACCCCAGTTTGAAAAAAATGTGACTTTGGACTTCCTTTTTAAGGTTAAATGATTTTGTATGACCTAAATTTTCTGTAACTTTATGGAGTTTGTCTTTTCCTAAACCTGCCCACGATTTTGACACTCTGCAACCTTGAGTGTAGTACACAATATTGGACATATTTATTTTAATAAGCTGTACAAAAAAATCAATAGCAATTTACAGAAAGAGACACTGCTTTGTTTCAAAATTTAGAAATTTTTTATGCAATGAAGTGTATTATTATATACTGTCCTTGAAACGATATAATAGTACACAAAAGCGCTTGTCTCATAACCTTTTTGGAATTCATTAACAACTGTTTGCTTTTTAAAGGTTGCAGAAACATCAACTGGTATAACATGTCAAAGATGGGATATTAATATACCACACACTGTAAACTATCATCCAGTTGATGGTGACGCCCACAACCGTTGCAGGTAGGTTTCGACTTTTGGGGTTCGTATTCGAGCTGTTAAGGCTTTTTTCATACTTCAGGCACAAGAGTGTGTTTCGGTATGTAGTCAAAGCACCAGACTGTGTAAAGTTTAATTTATTTTGAAAAGTTTTAAATTGTTGTAATTTTGAAACCTCTTTAATGACAAATTTTTTGTACTACTTTAGCAGGGTTCCCGCGGGTATGGAAAACCTGGAAAGGTTATGGAATTTGAATTTGTATTTTTAAGGCCTGGAAAAGTTTTGAAAAAAGCCAACTTTTGCAAAAGTCCTTGAAAAAGTATGGAATTTGGCGCCTGAAAATGCCAGATAGAGATAGGAATTTCAAATTATGTAACGTTTGTATATTCGTTGCAAGTATGGAAAATTGGCTACATATACCAAAGCCTCTTTACTAGTTTCATTATGGGAATTGCTCGATTTTTTTCGATTAAGGTTATGAAAATTCGTTTTTTTTTCTTGAAAAGTGTTGGAAAAGTCATGGAATTTATAAACAAAAATTACGCGGGAACCCTGCTTTAGTCAATCCTACTTCAATCTGCTTTTTGTTATGCAATTTAATAAAAATAAAATCAATTTCGCCGCTCTTATGGTGTCCTCACATGTAAACAAGAATTGAAATATCGGGATGTAAATACACAAAAGGAATAAAATAACAATAGGGAATTGCAGTTATATAGTGTACAAAGTTTTGTTTAGAAACCCAAATCTGGATTCAATTGGTCCGTGGTGTTACACAACTGATCCAGACAAAGAAAAAGATTATTGTGAAATACCTCACTGCCTGGAAACCACAACAACAGAAAAAGTAACAAACTGTTTATTTTACACAAACTTCGTAATTGTTGTCAGCTTGATTAAACTGCGACAGGCTAACCCGATAATTTGTCTTTTACAAAAAAACATCCCAGTTTTATGCAGTTTAGTGCTGATGTTTTTAGTGAGCAGTTAAAGATATTTAGTAATAGATGCGAGGCTCACAAATATGTGTTGGAAAGGCATGACTTTATTATATTAATTTGGGTCCACCAGAACCAGCCTTTTAACCAGAGACATTCATGTGGAAGCATTTCCACTGGTTTAGCTGTTTAGAACAAAGTCTACATAAAACACAAGTAGTGACCCATTGTTATGCCACAGAGCCTCTATTTGCCTAACTGACACCATTTTGTGTTCAAAATAGCGCAGTGGCTATACGGAAAAACATAAATTGTCTGATTTTTACAAACTGGGGAGCTTTAACGCTAATTTGATTGGCCAAAATTATTGACACATTCGGAATCGAACAATTTGGCCAATTATGTTATTTTTTTAAACTTCTATTATTTTGGCTTTGGTTGAGTAGCCAGCCTTAAACAATGGCCAGTGTGATTTTAACCTGGGCCTAAAAGTAGAAAAAATAGATATGCCTTGAAGTAAGGTTTATTCAATTCAAGTATGTAGCTAGAGTAATTAGTAGACATCAGTCAGATGCAGCCATAATTTAGATAAAAAAAGAGCCAGACATTTACAGTCTATGTGGACTTGTGGATGTATTCTGTTCATCACCAGTGCAATGATATTTTCAGTTATCAGTCATGTCAGAATTTCAATTTGAACATGAATGTCAAGATGTGATCTTGAAGGTCAAGGGAGTTGCTTATCTCCAGGTCACTGGTCCAGTAGGTGTTAAATCTCAAATCGCCACAAGGACAGGTTGGTACCGAAAGTTTAATGTTTGTTATTTATAGCAGCACATATTTGTACAACACAGAAAATACTGTTTAATTGTATATTCTGTTTAACTGCGTACCAAATCCTAAACTGTAATTACTCAAAAATATTGTGGCAAACAGCATAAAAAGCTTGGAAAATTGGGTTTGTAAAAATGATGCAATTGAAGAAAAGTATCCGACTTGTGAGGCTATTTCATGAATAATATATCAATGGAAGACATTTTTTTATTTCTTTTAGTTTTAACTTTGTGGTTGTTGAATCTTGCATTATATATTTCTTGGTGCCCAACTAGTCTTTGGCGAATATTGGTGCTTTAACGACAACTAACAGCTTGGGATATAACAAGGGTCCATGCTATCACATAGATATAGATTGATAAGTTTTTTAAGGCCAATACCGATTATTGGTTAGGAAAATAGGCCGACATACATTTATACTTATTCAAAGCAAATAACTTCAACTTTTGCAAGTTCTGGCTGTGATATACATAAAAATAAATAAAAACGACCATAACCATGTAAAAATACAACTAACAAAATCCATGTACCAATAATTTGTAATATGCCGATAGGTTGATAATATTCGGTCTATCCATAGGCGCCAAGTAGGCGGTAACGGGATGGCACCGCCACCTTGGTTTTGTGAAGCACGGTGGCAGCCACCGTGGATGTTTCAGGTTGTTTGAAGCGGTATCAAATGAAAAGTCGTCAAATTTGAAGAAAATTAGGAACAATCATGCATTTAAATAAGTGTATTGGCAGAATAACCACAAAACGTGCATTAAAACTGCAACATGCTTAGGTTATAGAGCCTTGTTTATGACGTCAAACACATAATTGTCTGCCAGTGAATGCACCCTGCTTTCTCTTTATGAAAACACCCTGCTTTCTCTTTATTATTGATGTCTGCTGACATGAACCACTGTTATTTAGAAAAATGTTGGCACGCAAGGTCATTAACACATAAAAAAGTAAAAATTTCCATGTGTCACCTAAAAGGTTGCCAGCCCCTGCACTAAACAATCATATTGCTTTCTACTTTTAGGTTGTGTAGCTCACAAGAAAACACGGCGCAGTACATCTGTGCCAAGCAGGAGGAAATTTGTTTGGGATTCAACCAGGAACAAAATCATGTTTGCACGAGACGATGTAAACTTGTCACATACACTGGTTACCTTCAGTCTTTTTGATATGTTTTTTCGTTACAGCTTTGTTTAGAAGCTAAGTCAACAAGGCCAGAATCTACTCCTTTGTTTGTGACTTGTGTTGCCAATAGAATTAATCAGCGATGGTTAGCGGCCAAAAATATGCTTTACCTTAATGTTCATGAAATGGTTAGTCTTCAGCTACTGCAATGCAATTATGCACAACAAGTCTGTTACTCGTCAAAAATACTTATTTGCATATTCTAGTTAACTTCAAAGCTTACCAAATTGGATATATGACTACTTTTGTCTGTACAAAAGTGTTTTTTAACTAACCTTTCAAGAAAAGGTGTTAAATCCTAAGGTAGATAGTTAATCTTGTTGTGAATAAATAAAAATCATTCACTAATACAAAATTTTTGACAATCAAAAGTTGAAGCTACAACTTCGCTGCACTGCTGAGCACCTGCCTATCTATCTTTATGACGTGATGCTTGTTTTTGCACCAAGTTTATAGAGCTCTTCTGGCAAATGTAGTTTTATTCCGATGTTTCACTGTCCTATACAGGTCGCCTTCATCAGGGTAAATAACACTTAATGTGCATCTTTCAAAGAGGCACAATCATTCGTTATTGTGCAGTGTTTGCTTGCAATGTGACATGCTTGCATTTATTTCTTTTTTCCTTTGTTTATCATGCACTGTATTATGTGCATTCAGTGTTATTTAACCTGATTATGGCGAGCTGAATAGGGCATCGAAGCGTGGGAATAAAAAATATTTGCCAGAAGAGCTCTATAAATCTTTGACTCAAATGGTTATAAAAAGGTGTAACTGATAATGGCACAAGCATTTTTTGAAACATTTGAATAATACGGCATGTCGCTTTACATCTATTTGGGTCAATATTTCCCTCATTATATTTACAGAAGAACAGATTCATGTACAGTGTTCTTAACTTCATTCAGTTGACTACAAACAGTTGGTTGTTTTGTTAGGATGTGCATTTGGATATGTCGATAGATCAGAAGCGCGTCGTTGTTACAACAGTTGATTTAACTGCATGGACGGTCACAAAGGCTGGTGGACACTTTGTTGATTGGGCTGGACTGAGAAAAGTTTTAGAAGGTATAGTTCTAGTAACAAATAATGCCCCAGGAATAAAAAACTTGTTGCCCCAGGATTAAAAACACTTAAAATCTGCAGCTTGAACACCAATAAATCAAAGCAGCTTGAACACCAATAAATCAATGGTTCTCAACCTTATAGTAATTACAGAGTACTGTATTAAGATTTATGTATGCATGTGTCGTGATTGCTGGTTTGCATGAATGCATTAGGGCTGATACCAGTTATAATTTTTTGTTTATCTTACTGATTACTGGTCGATCTGGCGATTTTTCTATCTGAATTGGGTATGACACCTTCAATGGGCCTGATGTACTATGATTTATTTATAAATAAGCCTGGATCACTGGTTTGTATGAATGCATCAGGGCTGATACCAGTTATAAATTTTTGTTCATCTTAACTGATTATTTGTCAATCTGGCGATTCTTTTTGTTTAATTCAGTATAACGCCTTCAACGGACCAGACATTTCATTAGTACAAGTATTACTAATTAATATCCTACTAACTGCAAACTATTCGCACAGCAGAAATCTTCAAATTTAACTTTTGTTTGCAGACCAATCTTTCCATCTGTACAGCATAACAGACAACTTATGCTTGGGAGTAAATATAAGTGATGGAAGCGACCAGGCAGCTAGCATGAACCCTTCTAATGTGTTTCCAATCCTTATGCCGTGTCACTACTCACCCAGCTTAAAATGGGTTAGATACAGAGGCAACCTGAATATTTTCTTTCACATGCAGACTTGTAAGTATCATTATGGGTCCCCTTCCCTAAAAGGGATGCATCTTGATTTCACTCTTTTTTTTTCTCTTTTTGGCCGAAGTTTGTCAATGCACTTTTGTCATGTAATCTTTGGTGGATTTGGATGAAACTTTCACAGATGGTAGATATAGTTATGCAGATGTGCCATCTGCTTCGTTTGAGTTGATACCCCATTGTTCACCCCTCTAGCCCCCAAAATATAAAACGTTTCATATGTTGCTGCACCCCACAAACCAAAGATTTCTGTGGTGTAATAACGGTAACAGAACACTTGTGTTTGTGCATTACTTGGGAGGCGTTTTAGCACATGCCAGTTAGAGAGATGTTAACAGCCTTATGATGTCAAAAGCAAGTGTTGCTAATAACACCTTTAGTGGTCAAAAATTTAAACATTGGCCAATTTTGCTAAAATTTTACATGACTGTTGATTGGGTCAATGTAATTTTATATTTTTGGGTGTAGAACCCCATTAGTTTGCCCCACTAACCCCCTAAAATGGGTGAGTTTTTTAAACACTGTTGGAATTAAATGAAATTTGGACAACACCACTAGCCCCCTAAAATGGGTGAATCTAAAAAAATGTCCTTAAACAATGAATTGGATAAAATTTCAACAGTTTATAGCAGGGCTACTCAAATGGTGGACTGCAATCCACATCCGGACCTTTAAAGCGTTGGATGTGGACCTCGACGATCTTTTTATTACGGCTACATACACTATGAATTATGTGGTAATTACTTAATCATTGAAATGTAGCAGCAGTTTTTAAACAGCGGTCCGTGTTTTGATTTATTGGGGGATCATGACAGCTAGGCTATCCCAAAAAGCCTTTCCAAAATTTTAAGTGAGGTCGGATTGTGCAACTGTGACGTAAAAAATGATCCATTATTTTACTAAACAATTAACAAAATGGCCATTGTTTGCGCAAATTTTATCTGTGACTTAATAAACTTAATTTTGAATCATTGCCAACGTGATCCTGCAAAACTAGATAAAATATGTTTTGTATGTTGTGCCAATATACTTTTTTCAAAATTCCCCATTCTACGTTAGTTATAGCTCTACAAGGTCTCTTAAGTCACCAGCAGTGTATTAAGCTGTACATGCCCATGTAGTGCGTGTTTTTCCACTATCTAATACTTTTGAAAAATCATTCGTTTTTGTTTATAGACTCTCTTTCTAACACTAGTTATGTATGTTAGCAGGGCATGAATATGCAAATGTAATGCTCGGGTCAGTTTGTGCAACTGCTCGACCGAGCATAAAAAAGCGATGCTCGGTACCGAGTACTCAGGTTTTGGCTCGACTTAGCCCATCCCTCCCTATTTTGAACGTTGAATTTCATGAGAGCTTCATAATACTTTTTATTTGCAGCTCTTTGTTTAAAAATTCCCACATTGAAATCGGGAACTGTGTTGGAGATGGGAACGTGTGTTAGTGATCCAGCAATGAAATTAAGTTGCCAAGACAATTTGATGATAAATTCGGCCCAAAACAACAAACTTTATTTGACAACATCTGGTGGTTCAGTCATAGTAAGTTTCCTAGTCAGTGTTTTGTGCAAATTTTTATCCAATGGAGCACAACATTTGTTTAAGTAGGACGTTTGAAGATGCAAATTTAAACTTAAGGTTTTTTTATAGTTTTAACAATGATTCATTGTGATGAAATTCGCATAACTTGTAGTATATGCCATTTGTAGGTTTCAGTTGTTGTGTTTTACCTTATAGCCCCAACAGTAACCCACTTCCCTCTAAAGTGGGTGAATTTTTAAACAATGTCCGAATTGAATGAAATTTAGATAGCTTGTAGATTTTGCCATTTATAGGTGTTGATAGTTGTTTTACCCTGTACCTTGTAGCCTCATCTTTCCATTAAAATAGAGCATAGAATAGGATTAAATTCAAACAATGTCTGGGATAGTTTTTCAAACAATGTCTGGGATATACGACTGTGTCATGCTTAAACAATCTTGTCATGTAAAGTACAAACAATAGGATAATTTGTACTTTACATGACAAGATTGTTTAAGCACGACACAGTACTGATGACTGCGTTTGACATGACAACACCTAACTTTTTTGGGGTTTTCTCTTGGAGTGCATTATTCTGTCCGCTGAAACAACCAAGACTGTGGCTAATGTGGGGCCCATTATAGGTTAAGTGTGGGAAACATATTGTTAAAAAATAGGTTATAGTGTATGTGCAATAGCCTTATGTGCTAAGCAACCCTTGTTTCTTTCTTCGGTATGAAATGCTGGTTAGAAACTGCAAACTTGCGAACACAAGACAGTTGCTCTTAACACTTGGCCATTATTTGTTGACTATTATCTCATGTTAATTGGTAAAGCAAGCATAGCAGTCAAAGTTTAACTGGTAAAGCAAGCAATGCTGGCATTTTTGTAGCAGTACACAGACAGGAAGTAAGAATACATTGCTAGGTGTAGGCAGGGTTATGAGTATCTAAAATATTTTCTATCATAATGAGTATCTTATATATTTTCAATTTTCTAGCAACTGGACAAATTGCGCCCAATTACATTTTATCTAAAGCTTTGTTCTATCTTGTTTTTTGCATGGCTTACATTATTGAACTTTTAGACAAAACATGGCAAACCACTCAATGTTTTTTTCTGATGTTATGCTTCTATCACAGATCAGTGAACTGTCAAGTGAAACAACAAAGTGGATGATTTGGGAATCAAAAAGCAGAACACCATGCAGTGTGAAAACACCAATACACTATAAGCCTATTGGCAGCCAGTTTTCTATTCGAAACAAGTTTAGCAAACTGTGTTTGCATGTAAGAAAATCTCATGAACTTACTTTCATTTCTGTTGAAGACAATGACACTTGGAAAATATGCAAAATATTTTTTGCAGCTCTTACAGAAATGTTTTTTATATGTTTATTTATTTATTTAAATAATGAACTTCTATGGCTTTAAAGATTATATCAACCCCTACATATTTCATTAGACATCATTAATTACACTGGCCAACACAATTTTTGGTGTCTTTAATGTTAAAACTGATATTGACTAATCTTGGGGTGCTGATTTCAAAAATCATTACGGTTTTCTTCAATCAGATCAACTTTTTAAGTTATTTACAAAATCAAAATTTATGACCATATTGATTCAATGACTTTAAAATCATGCTTTTATGTGTTTGTTAAAGTTTTGTTACATTATACACATCCATTTCCTACAGTGCAGTCAGTTTCATAGCATGAATATGCATTCTATGCCTATGCTCTGTCTAAAATGGTTGGTGCAGGCTAGCGGTAACTTTAAACTATAAGTGTTTTATGGAGTGATTTTCAGACTAGTAAAACAAGGTGGTAAAACCAAAATTAATAGTGGCTAGGTCATCTATAAGGTGTTGCATGAATTACCAAGATGTTTTATGCTACATTACTGGTGAATACCCATACAACACAACTAAAAAGAAAAAAAAAAGATCTGTATCAAATGTGCATATCTTGCACACTTCGATGTGGCTTTAGGACAAGCAATAGACTCCACTCACCTAATGTTGACTGGAATATTGCAGTAATGGACAAAAACAGTAGAAAGGGACTAAAATTATTAGAAAGAGTACATAACTAAGTTATTAGGCGGTCTGAAAAAATCGGTACGAAAATGAGTATAAAGCTAAACTTCCCTTAAAACGTAGGGGATATAAATGATAAGAATTAAGCTGAAAGGTCCCAACAGGATATCAGTGAAACGAAACGTGTCAGGGAAGAGGGAATAATGTGGTCCTGGCTAACTGCTGTTGGTCAGTTAAACAGGACGATATTGCTGCCACCTTGTTCCGAAAGTTACCAAAGTACATGTGTAGGCCTAGGTATAGCTATACCTGATAACTTACAAATTTGAAACATTTTGTTGTTTTTTTTGTGTTGAATTTTGTTTGTTAGGAATGTCCACCTGTTACATTTAAAATTAAATTCGAAATTTTGTTCTTGCAATAACGTTAATTCCAAATAAAATACTCGAAACCAGTTTTACTATAGTGTATACATATAGATTGTTTTTCAAATGTGGATGTACCATAACAGGAAAACTAGATGTGATATAGATAAACCGATTTCATTTTTGAAATCAGGGCACTAGAATTAGTCAAAATCAATTAAAACATTACAGACACCAGTAAAAAAATATTTTTTTGTTGCCCAGTGTTATCAATAATTTTTTTTCGAGTGATAGTCATAAATCTCTGGTAATGTTTTGCTGTTAAAGTTTTGCTTAGTATGTCCTAGGATTGCTACTATAAAGGAACAAAAGAGTTTAAGAAAAAACTTTCTGCAAGCAAAAAATGATATTTTTTTCAATTTTTTTTAGACTGGTGGCAATGGAAATGTGTTTGGTAAAACATGCCAACCTTTTGGTTCTGCAGAGGATGAGGTGTGGCAGTTTGGGGAAAATCCAACATTTATTATGCATACTGCCACCAGGTTCTGTTTGACACTTGGCACATGTAAGTGCATAAAAAAGGGTTATTAATACTTAAAAACAGGGTTGCCATCAACATGGAGCCCAAAATAAGGACAACTGATTTTTTTTATACGAACAAAACACAACAAATGCCAATCTGTTTCAGTAACTTCTTTTTTGTAGAATATACTTCTAATTTTACCAGTCAGGTCTATCTTTACTTTTGCTGGTAGCAGGGATATGACTTGTAATTGTTGAAATTAACACAAAATAAGGACTCGAACCGAAACAAGAACATTTTTTTAAAATAAGTACAATGTATTTTCCCAAGACATTTGCCTTTGAAACAAGGGCGGACATTAGAACTAAGGTCGGTGTGGCAACTCTGCTTACAAATAGTTTGTTTTGATAAAGTGTAGTTGTTGGAAAACTGAGATTGTTGCCAAAATTTAATAATAATTTTTTTGCTTAATATTTTGCGCCAATTTGAAATACATCATCTTGAAAGTTGCTAATTCTCTTTTTAAGGATTCTTGGAAATGTTTGTTTATGTATGAATTAATTTAAAAATACACCTCTGGTTAATTCACAGAAAATTTATTCTTACAATCTGTTGTACCACCCCGATCAGCCATTTTGCTCAAACCTTAACTAACTATTTTGAGCACGCTATACACCAACGAATAGGGATTTTTTTTTAGATATTTAGGCCCAAAACACCCAACTTTGGTAAAAAATTGGTAAAACTGCTTTTGGTAACAAATAAGATTGGAAAAGAAAACCCCATTTGGTCATTCAGCCCTTAAGAACATTATTTAAGATTACGCTTTATATAAATCACTGGTTTAAATAATAATTTTTTTGATATCTCTGTTCTAGTGCAGAAAACACAGCCTTTGCTAGGAAAACAAAAATTTGTGCCATATTTTTTTCATGTAAATTTTGTGTTTTTAAAATTATTGCTGTGTTATTCTTTTTTAGATCGAGCTGGTGCTATTATAGTGGGCAGAGGCTGTTCTTTTTCAAATCCATTGCAACACTGGGCGATATTTCCAAGAAATAGCCACTTTTTCAGGCATCCTTCGCCAAAAATATACTACAGGTAAATTTGGGCAAAAAACTAACAACATTTGTAAGTCCTAAAAATACACAGTGATACTTCTTAGCAAAATTAAAAACAAAAAACTCAGGCATGTGGATATTAAACTTTGTAGCATCATGTTTTAACTTTATGTTTTACCCCGCCGTCGAACAACCCAATTAAAATCCTTTGAAACGTTGTACAGAAAACCCCCTAAAAATGTGGTTATTTCTCAGGACTATAAACTTTACTATAAACGTGTTTTTTTATGTCAAAAAGCCCAAAACTACCGTTATAGAAGTATTTAATCACAGTTGCTCAAACTGATGCTGTTGCTCAACTGATAAAATACTAGTTGTTGATTCAAAAACTTCTTTTTTATCTGACATTTTCACCACCAGAACGGTAGGGCTTCTTGAGAGCAATAAATAATATATTATGGGCATACAAGCGAAAATGTGCAAGAGCAGCGGGATATGATGAAAAATAATTACACGAGAACAAAGGCTTTCCATGAGGAGTTGCATGCGCTATAATATAACAGTTCGTAACTAATGTCCGATATTTGGTGGGGAAGTTGGACATAAATGTCCCAGAAAAACGGGCTTAGGTTTTGGCCATCATTGCAATTTAAAACATTCGAATTGGAATTTTGTTTAGCATTACACCAGTTGAATGACAGATTTGTTAAATATGCAACCTGGTGGACAAAACGCTTGTTAAGCATATGCTGTTGCGCCAATTCTAAACTAAACTGCTGGGTAAGTTACTATGACAAACAAAAATGGGAAAAGTTTTATGATACAGTGATATCATCCTGAGTAGGGTTGTGCCCCCAGTTTGACAAACACTGCACTAAGGTATAAAAGCATTGTGTTGTGGCAACCATTTTTTACTTTTACACAAAACCTATTTCCACAAAAATGCCACATTAATTTTGACAACACGGAAATTGTATTCTTTGTAAGGCTGTCTTGCACAGTTTAATGCTAAGATTCTACTTTTAATATTGCACTTTTGCTCCTTTGTCAGTATACATTTGATTGAAGACCTCAATTTTATCTTTTCGATGAACTCGGTTTACAAGAATGTGCTAATTCGTGACGACACTACTCGGTATTGGTATGCTAGAAACAGGTACACTAAGGCTTTTGTTAAAGCAAAAAAAATAATCTTGTTTGCCATTTTTGTGTTTATTTTTCATGTTAATCATCATCATAAAAAAAAATAATGTAGTTTTTTTTTCTTTCCAGTAATTTTTCATTTACAAGTGTGTGTTTCTACAGTTTAGTAATTGTAACCAGTGTTGAAAATGCAAAATAAATGGAAATGCACATTTTAATAGGAGGCTTCAATTACCAAACAGAGATAACATTATTGTGCTGTTTAGTGTCTGTTTGTCTTTTATTTTTATTGTAATTGATTATGGAAAAAAATTAACATCTTTGTTTTCTTTACTGCAAACTTGTTTGTCATTTACACATGTGTGTGTTTTTTGCAGTTTAGGAATTGCAACCAGTATTGAAAATGCAGCATCCTGTGTAGCTGCAAGCATCAAGTCAAAATATTTCTACAGGGGAAATGCTTCTCACTCAATAAGTGGCAAAGAGTATGTTTGTTTGTTTGTTTCATTTTGATCTTATGTAGCCGGACTGAACTGAAATGTGTTGTGCTGCCAGCGAGTGTGCCATCAAGCTGTTTGTTTTATTTCTAGTATGTTAAATCAAGTTTATTTTCCACTTAAAAGAGTTGGTGGCTTCGATGTTGTTAAAAGGTTTGGATTGAAGCAAGAATATATGCAGTTGTGTTATAGGCATCTGGGAGGAAACTTATTTATATTTTTGCAACTAATTTCAAGTATTTTCGTTTTGCAATTTATAAACATTGAATCTTTTGAGATCTAAACCCCAGTTTAAGACCAAATAACGATGTTTCTTAGAAATATATAGACAATTATAAGATGTTGACTATTAAAATATAAACAATTCTTAAGTTTTAGGAAAGGTGGTTCATAAAATGTATCAAAAAACCTTAAGCTTTAAGTTTTGCAATGATTAGGAATTGCATTTGGGCGCGACTACTCAATTGCTAAATAAGTAAATGTCTAAAAATGTATTGTTCACAAAGGTGTAATCCGTGGTCAAGCCATGGAAAGGCAATATTTCCAGAATTGGAAGAAAATTTCTGCAGAAATCCTGGAAATGACTCCAAGTTTCCATGGTGTTATGTCAGAGATGCATCTGTAAGTGAAAATGACGCTATACAATGGTAATCCAGTCAGCAGAATATGGCAGCAATTTTTTGCACTCTAATTTTTTGGGGTTGCACACAGAAACTTGGCACCAAAAGCATTTATTGTCCCGCCTTGACCTCTAGCACTTCCTTTGCGCCTGCTCAAATTGGTTTTCACACGCAAACTTAAGGGTCGTGCATTTGCGCATGCGGGACATATTGATCCTGCACGCCTGAGATCTTGTGAGGAACTGCCATGTTTTGCAGACTGGATGGTAAATGTTTTTGTAAGCTGATTTTATTGCCTTAAATAGAATCATACACAGATGATTAATAATCGTAAGTGCAGAACACACATACAATAGCTGCCATATAAACACATTCAGAGTAACGTCTAGTCAACTACCACTGTACACCAACTGCAACTGAACAGAAAGAGTGCAAGGCCATGCAAATTGCCACTTGACACATGGACATAATCAGTCATACATATAACTCAGTCAAACATAAATAAAAGAACGACTCTTTAATTTAAACTTAACAGTTTTAACGACAAAGAGCGCCTTTTGTTGTTCAAACAGGGTGCTCTTCAGCCAGAAACCTGCCATTTACCGGAATGCCCAACAGTCAAAGTAGCTGTCGATAAGGCTGGGAAATGGCATGCAGTAAGCGGAAAAGACAAGATGCATTGTTTCTGTCAAGCAGGTCGCCATTTAAAACCAGTTGTGTGTTGTGAAATGATTTATATCAGGGGTGTGCAACCTTTATTACAGGAGGGCCAGAAATGAAAAACTGGAAGAAACCGTGGGCAGCATGTCCGTTTAACACAGCCTAGGCTTTCTAGCAGTTGCAGGCACTAATCTAGTTTCTTTTCGTTATTAATCTGATGGCATTATTAGGGGTTATCTCTTTGCAAAAACATCAAGTTAAGACGCATAAATTACTGAAGAAAACTGCTATTCAAATTTATTGTCACACCCACATTACACGAATTCAGTGAGAAATTTGCAGCTGGCTTCTTTTCCCGACGACTTTTTCCAAACTTGTTTTAATGGATGTGCTCGCAATTCGAAGTCCGTTTTCCAAGTGTTCGTCTGTCAAAGCCGATCGATAGGGGGATTTCATCACGCCCATTTTCGAGAAAAATTGTTCGCACAAATACGTTGAGCTGAAAAGGGCCATTTTTGAAGCCATCAATTTGTTTAAATGTGGAAAGTCTGGGTTGAGATGTTTTCGGTAAAAATCGCCAAGATTCATTTCCAGGTACTTTGCTTTCAAATCAGTATTCTCTTGGAGATCAATCAGTTCAAGTTGGATATCAACTGGTGCGTCTGTGTTGAATGGCGAAGAGAATATATCGAACAGATGTTCATGAGATTTGAAGTCCTTAAAACGATTCAAAAATTCACACAACAATTTTTCAAGTTGGTCTGCAAATTCAGTTTTTTTCTCGGGATGCATTCCACAGTTTCTTAAAGTTGGAAAGTGGAAAAGATTTCCTGCCTGTATGTGAGCTTTCCACAGTCGTAATTATGGGTCCCCTTCCTTGAAGGGGACGCATCTTGATTTTACTCAATTTCTTTTCTTTTTTTTTCTTTTTTTCTTCCCTGAAGTTTGTCCACCCCTTTTTGCCCTGAAATGTTTGATGGATTTGGATGAAACTTTCACAGATGGTAGATATAGTTGTGTAGATGTGCCATCTGCTTCGTTTGTCATGATAACCCCAGTATTTACCCCGCTAGCCCCAAAAATGTAAAATGTGGTTTGTGCGCACCACAAATGTTAGTTTTGTGTGATGTTATAAAGTCCATGTATACATTCCTAGTGTTTGTGGGTTGCTTGGTGGATGTTTTTGCAGTTGACAGTCAGGGGGTGTTAACAGCCTTATGACGTCAGATGCATTAACGGTTGTTGCTCAAAAGCCCCTCCAGTGGCCAAATGTTTAAACATTTGCCGATTTGGAAAAAAATTTACAGGACTGTGGATTGGGTTAATGTGATTTGATATTTTTTTAGTTTTGGAGTAGAGACCAATTATTTACCCCGCTAGCCCCCCAAAAAGGGTGAATGGTTTAAGTAGTGTTCGAATGGGATGACATTTGTACAGTTTGTTTATTGTGCCATTGTTAGGTGTTGATTGTTGTTTTCCAACCTGTAGCCCCAACATTTACCCGTTAGCCCCCTAAAAAAGGGGAATTTTTTAAACAATGTCTGAATTGGATAAAATATGGAAAGCTTGTACAGGATGCCATTTATAGGTGTTGATTCTTGTGTTCTGCCCTGTAGCCCAAACCATTACCCCTGGCCCCCCAAAATAGGACATTTTTTTAAACAATATCTGAAGTGAATTTTACACAGATGGTAGATATATTCATGTAGATGTGCATCCCACTTTGTTTTTGTTGATAACCCCAGTATTTACCCCGTTAGCCCCCTAAAATGGGTGATTTTTTAAACAGTGTCAGAATTGACTGAAATTTGGATTTCTTGTATAGTATGCCATTTATAGGTGTCACCATGGCAGTTAGGGGCTTGTTAACAGCCCTATGACGTCAGAAACATTAACGGTTGTTGCTCAAAACACCTCTAGTGGTCGAAATTTTAAACATTAGCGGATTGGGCTGAAATTTTGCAGTACTATTGATTGATTCATTGTGGTTTTTATATATTTTTTAGTTTGTGTGTCGAACCCAATTAGTTGCCCTACTAGCCCCCTAAAATGGGTCAGTTTTTTAAAACGTTAAATAGGACATACTTCAAACAATATCTGGGGTGAATCTAATTTTATAGTTTGTATTCTACATAGTATTATTATTTAAGCCCAGTGCCGATCACTGTGTTTTACCTTACAACACCCGACTTTCTCAAGATTATCTCTTGAATTGCATTATTTTCAACTTTGCATGTGTGGGGACCCATGAGTTTTTGCCTGCAGAAACGACTAAAGTTATAAAAGACGATGGCTAATATGGGACCCAATACAAAATAAGCATAGGAAATATATTTATGTTTTAAAATAGGTTATAGTGTATATGCAAGGGCAATATGTGCTAAGCCACCCTTCTAGTTTGTTCATGAAACTATTTATGTGACCATGCATTTCATTTGCATACTGGCTTTTTCGCTGGAGTCTTGTATTAAGTTCATTTAGATGCGTTGTTATATCAACTAAGAATCCTAGATCGCATAACCAATTTTCGTCTTCCATTTCATCTATTGGGTGCCCTTTAAGTTTCAAAAAAATCGCGACTTCTTTCCGCAGTTCGTAAAATCGGCGCAACATGCAGCCCTTGCTTAACCAACGGACTTCAGAAAAGTACACTAGATCTTGATGTGTCATGTTGAGGTCATCCAGAAAATTTTGAAACTGACGATGGTTGAGCCCGCGTGCTCGAATGAAATTTACTGCCTTAATTACCGGGCTCAAGTCGTGTTTGAATTTTAAGGATTTTGCACGCAGGTTTTGCTGGTGAATAGTACAATGAAAAATTGCAATATCGTCATCAATTTTTCTCTCCCTCAAGGCAGACTTTAAGAGACCTACAAATCCAATGCCAGTTCCGGACATGGATCGAGCACCATCAGTTGCGATTCCGCATAAGTTGGACAAGTCAAGTCCAAATTTGCCAAGAGCATCGAATACTTCAGTAAAGATATCAGCACCAGTAGTCGTGCCCTTTATTGACTGTAGCGACAGAAGCTTTTCAGTTTCGTTTAACTCTTTGTCCACTCCTTTTACAAATATGGCCAACTGTGCAGTATCCTTCTGGTCTGTACTTTCATCGATAGCAAAACTCCACGAAATAAAGTTCTTCACTTTATTCCTAAGAGTCTCACTGATATCAAAAGCAAGATCATCGACATGCCTCGCTATCGTCCACCGTGACAGACTTATTTTCTCAAACTCGCTCTTCAGTTTAGGGCACATTTCTTTTGCTACATCGATAAGACACTGCTTCACAAAATTACCGTCGGAATATGGTTTCATAGTTTGAACTATTCTCTGTGCAATCAAGTAACTACATCGGATTGCTTTTTCGTTATCGCTATTTATTTTTTGAATCATCGAACGCTGGCTTTTTAATTCTTCCTGCATTTGCTTCGCTTTCATCTTTCTGTTTTGTCCTTCTAGCTTTCCATAAACACCTTCAGAATGCTTTGTTTCGTAGTGTCGTTTAACGTTGTACTCTTTAGCAACATTAACAGTTTGATTGCAAATAAGACATAAAGGCCTTTTATCTGAATTTTCAATGAAGAAATACTCAAAGGTCCATCGTTTCTCTTCCTCTACCTTTCTCTTTTTTGCATTCTGCAAATTTGCTACAGAGTTTGCCATTACAGACAAAAACAATTTGCAGTGAGTCAGTATACTAGATTCAGATATGCTCACTGCTTAGCAATTGAATGCTTTGTGAATTGCTTTGTTCGCTTCACACAAGCTATTCTGATAGAGCGTTGTTATGTCATAGGCGTAGATAACAAGTTGAATTCACTTTCAAAATTGGCATTTCTCCGCGGGCCGCACAATTTTTCTTCGCGGGCCGCAGGTTGCACACCCCTGATTTATATTACCTTTTTGTTGTTGAAATAGAACCAGAGTGTTATCGTGGCATTGGTGTCGATTATGTTGGCTCATGGAATATCACAAAAGGTGGTGTGTGTGTTTCATGGTCTGATCATATCTCAAAGGGCGTGGCAGATCACAATTTTTGTCGAAATCCCACAGGGTAAGCCCTTATGTTTCTTTTTTTGGCAGTATACAAGCTTATAAAATTCTTTTCAGCAACTTTTTCAGTTCCAAAACATTAGAAAATTTCTTTTTTTGTCATTGTGCTTGTTTTTTGTATCAGATCTCCGGCTGGGCCTTGGTGTTATTTAACGAAAGTGAACACACTTAAAGAAACCTGTCCAGTTCCAAAGTGCCGTAAGTGTTTTCTTGCTGTGCATCTTACTCAAATTCAAAATATATCACTTTCATTTGCTTTTGACATAAAAGCTTTGCCAGTTATGTAAATGTAAGACAATTGTTCTACTAACTACAGGTGGTAAATAAAAAATAGGGATGGGCCGAGCTGAGCCAGAACCTGAGTACTCCTACTTTTTGATGCTTGGTGCTCGGCCGAGCAGTTGCACAAACTGGCCCTAACATTAAATAAGATATGAAGTTAGTGTTCGCAAGGGCATCCAAGAACAAAAGTCACTGTTTTAGCTGGAATGGGGAATGTTTGTGACATCACAATGCACCCATTAACATGAGATTCTCATGAGAACATTTGCAGTTTGAGCCCATCCCTAATAAAAATGCACATTTCGATGATATCATTTATTTGCTGTTTTTTAGGGCATGGTGTTGTTTGAAAAGACAAACCCAGTTTGTTCCATATTGTACATATAAAAATATTTAAAAGGATATTTCAAAAATTTGTGAACAAAAATAAGTTGCATGATAGGAACAAGTGCCAGTAAAAATACAGAAAAAGAGAAACTATTAATAAATTCTGAGGAAGTATCTTCAGGGAACCGTTTACAAACGATGTGTTTTCAAAATTGGACATGTGTTTTCTTAGTTACAAGCATCACATCAAAGTGTTTACTTATGAATAATTTTCAGATAAGACTTGTCCTAAAGCCCCAGAAGGTCTTTTTCATGCTGAGACAGTGCACCATGAGTTTGCAGCAGCAGTATATGGACTTGAAAGTGGTAGTAAAGCTATTACACAGTGCCATAGGGGATACTGGGTTTCTGCTGGCAAATTCAGACATGAATCAACATGTGCTGATGCGAGGTGGCAACCAGAGCCTGCTTCCTGCAGAGGTAATTGGTGTAAATGCTGGTATTTATTTTAAAGAAGTGATTCCCTAACTTTTTTGATTTGTCTACCATTTTTATGATTCATACATTGCTCGCATACTACCTATATCGCAAGTGCGGCCAACATGTCGATCGCCTGCTTATGACTGGTCGATCACACTAAATTCTCCACTACTAATCAAAAGCTTATTAATTGAAAAACAAATTAAATAATATAAAACAGCACTTCTGACATTTTGACACAACGCACAAATATGCAATGAGACAATAATTATGTAAATGCCACTCTGTTCGTTGCGTAACAATTGTGCTTTTACCAACAAATTATGTCGTAATAACTACAATGTTTGTCGTCACAACTTTAATGTTTGCGTTAACGAAGCAGTTGCAATTGATTGAGGAGATTTTAAAGTTTGAAAAATATGTATATATGCGACGATTTATTGTTGCAAGAACTAGGTGGTGACAATAAAACTCATGGCTATAAATATGTTGTTATTGTCAATCAAATCTCATGCAGAAATTTGCGTTATTGCTTTGTGTAAGTGGTAGCCTAAATTATTACTGATCAGTCGATCGTGTGCAATTAAGAAAATTTTCGTCGATTTAACGACCAACAAGTTGGCCACCCCTGCTATATCGCATGTACAGAAATCGTCCAGATGATACCAGTTTCAGATAATTACAATCAACTAGTGCTTTCAGTACACTGCAATCAGTTTTTCATTATCCAATGTATTGATCATAATATCAGTTTCACCGCTTTATTGGTATCCTTAGTTCTAATTTAGATGGAATGTAAGTGTGACTGGTTTAGGTGTACTGATAGCTTCTGTTGAGTTTAATTATTTGCAATTGAAATTGACTGTATTGAACACGTTTGGTTCAGGACCATTTCTGTATAAGTGCAGTTTTATTTTTAAGACCCTGTTGCTTCATAAGCTTATAATGTGCATACAAAAAGATTATGACACAATATTGCAAAATGCAACCTTGCTAATTATATCATTTTAATTTAACTCTTCTCAACTAAGTATATTTATGTACCTCCTGGAAGTCCTTAACTCCACACCAAAAGTTGTTTTGTCCCCTTTCCTGCAAAAAAAAATACATTTTGTTGCAGTGGTGTCTTGTCCTACCATTACTTTAACTGTCCCTGGAGCAACTTTGTCATCATCTACAAATATTCTGTATGGGCAAATTAATTCTTATGTTTGCGATGGTCAAAACTTGGCAGGACCCGGAAAAATATCTAGTGAGTAAAATGCCCAGTACAACCATTTTCTGTTCAGCTCTATAAAAAGATATCGTACCAAATAATGTTTTTTCATCTACTTAACCAAAACATCATCTGTTGGTTATTAAACAACAAGTGTAAGTAATCGTTTATTTTGTGCAATTGTTTCATGCTGTGTGGAATAAAATGCTATGCTACAAAACGAAGTGAAAAATTGGGCAAACCCAAAAAACAGGCCACCCGACTTGACCAAATATATACCTATTTTTTTAATATACACCGAAATCATGTTGAAAACTAGATTAAAAGAACTATTTTTGTTTAGTCGATTTTCAGTGCAACGAAGTTGGTCAGTGGAAGAAAGTTAGTGGACAGGCAGATGAATGTACAGTAGCTTGTGACCCTGGATGGACAAGTTTTCGAACTCAGTGCTATAAAGTGAACACAACTAAATTACCTTATGATCAAGCCAAAGCAGGATGCCAAGCCATTGTAAGTTACTTGCAAATGTCACATATGATTTTTTGCCAAAAATATCCTAAAACATGGTTTTGTTTCACACAAAATGGCTGATGTAAATGTTATTTTAGGTTTTTAGACAGACTTACGACAATGAAAAATGTTTAACACGTATACTTCACAAATATTAACTCAGATAATGCTTTTATCAATAACATCTGTATATTAGGCCAAAGTGAAATATTAAAATAGGGATTTGTGGTGTGTTCCTTTTTTCAGTGTTGAAACTATACGGCAGTAGGGATGGGTCAAACCGATCATTAAAAAACAGCGATGCTTGGTCTACTCGGATTCTGATGCGGCTTGGCCCATCCCTCTATGACAGGGTTTCTTTCTGTATGTTTTCTTGTTGAACCCCAACCTCGTTTTTATTATGACGCTCTCGACTTTTTTCACCAACATCACCCCCCTGTCAAGTTTTCTCAATGCACACCACTCTCTTTCTTGTGAGCTCCCGTTACATAGTGCTTTATAATACCATGTAACAGCAGTATGTTGATTGTTTATAAAACATTATAGTATTTTATTACAGGGTGCAACCCTTGCTGATTTGCAAGATGAAACAGAATTTGGTTTTCTCAAGCATCTAGTTGTTACAACAGACAAGGCAAAACATGGCCTGAATACTTTATACTGGCTGGGGATTCAGCATGTTCCAAAGAGGCCAACACCAAGACACCCCTTGTGGCGTGCATATAGGTTGATCTTTAATAATTTGTTATGTGTGGGTCATTTTTACAAGCTTGTCGATTTAAAGTGGTTTTGAATTATTGAATCAGGATTTTCATGCTTTTCCCAAAATAGCAAAAAGTAATCGATTTTTATGGTAGTAAAACTTTTATAAATTTGTGTGTAAATGGATATTTGATTGTATAGGAAATATTTCAATGCTTAAATTTTGCACCGATAAGACAAATACATGTTTTGTGAATATAGTTATTTTATTTATTATCATATACAATACAAACTAGCGATTTGTGCCACAGTAACATATGTTAACTTTTTCAATCACAAAATGTCAAAAAATTATGTTGGATAAATTTGCCATTTTATCTTTGAAAGGTCGGTAAATACTAAAAGTCAAAGAGAAATAAATATCAAGAAGGGTTCAGCGTACTTGCCAATAATGCGCCATGAGTTTTATGTCATGCATTACATGCACAATCGATATACCAAGGAGTTTGATGACTTACTGGCCTATGACCAAAGGTGAGATCAGAAATGCACAGCAGAGTTAACCACAAGCCATTGATTATAAAACGTTACCAGATTCAAACCACAATTTACCAGAAATCTACTATTTCAGAATTGTTGCCGGTCCGTTTGAGGCAACTTTTTACTATTTAAATTATGTTTTAAAATTGTTGCACATAAAAGATTTATTTTTTAAACATATGATAATGTTTTGGATTGTACATAGAAAATGACGCGATTATTTGTTTAAAAGGAACACCTGGTTCTCCAACAGACACCATTAATAAGGATTTTTTTAACTAACTTTCTAAATACCTAAATGCATTTACCACAAACAGGATTAGTGAATACAAAATACTTTAAATGTGAAATGTCCAATAGTTGCCCAATTTTTTTGTGAAGAGACAGTGAAATGTTATATTAAATGTCTATGCCTTGCTTTCAGGTGTATGTTTATTGATGATAAGTACTTCTTTGCTGCTTCGCGGGGTTGCTATGACTACAAACCTAGCCAGATGTTGTGGATGTGGGTGACCCCATTTCATCTCTATAATAAAGCGAGCAAAAGGTGTTTGACAGGTACAGACAAATATGCTTCACTGTATTGTATAGAATTGGACTCTTCTATCATTTCTATGCAAATAACCAGAATGTGCAATACAGTTTTTTTTTTCTTAACAAAAGATAGGCTTGGTATAAAATCCTCGTTCACTTAAGCAAAACGTGGGATTCTTTGGTATATTGTTAACCAGATTTGTATTTTTAAGCAGACTTGCAACATGTAAACACATATGTTACATCATATTGGTGGTTTTCAATACTATTTTCCTGCAACGGTCTCACATGTTCCCAACTTTAAAGGTTTTCCAAAAGATGGATTTACCAAGCAAGACATCCTTCCTTCTGCAAGAGCCAATCCCTGTGACATCACAAACAAAAACCAGTTTGTTGGCTGTCGCAGACAAAAAACTCATTCTTCGCTGAAACTTCTGTTTCGTGAAGGCAGTTACTTTGTGGATGATGTCTCTGAGCCTTGGGATAAGATTCAGATGGGAGGAGGGTAAGTAAGCAAGAGGACATCAATATGTTTTTAGTAAGATCCTAACGATAAACTAGTTTAAAACTTGAATATGTTTCTATGTGTCAGGTTTGTTTGCAGGCAGAACATGTTTCAAGCAAGACATGTAATGTAACTTATGAGGCAAAGAATAGATGCCTTCAACAGTTTTAAATACTTTTTTACCATCTTTATTAATTTTTTATCCACTAGACCAGTAGTCACAATCGAAATTGTAACTCAACTGACCCAACTGATTAGTCCTGGTTTGTGACAAAACTTGTGTTTTCGACATGCCAATCTAACCATTAAGTTTATTTCTTGGATCTAACCAGCCAAACAGGATTTAGATAGTATGCTGCGATATAAAAATTACCAGGTGGTATGCGATAATTATAAGGTTGAGAAACACTGTTATAGTAGGACCATATCAAGTAAAAAAAAAAATTGAAAGTGATTTACCAACTGAGCTACACAGTTTCCCCCAAAAGCCGGATCACAAGCACCATTGCCTGCCTCATATGTTGCACAAGTTAGCTTCAATTTTCAAATTTATAAAAAAAATTGTCAAATTTATGTTCATTTTAACTAGTGATAAGATATTGTAGTTGACATAAAGTATTCACCTAACAGTGTAAATCTTTGCAGGTTTTATGCTGGAAATTACACTCGTTGGGTTTTAAACACAAGTGACTATGATATTTGCCACCATTCTGTATTGCCTCGAGGTAATTATGCTTAGTAAATGATTTTGTTATTGATAAATTATTAAGGTATTATTAGCAGTTTATTATAAAGTATAAGCAATGTTTTTTTCATGGCATGGATCCACAGGAATTAACTGAAAGATGATTTATTGGAAATATTGAGAATCGCTGTTTTTTTATGCTCGGCGATGCAGTTGCACAAACTGATTCCAGCATTAAATTTGCAAATTTATGCCCTGCTAACGTACAAAACTAGTGTTCGAAAGGGTATCCAAGAACAAAAATGTTTTTTTATGAGTTAGATGGTGAAAAAACGCATACTCTAGAGTACAGATTAATACACTGCTGGTTGTGTAAGAGACCTTAGAAACCTACAAAAACTATCATGGAACTGGGAATGTTTGTGACATCACAATGTAGCATTAACATGAGATGCTAGGTGTTTGACCAAACAGAACAATTGCAGTTTTGGCCCATCCTTGATGCAGATCACTTATTTAAACATAATTATTTTTTTTCGTTTCCTTATTCTGTATACCCAAACTTCCTGAGAGTGTAAATACCCTATTAAAGCTGCAATTTTGAAGTTTTATGTTTTTATCGTAGGCAATGTATTTCTGCTGTGGGAAGGGAAACAAGCAGAAGGAAAAAGTTACACTTTCACAGAAGCGGACACAAAGTGTACAGATCATCACAGCAGATTAGCCACAAAGGCAGAATTAGACACTGCCTTAACAAAAGAGGTTAAAATAGCCACTTGACTGATTTTGTCAATTTTATTTCCAATTCTGTATGCTCTTAATAGTTTTTAACATAAGGAAATTTTATACAAGACTTTTTTATTGGCATTTTTTATCCTTTACTAAAAATTGATTCTTGAATGCTTTATTATTATGACAGGATCAATGCTAAATGTATACCGTAAGTAAAAAAAAGTTACTATATCTACAAGTATTCTCACTTAGAAGCGATTTCCTGATAGCAGCCTAACTGATCAATAATCATTTTTCGTATACTTGAACAATTAACAATAAGAAAAAGATAACAAAAATATGTAGCAACAACCTAGTTGGCGTAAATATATCTTCAAAACCAATATTTCAGGATATATCATCTTGCGCTTGTGCTTGGGTGGATGGAGGTGATGCATATTCAGTGATGGGAAGCAATGACCCATATTGCACATTCAGTGCCCCCAAGGGTGGCGTAAAACAATGTACTCCTACTCCAACTAAAGCTGATGTGTGGTGTTACAAAGGTTTATTATTTGTTTTTTGGGAGATCAGGGGTCACTAAACTTTGTCCACACCGGGCCAGATAGCTTAAATACTGACGCATGTGGGCTGCATGACGCACCTTTTCCTAAACTGAAACTCTCGCAGTTTTGACAGGTCGACTACAGGTCCTTCTAATTCTATTTGTATTTAGATGGTGCTGCTTGTAAATTATTAAATCATGAAGAATGTATGAGTTTCTCATCTACCCACTAATGCTCCTTTATTTTAAGTACCAAATAAAGGCAACTGTTCGAGCACAGTTACTATTATTTGCTCTTGTCTGTGATGTAAATTGTTACCAGAATCCATTCTTCAGGTTTGTACAAGCTTTAATTTATGACAGTACAAAATGTGCCTAACGTTTTGTTAAACCAAAAATACCTTAACGGCCAGAAAAATGACAGCGCGGGTAAGGATCCGGCCCGTGGTCCATAGTTTGGTGTCCCCTGTGGAAAATGATCATTTTTTCATTACATTTTATTGATTTTTAGGAAGTGATAATCCATTAACTTTGCCGTGGGCATTGGCTTTGTGGCTGCATGCTGCTGACAAGGAGGGGGTGCAAGAAAAAAATCCCAAGGATCCGGCTAAATACATTTGCAGGTTTGTATTGTTGTATAGTTTAATATGGTAATGTGAAGGTTGCCTTTTGTTTTTGAGAAACTTTAGTCCAATGAAATCAATCTTTCTACTTAAAACAAAGCCTAGCTTGTACTTGTGACCATTGTTTAAACAAGGCTGTTTCCCCGACTTAAGTTATTTATTTGAAGTCCAGGGCTTGAATCATTCTGGAGTAAATGACTTCATTGATGAAAGTGATTAGATTTGACAATATATATGCAGGTCATTATTTAAAATCTTGCGTAGGCCCAAAAAGTTGAGTAACTAAGGTATATGGATTTTTTCGTAAACTATTTCATAAACCAGTGGTTCCCTTTGTGCTTGTAAGGTTTCATGTTTTATAAAATTGCTGTGGATCCCTTGTCTACATTTACTTGCAGAAATAAACATTTTTTGTCCAACTGGCACCCAATACATGTGTAATTAATGAATGTGTGTTAAATGCACACAATAATAGATAAGTTTTTTAAATTAACAGTTAGTAACAGAATTACCAGAACAAATTAAATTAACAGAACACTCCCATATTCCAGTCTGTCTGAAACTTTGCTCATTTGCAATTAGACACACACAAAATTGCGTTAGACACTTGTCTACAATGACTATCAGAAACAAACTATTTTCTTCTCATTTAATAATTTTTGTCATTCAACTAGTGTGGTGCAAAACAAAATACTAGTTGTTTTTCAAGAACTTGTATTTTTGCTGATGCTACCCCAACTAGAACGGTAGGACTTCTTCAGGGCAATGAATGAAGATTGCGAGCACACAAGCGTTTTATCATTGACAAGAAACTCAATACATTTGTAACTAATGAATATGTATAGAATACATGCCTTGCCAGATAAGTCTTTTAAATAAATATTCATTTCAGCACACCCACATTTTATCCATAACAAAACTTTACTGTTTTTGTTTAAGCCATAAAACCATTCTTTAACCACTAAGCCTTGCAGCCCAAACTTTGGTGCTTCGTACCCCTGCTTATAAACCCCTGGCTTAATATTGTATTGAGGTGCTGTACTAAAAGTTGCCTATCTTATTTTAATTCACAGAAAACAGTCTAGATGGTTTTGTCCTCCGCCTCCTGATCTGCAGCATGCATCACGCCTGGAGACTCATTTCACCAGTTATTCCTACCTTGGAAGATCTTCGTATGAATGTGACCCTGGATATTGGTTTGGTGATGGTAGATTTGTTCAGGCAAGCTTGTTTTGTGTAAAAAAGATAAAAATTGTGACAAGGAACAGACCATTATAGTTATGTAAAGTAAAAAATGACATTTCAACACATTTCAGGTCATTTTTAAATAAAATGAAAAGTCAAATCCAAGCAGCAAGTAAAACCATTGGCTAATCTGTTTCTTGTCAGAATCTTTATAGCCTTGAATTGTCCTAAGATGTACAAAAAAAAATTTGAAACAAAAAAGTTTACTATTCTAGGTCCTTTTTAGTTTTTTTGCAGGGATAATGTTGAAATAACAATACTCTCCCTTACATTATTAGTTAATAAGTCCTATAAACACCATATATATTTCAATCTTATGGGTATGATTAAACTTTCTTATTCAAATAGAATCTTTATCAGTGAATTTTATGGTCGTTACAAGATAAAAAAACAAACAGTCAATTGGTCATCTTCGACATAAAATACCGACTGCTGGAGAAAAACATCTCAGAATAAATACTTTGTGTCACCATGCAGGGATTTTTTTACAAAAAGTGTGAATAAAGCTTTGTTTAAGGCAGTAGCTTATTGTAATTTTTCTTTTGTTAAAACATACATTTTTGTGGTGGTAAAAGCCTAATTTTGTTTGCAGACAATAACTTGCCAATCAGATCTTGAATGGGATCCAGACCCATACCGCTTAATCTGCAAATGTAAGTTTTAAAATTTAAAATGTCTATTTAATTTATAGATGCGAGTTTTAAATTTTACTCAAAAAATGTTTGAATTTCATTTGTTTGTGTAAGTTTCGAATGTAATTCAGAAAAATGTCTGTATTTAATTTATAGATGCGAGTTTTGAATTTTACTCAAAAAATGTTTGAATTTCATTTGTTTGTGTAAATTTCAAATGTTGCTCGGAAAAATGTCTGTATTTAATTTATAGATGCGAGTTTTGAATTTTACTCAAAAAATGTTTGAATTTCATTTGTTTGTGTAAATTTCAAATGTTACTCAGAAAAATGTCTGTATTTAATTTATAGATGCAAGTTATGCATTTTACTCAAAAAATATCTGCATTTTGTTTGTTGATGTAAGTTTCGAATTTTACTCAGAAAAATGTCTGTATTTAATTTATGGATGCAAGTTTTGAATTTTACTCAAAAATGTCTGAATTGTATTTGTTGATGTAAGTTTCGATTTTTTCTCAGTCTGTATTTAATTTATAGATGCAAGGTTTGAATTTTACTCAAAAACGTCTGAATTTAATGTGTTGCTATAAGTTTTGAATTTTATTCAGAAAAAATGACTGTATTTAATCTCTAGATGTAAGTTTTTAATTTTATTTAGAATAATTTGTATATTTTATGTTCCCTCCTTACATTTTTAGATTTGTCTTGTCCTAAACCAACAGAGGTTCTTAATGCAAACTTGTCTAGAATAGATGGGCTTGACTGGCAGGATAAAGCTTACTTCACATGTTACGCAGGATTTTGGTTCGCCAAAAGCATCTTTAAAACAAAAGTGACATGTTCAGGCAATGCTGAATGGGCTCCGTCTCTTCTCACACTTAAGTGTTTACGTAAGAATTTGCTTTCTTTACTTATGGTAAAAAGGTTAACACTTGTCTCAGTGACATCACCAGTTCTTTATTAATACATGATTGTATTTTGAAAGAAACTGATAATGTCATTTAGACGAAATATACATGGCTTTACTGAAAAAAAATGGCAGATTCTGTTTTAACCAAGGATTTTATTGTCAATTGGTTTTACTGGCTTATGGTTGTATAAACATAAACAGTGATCGCCAGATGAAGCCATGCTGTTGGTGGTTTTGGTCCATTACAAAAATTTGTTTTAATCACTTGACTTAATATAATTCTCATAAATGTTTTATTTATTTCAAACCCAAAGACATGCTAGTATAGCTCAAAACCGCTTTAAAAAAGAGCACACACACAGCTTTTTAACCTTTAAAAATAGCCACCAACTTAATCTAATATATTGTATGAATAAGTGCCTTACTTTACAAAAGTCTCAAAGTTATATTACCCTCCTAGATTGAGAAACCCAACTCTAAAACATGCTTTTTTACTAACTTTTACCAAGCTTGTGTTTCCAAATTTCTGCAACAAATGCCATTACAACTTTTAAGCTGTTGTTTGTGATCCACCTGAGAAGATTCCGTTCGCAAGGATAGATTCTTTTACATTTGAATATCCATACAATGCCACGATAACATGTGATGATGGATATTGGTTCGGTCCTGGGATACCAACCACTGATATTAATTGCGCTGCTGACGGATCTTGGAAACCTGCTCCAAAGGACGTTGTCTGCTGGGGTAAGCCTTTGTTTTTTTGTTTCCACGCTGCCTTTGCACTTACATATTTCTTTGGGCAAAGAGCTTTTGGCCTCGTAGTATTTATTCAGATAACTCACTTTTTTTAATTTCCGAGTATTGTATTTAACAGAATAATTGCCTCTGTTTTGTAACATTTTAAAAAATTGTAATCTTTTTATACCAAGAAACAGTACAGTGCTGTTTGGCATATGTTTGTTTGAAATTATTTTAAAGCGCAGATTGTGTACATAATCATTACTATTTTGCTCTTTAAGATGGTAAATGCTATACAATTCTGAACTACTTAGTTAATTTTTGTTAGATGTGTTAAACCTCTTTCTTCTTACAACTGTGGCACTTTCAAAGGTAAATTTAAAATTACAGGTGATGCACAATGCAGCAAGCAAAATTAAGTTGTTTGATATGAGATGTGAGATCAAATGAAACTCGTGTGGTGTTAGCACCTACTATTAACATGCTTAATTGTTTATTAAACTGTTTTCTTACCTTTTTTGTCCATGTCTCACCAAATCACCCCTATATGTAAATATATGATGTATTGTTAGTTTTCAAAAACCTTTCGGCAAAAATCCGAAAACTCCATTAATGTGGTTTAAATAAGAAGCTGCCAAAATGCATGTCAAAAAAACAAAGTAGAAAAGAAATGCGAAACATTTAAACAAAAATCTTTATCCACTTTGGTAAACATTCGTATATTACAGTGGTCATCAACCTTTTTTGTAGGCGACCCCAATTTGAAGGTAAATTAAATCAGCATTTACATGCGACCCCATTTTTTCCGCAAGGGAGAAAAATGTTTTAAGTAATGTCGAAACTGAAGCTATTTTCATGTAAATATGCCAGCTTAATTTTCAAGTAGACTTTAAACATTAGCATTCACGTCATTCAGCGTGCATTAATGCGCTTAAATGTTAGAACCCAAAAGTTTCATTTAATTTTGCTAATCTAATTCGCATTAAAGCTCACCAGTTTGCAGAAATCAGTAAATTCATGCATTTTTCCTGTACCCGCTGTATTATTTTAGACACAATATGTCATTCATAGCGCTCTACCAGGCAACAATGGGTTGAACAACTTGTGTTTTATAATAATTATTGCATCACAATCATAAGATTGTAACAAGGGGTACCAAGCTGTACTGCAAAACATGAGCAAAGGTTGCAAACTAGAACAAAAACATATCATTTTTCGGTAATAAATTTAAACGCCAATAGTGTGCATTTATAGTGACCCCAGAAAGAGTTTAGGTGACCCCACTTGGGGTCCTGACCCACAGGTTAAAGACCACTGTTACATTAAATTCAGAAAATGATAACTAAAGTGAAGAATGATGTCCATTCTTTATGTGCAAACTGTTTTACCAAAACACAAAACCTTTTAAATACATTATTTTTATCCAATGCTGTAGAGGTGATCTGTTCCCCTCCTGGTGATGTGAAGAACGCAGCTTGGGTTCCTCTGGACAAAAAAACGAATAACTTAAGTTGTGCTGCTGGTTATGAACTAAAATCTTGGAGATCTGATCTTAGTGCCAACTTCACTCACACTATTACCCTGCGATGTGGTAATGATGGAAACTGGAATCCGGATTCAACTGACTTCTACTGTGAAGGTAGGCTAGTGAAACATAAGAAGGACTTGAAAAGCAAAATTTTTAGACAGGGGTTTGCAATTATAGGCTTGCAGGCCAAATGTGTACAACAAAGGTTGTGCTAGCTGTAAAGATTTTTGGACTCCAAATGAAGGTGTAACTATTTTAGTTTAGTGCTAGCGAGTGATTTTAATGAATATATCGTTAATGAGCATATCACTGTGCGCAGTTCTATTAGTTTGCAACCTATTTGCTAATGATATTGTTACTTGTTAACTCATTTTATGATTGCTCAGTGTGCAAAAAAGTAAAAACAACCTGTGTTATCTGAAAGTGCTAGCTATAATTGAATTAAATTAATTGTATTTGGCCCATCATTAATATTGATTGCACACTTCTTTTATAGTATGACTAAAAAGGTGGAGAGTAAAATAAACAGTTTCTTTTTTTAGTGGCATATGAAATACTTTTGGATTAATATTGATACTTCATATGGCGTACATGTTTTGAAGTAAGGCGTATTTTGTCTAAGTAAGGTATATTTTATTTTGTGTTTAAGTTGATTTTGCAAATTTAACTAGAAAATCTATAGAACTTTCACAATCATTTTTGTTTATATTTTTTTTTAGTGTTTTCCAATATCAGCAATTAATTTTAACACTTACAACAATGTGGTACAATTTTTTACTGTAAAAGATTTTAAACTTTAAAAAATTGATTGAAAAATACAACGGCAAATTTTTACTCTTTGCATACAGAAATCAAGTGTCGATCCCCACCTGATGTTGTTGGTGCAGAGAGTAACAAAACTCAATTTCTTGATGAATACACTTACAAAAGGGAGGTCACTTATTACTGCCACCCTGGACGTTCAATACGTAGAATATTTTCACCATATGCAGTATTGAAAGAAACTTGTTTTGTTGAAGGTATCATTTTTTTTTTAAATGTGAGTTATATCTATTAGAAAATTCTGCCTTTAGATGTGAAGGTGTGGTTGTGTTATAGCAACTTGCAATCACAGTTATGTTTTTTGGATCACATGACCACTAGTGTTGGTAGTGTGGTACAAAATTATTTTTTTCACTTACGACTTGTTGCACCTTTAGTGTGATTACCAGGTTTGTTTTGTAGGCATTTCTCAACAAGTTTGTACACCTAAAAAAGAGTCTGTGACTATCTCACAAAATGCTAAATCATCTTACTTAATTCCATAATTTTTCTCTACTGCACATTAAGTCCGCAAATGATTATGACGAAAAAGGAAATGATACAAAATCTACTAAGGTTGAGAAACACTAAAAAAGTTTTTTTTACACAGTTAAAAGATTTAGTAATATATGCAGCAGCCTGTACTTGTATCTATCCAAACTTCCAGAATTATAAAAAATAGAAAATTAACACCCGATGTTGTTTGGTTAAATTGCAGTTAGGCATTTTTATTTATGTTTTCGCCTCCATTATGTACTCAAAACAACTTTTTTAAATTTGACATCTGAAACTTTTTTGACTTGTTTCATTAGATGTAAAATGAAGGTTGTATGTCTTTCTTTGTTTAGACGCTGATGGATATATTCATGCTCGCGAAGAGGCTTGTGGAACACCCGATGCATTGTATCTACAATGGGTGGAAAACGAAATAGAAGGGAAGACAATGCATTTGAAAGATGTACATTCTGGACTCTGTCTCACTGTGGAATCCCTACCTACTGCTGTCGCTACCTTTAAGAAATTCATTTTGACTTATTGCAACAGTAGTGACTATAGACAAGGGTGGTTCTGCAATGAAGATGTTAGTTTTAAAACAAAATTTAAACTATAGCAAAAAAATAAAAAAATGTAATTATCACATAGTTTTGAGTCATGCTTCAGGGTTTTTTACCTTTAAAATTTGAGAACAAGTTTTTTTTTTGTATATGTCTGCATTATTATTTGGATGCACATTTCTGAAAAAAAAGTCAAAAACTTTGTTTTAAATTGGGTGAACATTCCAAACAATGTCAACCAAATCTTTTGTTTTAATTTTTTTGCTTTGTTGCATATGAAGGATATATTTTTGCCAATGTGAAGGTTCTCTATGACTTTTTATTAGTTAGTTTATTCTGGAAAGTATACTGCTAAAAATGCTTGAAAACTACATGACTGTGCCCTTTGTTTGGATTTTGTCTTGTATGCATCAGTGTTACCTTTTTTGTTGTGTTTAGAGGTAACATTTAAAACATTGACCTTTTTCAGGGAGTAAGCAACCTTATTATTGGTCTAAATGCCTCCCAACATTTTTACCTGGCCTACAGTGAAAGTGGAAAATATCTTCATACATCAAGTGACAAAATTGATGGTTTGGAAATCATAGCATACTCGGAAAGGTAAATACTTTTATACCAACAGGACAGCTCTGTGTATGGAAGCAAATTTGCTTGAAAATTTAGAGCAGTGGTTCTCAACCTTTTTCCCTTTTTGATACTGTAACCTAATTGCGCCCCTAGGTTTGGGTTGCATGTCGGGAAATTAACAAGCAAGGCCCATTGCTTTGTGATGTGGCACGCTTCATGCTGTTTTAAAACGCCAAAGCGTTTTTTTTTAATTGCAATTTATTAAACTTGTTTTGTGCAATTTAAGAAATGGACACAGACCCCCTAAAAATGCTTTGCGGACCCCGGTTGAGAACCACTGACTTGGAGCCTACCACCCTTTTTGCATTCGATAAATGCCTAAAAACGCATATTAGCAACTCCCATATCTAATCAGAAACAATTCTTATATGTCTACAGGCACCTGGAAACAGAAATGGACATATGTCATTTCAGAAAACCTTACCACAAACAAACTGTGTCATGCATTAGGCAGGGTCGATGGATTCCTGATCCCTACACAATTCAGTGTGAAACTATAAACTGTACTTCTCCACCAATTTTGAAAAACTCACAGGTTTTTTGTATGGATCCAATCTAATACATGTCCTCTTGTTTAACTCCACATTTCTTTTAATTATTTTAAATGTTTAGCTTTTTGTTAGCAGTTATTTATACCATTTGTGGGTAATCAGTAATCACACAACTGTTTGGTTTTCACTTTTTTAGGTTCGAACTATATCCGAGAGGAAGGATGGATATGTTTATGGCACAGCAGTGAAGTATACTTGCTGGTCTGGGTATGAATTTTTAAGAAAACAAAAATCCTATATATCAAGGTAACAAAAATTAGTTAAAAGGTTGAACCAGCCAAAAATACCTAACTTCTTAACACAACTTCTTTCTTACAAACTAACTTGTTTGTTGTATTTGTACAAGCGTGCCACTGTTAAGAACCACTGATCTATAGGCTAGTGATACATAATCCACTGAAATGCATGCCAAGGTTGATGTACAACGTTGTTTTTATGGCATCCCAAGTGATGTTTGATTTTACATTGATTGCATTTGATAGTATTGCAAACACAACCTGCAAATATGAATCTGCCTGCTACTGTATTTGTATTTAAATCAATTTACACAAACAAAGCACTATTACACATGAAATATTGTCACACAAGTCATAACCATTTTGTATAGCAATCAAACTGATATGCTGTGTTTAAAGGGTTGTCAATCCCTGCTGTATGCCATAACTTGCTTTTGTCTGAGTATTGAAACTTTTTCACAGATGTTCGGCTATGTCCACTTGGATTCCCAACCCTGTGAATCTTATTTGTAAATCCATTCAATGTTCTCCATACAAAGTTCCGGAAAATGCAAAAGTTACGTTCGGGAACATTGAGAACAGGAACTACAAAGCACACATGACCATTGCTTGTAAAATGTAAGCTGGCATTTTTACTGCCTATGAGTCCAAAAACATTACATTTTTATAGAGCACCAGTGTTTAAACATTGACTGTACAAAACCAACAAAAGTTTTTGTTTTTTAGATGCAATAATTGCTTCAAATTTTTTGCCAATTTTGGTTAAACTTAACAATGTTGTAACTCAGGGGTCACCAAACTTTTTTCACTGAGGGCCGGATATGTTTAATAATGATTCGTTCGGGCTGCATGGTTTACATGCCTTAGCGCCGTTTTTCTCAACTTAGCCAGCAAGGCGATTTTTATAGGGGCGCCAAGATTGGCTTTTCAACAATTCCATTTAAAACAGTGGTTCCCAAACTTCATCTACTCGCGTACCATTTTTTGGTTCATGCAGCGTTCTCGTACCACCTACAATAATTGTTAGAACTTAATGAATAAAAATGTTACTAAACTTTACTAACTAACTTTACCTTAGAAACTTTAGCCTTTAGTAACCAAAAGCTCGTAAATATTAAGCAAAAATTAGTCAAACTTTTACCGCCCTCGCTACGGTGCTACTGTTAACACAACTAGTAGCTCATTACAAAAACTGACTTTAAGGACTTATTACGTCGTAATAACAGATTCATTACGTCATAATAAACCTATTTCGTCACAAAGAAACCCTGCTTTACAGTTCAATGCGTCAATACACTACAAGGAATTAGAATTTAGTAGGGAATATAGTATGAAATTTCACGCTCTACGTAACTTGTGTGAATTAAAACAATGCTTACGATAATCAATAGAAGATCATTTGCGATCGTTTGGTGTGAACTTAATAAGTTGCTCGCGTACCACCTTGGAGACCTTCGCATACCACTAGTGGTACGTGTACCATAGTTTGGGAACCACTAATTTAAAATATGGTGATGCGACTGTTAAACTGTATAGTTAGTCTCATCTTACTAGCAATGCTTGTATATTACGTCACAAGTAACAAAAGAAACCATTTGTTGCGTACAATTAACACTTGTAGTCTAACAAACTGGCTTTGGATCACTCCTGGGCGTTGTAATTCTATATAAAGCTAGGTAATATCAATTCTACTACATATCTCGTTAGGGAAACTTTCATAAGGATTAGGTTAATTTTTAATGTTACAAAGTTATACCATTTGGCAAACCAAAAAATGTGGTCGCTGACCGATGAAATGGTCTTAGAGCCGTAGTTTGGTGACCCCTGTTGTAACTGAATGACATCTATGTCTTTCTGTTACATTTGATTAATTTATTTTTATGTTTTGGCGAGTAATATGCTGTTTTGTGGTTTTAATTTTGTTTCATCTTAGTATTTGAAAAAGGTAAATTGTCAAAATATTTTAGATCAATATTGGCTTGAATTTTTCGTTTGCAATTTCTATTTAATGTGTTTTAGTGGATGGAATTTTCGTGAAGCGTTGGAGGCAATCACTGTATACTGCAGTGACGAGGGAATATGGAAAGCTTCTCATGATGTTAATGAATGTCAAAGTATTGTTTAAATTACTTGTTGCTACACCTTACACTTTTTACAGCCACACAAACTATTTCTTCACAGTTGTCATATGCCCGAAACCTCCAACACTTGCTAATACCACAATGACTTCAACTGGGACCCAATACAATTCACTTACAAGGTAAGGAACGAATTCCATTTGGCAAAGAAATGTATTAAGAGCTCTGTGTCTTAGTTTATTGAAAAATATCTGCTTATAATTTCATTTGTATTGTACTAGGCTGGTGGTTTACTTGTTGTTTTTTAATTTAAACTGCTATAACGAGTATTGCTCTTCCAGCAGTTTTAATTATAAATGATCAACATTTTCATGTCCCATCTGTGACACCTTTGTCAGGATAATGGCATATCTTGCTGCTTTATAAAAAAAAATTGTCTTGCAAGATACGCCATTATCCTGATGAAAGTGGCACAGATGGGACATGAAAATGTTGATTATTTATAATTAAAACTGCTGGAAGAGCAATACTCATTTATTATGCCTGATAGCTAAAGGTTATTTATGTTTTTCAGTATGTAGAAACCGTTGTTTTTACGAAGCCACAAGTACTGTTGTAATTTGAGGATCCAAAATTGTTTGTAAATTTCAGATACTCCTGTAATGAGGGATACTGGATTAAACCTGGTATTTTTTATAAGGATGTGCACTGTTCTCAGTTTGGTACTTGGTCACCAGATCCTGACACTTTATCGTGTAAAAGTAAATATTTTGTATGTTAGCCAATTTGTTAGCATAACTGGATGTTCTGTATATCTTATAGACAAACAAGTTGTTTGTTATTTATTTTTTACGTTTTTTCATAGCTCAAACCAGCAGTAATTTATTTATTCTCCAGATATTGTATCTTTGCAATTGTCTTCATGTTTGTTATGCTTTGTGAAGTATTGTTCCTAAATAAAAAAAAATTGTGCTATGCTACTTTAGCACATCATTTTTATTTTTTCCTTCGATTAAAAGTGCTAAGTCATCAATATATCATGTTTATTACAGTGACTAGAATTGACTTGCTTATCTGATTTTACTTAAAATTAAATTATCGGCATGTATAATTTTATAGAAATTGAATGTGGTGATCCAGGTCCTGTGCCAAGAACTTACAAATATGAAGTTGCCAGACCTTTTCGAGAGTTTCATTTCGGTTCTATAATTATGTACAAGTGTCCCACCGGGCAATGGTTTGCCAAGGATGTGCACAAAATTGCCATTACTTGCCGAGACGACGCTGAATGGCATCCACATCCAACAACTATTTACTGCAAAGGTAACTGAATTATTGAGTTTATTGAATGAAAACATGGTTGCAAAATTTTCACTAAAACAACCACCAAGTCGGATGTAGCTGGGCAACGTTGCAAGGTTATGCAGTGCAAAAAGTGGAAGGCACAATTGGTCAGTGGCAAAATAAACCATCGTCATTCTTCCAGAATAAAAACAAAAAAAGGAATGCGAAACGAGAGAACGTCACGGATGGATGCGCAACGAACGTTTTGGCCAAATCGAAATATTGACGAAATATGCTAACTTTATTACAATTTTCAAAGTCTTTTCGAGCCCATTATTTTCTTTAAATTCGCAACATTGCTTAATCTTTCAGTCTATTTTAATAATCCGGTTTCAAAAAAGTGAACCCGACTCGATAATTACAGCAAAATGCAATTAACTAGCACCCACTTTGGGCCAAATGCTGAAAGTGATGAAATACGCTAACTTCAATGAAATTTTTGAAAACTTTTCGGGCCCATTATTTTCTTTAAATTCGCAACATTGCCTCATCTTTTAGTCTATTTTAATAATCCGTTTTCGAAAAAGTGAACCCGACTCGATAATTACAGCAAAATGCAATTAACTAACGTCCACTTTGGGCTAAATGCCAATAGTGACGAAATACGCTAAGTTCAATACAATATTTGAAATCTTTTCGGGCCCATTATTTTCTCTAAATTCGCAACACTGCCTCATCTTTTAGTCTATTTTAACAATCCGTTTTCAAAAAAGTGAACCCGACTCGTTAATTACAGCAAAATGCAATTAACTAACACCCACTTTGGGCTAAATGCCAATAGTGACGAAATACGCTAATTTTTTTACAATATTTGAAATCTTTTCGGGCCCATTATTTTCTCTAAATTCGCAACACTGCCTCATCTTTTAGTCTATTTTAACAATCCGTTTTCAAAAAAGTGAACCCGACTCGATAATTACAGCAAAATGCAATTAACTAACACCCTCTTTGGGCCAAATGCCAATAGTGACGAAATATGCCAACTTGATTACAATTTTTAAAATCTTTTCGGCCCCACTATGTTTTTAAATTCGAACACTGCCTCATCTTTTAGTCTATTTTAACAATCCGGTTTCAAAAAAGTGAACCCGACTCGATAATTACAGCAATATGCAATTAACTAACACCCTCTTTGGGCCAAATGCTGAAAGTGCGAAATACGCTAAGTTCAATACAATTTTTGAAAACTTTTTGGGCCCATTATTTTTTTTAAATTCGCAACATTGATTAATCTTTTAGTCTATTTTAATAATCCGTTTTCAAAAAAGTGAACCCGACTTGATAATTACAGCAAAATGCAATTAACTAACACCCACTTTGGGCCAAATGCCAAAAGTGACGAAATACGCTAACTTCTATGCAATTTTTGAAAACTTTTCGGGCCCATTATTTTCTTTAAATTCGCAACATTGCCTCATCTTTCAGTCTATTTTAATAATCCGTTTTCAAAAAAGTGAACCCGACTCGACAATTACAGCAAAATGCAATTAACTAACACCCACTTTGGGCCAAATGCCGAAAGTGACGAAATACGCTAACTTCAATGCAATTTTTGAATTCTTTTCGGGCCCATTATTTTCTTTAAATTCGCAAAGAGGGTATTAGTTAATTGCATTTTGCTGTGATTATCGAGTCGGGTTCACTTTTTTGAAAACGGATTATTAAAATAGACTAAAAGATGAGGCAGTGTTGCGAATTTAAAGAAAATAATGGGCCAGAAAAGATTTCAAATATTGTATTGAACTTAGCGTATTTTGTCACTATTGGCATTTGGCCCAAAGAGGGTGCTAGTTGATTGCATTTTGCTGTAATTATCGAGTCGGGTTCACTTTTTTGAAACCGGATTATTAAAATAGACTAAAAGATTAGGCAGTATTGCGAATTTAAAGAAAATAATGGGCCCTAATAGATTTCAAATATTGTATTCAAGTTAGCGTGTTTCGTCACTCTTGGCATTTGACCCAAAGTGGGTGTTAGTTAATTGCATTTTGCTGTAATTATCGAGTCGGGTTCACTTCTTTGAAAACGGATTATTAAAATAGACTAAAAGATAAGGCAATGTTGCGAATTTAAAGAAAATAATGGGCCCGAAAAGATTTCAAATATTGTATTGAACTTAGCGTATTTCGTCACTATTGGCATTTGGCCCAAAGAGGGTGCTAGTTAATTGCATTTTGCTGTAATTATCGAGTCGGGTTCACTTTTTTGAAACCGGATTGTTAAAATAGACTAAAAGATGAGGCAGTGTTGCGAATTTAAAGAAAATAATGGGCCCGAAAAGATTTCAAATATTGTATTGAACTTAGCGTATTTCGTCGCTTTCAGCATTTGTCCTACAGTGGGTGTTAGTTAATTGCATTTTGCAGTAATAATCGAGTCGGGTTCACTTTTTTGAAAATGGATTGTTAAAACAGACTAAAAGATTAGGCAATGTGGCGAATATAAAGAAAATAATGGGCCCGAAAAGATTTCAAATATTGTATTCAAGTTAGCGTATTTCGTCACTCTTGGCATTTGACTCAAAGTGGGTGTTAGTTAATTGCATTTTGCTGTAATAATCGAGTCGGGTTCACTTTTTTGAAAACGGATTGTTAAAATAGACTAACAGATTAGGCAATGTGGCGAATTTAAAGAAAATAATGGGCCCGAAAAGATTTCGAATATTGTGTTGAACTTAGCGTATTTCGTCGCTTTCAGCATTTGTCCCAAAGTGGGTGTTAGTTAATTGCATTTTGCTGTAATTATCGAGTCGGGTTCACTTTTTTGAAACCGGATTATTAAAATAGACTGAAAGATTAAGCAATGTTGCAAATGTAAAGAAAATAATAGGCCCGAAAAGATTTTAAAAATTGTATTAAATTTAGCATATTTCGTCAATATTTGGATTTGGCCAAAACGTTCGTTGCGCATCCATCCGTGACAGTCTCTCGTTTCGCATTCCTTTTTTCGTTTTTATTCTGGCAGAATGACAATGGTCAAAATATGCTGTAGCTATGCTGTATCTTTGCTTGCAAAATAACTGTAAGCATGTTTCAATGTTTGTTCATAATTTGAGACCTTAATATTGAGCAGCACCATGTCCCTGCTGGAAGATGTCTAAACATTAAATCATGTTTGGTTTTTTGAGAAAAAAGTATATTAAACATCTTTGCACAAAGTAAAACCATTTTAATAAGAATATTACAAACTGTATCCTGTATTCTAAAAAAAGTTAAAAACTCATTTTGAAAACTTCCACTAATTAAAATTTTAGGATGGATAGGAAATTTTTTTTAAAATTTCAGGTGACTAATATATCTCAAAGCATGCTAGTTCAGGTACTTGCATTGAAGCAAGATTTTAACTTTGCCTTGTTTCGACAAAATGCTAGTTAAAAACAAGTAAAATGCTTAAAGATAGATTAGTTACCTCAATCATGTTTTTAACTTTGTCTTCCAATGGTAAACCAATATTGGGACAATATAGTGGGTTTTTGTTTGCTTTACTGCTTTATCTTTCTTCCACATGCCTGTATTGTCTATGTTGTCTTAAATTTGAAGTTGTCCAGGTAACCTATTCCAAATAATCCCAAACTTGTTTGTTAAAAGTTCCCACACCTTTAAGTTTTAAAATGCATTGTTTAGATCTCCCAAATATGTGTTTTTTGTAGATATGACGTGTAGCAAGCCAGAAAACCTCCCTTTAAATTCATTTCTGATTGGAGACGATTTCTCATTTGAACGCTCGGTGACGATTGTGTGTGATCGTGGTCATCGACTGGGCAGTAACTCACTGACAGCTACAAATCAAACTAAGATTACTTGCACAAAACAGCAGACGTGGATTCCTGACATGAGGCAATTTCAATGCTTACGTAAGCAATTTTGTATTGTTTAGAATTACAACACACTAACATTGTACTTTTTGCCATTCCAAAAATGTTTTATTTACTGTTACTAGCATTTAATTTATCCCTTTACATGTTTTTAGTTTATGTATGTTATTTAAAACTTTTATTACTCAGATTAAGTCAGGGTGGTGTGTTATTATGTTTACCCCACTGGCCCCCTAAAAAGTGGACAAACTATTTAATTGTGTCAGAATTCAATTTAAATTGCATAAAAGAACCTGCTACTGTTTTGCACACATATGTACATTAGCGTACATTAACATGCTGCTATGATTTTATTCACAAAAGTGCTGCTCTAATAAGCCAATAAAAACAATTCGAAGTCAAAACCTAATATTAGTTTTAAAAACATAACTGCAAGAGAACTTGGGTTATGTTTTTTATAACATTACTTTTCAAGTTTGTGTATAGTGTTCCTAATCTTTGTTAATTGGCCACAATTTGTGAGTGTCCACAACATAGTGAAAATAATTGTTTAATTTTTTTTGTTTCATTTTAGCTATTTCATGTGGCAAACCAACAAATGTGTCATTCACATCAATGGTTGAATCAGATCATTTGTTTGGATCATTCACGCAGTATTTTTGTGATCTCGGTTATTGGATCCAACCTGCTTTGCATTCAAGAATATCAGAATGTAATGCTGATGGAAGGTGGTATCCTGACCCAAGAAATTTTATTTGCAAAGGTATGCTTAGAATACATAGTTTGTAATAGTGATGATATTTTTAGCAATCTAAAAAATTTATAAAAAAATATGCTTGAAATGTTGTAGGCTTAATGAACAACATTAATTTGTACTTTTAATCAAACACCTTGATTTGAGTTTTTTCTGTTAAGTTGAACTAATATTGCAGGATGAAAAAAAAAATACCAAAAAAATTAGACTAAAACAATCATCAAACTGAATATAGCTACAATATAAGAAAGTTACGAAGCACAATAAAGTGTGGGGCATAGTTGATGGATGCAGTGAAATGTTTTGCTGCTACATGGATATTACAACATGTAGAAGCATACTTTTCGAAAAATCTTTGAAGGAAACAGATTTTTTCTGTCTAAAACAGTGCTTCCCAACCTTTTCCAGCTCACAGCCCACTTTAAAAAAAAATTATTGGGCGGACCACCGTTTAATAGTGCGACAAAATCACAATGCAAAAAGATCTAAAATTAAGAAAGAAAAATAGTAAGCGCACAAGCTTTTAATGTAAAGCCTGAGCTTGATGATTTGATATGATGAGATCGAGTCGAAGTTTAATGAGAGACAAGCTCACACACAATGCAGCATTTAGTGTGTCAGTGTTAAGACTGTTTCGTGTCTTTGATTTCGTTATAGTTGCTAATACAAGTAGTGTTGTGATGTGACAATTGCAGTTTAAGTACAGTTGTGACGTGTCAATTGCAGTTTGTTTGTGTGATAAAGCTTTGTTTAACGTGAAATCTTGTGCGACTTTCATAGTAAGTAATATTATAATTTAGAGAAATATAATTTAACTTGAAAGTACGTTCTTACAAACTGTGTGACTTTTTTAAACTACTGTATTGGTATGGTAATAGTTTGAAAATCTTCGTGTCCCACCAGAAAGAACGGCCCACCGGTTGGGAAACCTTGGTCTAAATTTTGACAGGATACATTTATAAACCCATAGTCATAAAATGCAAAAAAAATATTGCTTTTCAAGCAGTTTTTAAGACAGTTGATATGACACCCTATCAATGTTATTTGTGTGTTACTAATGCTTTTGTTGTTTTTGTAAGAACTTTGTGTTTCAAGATATGGCACTGTACTTATGAATGTGTTTTGTATGAGACGTTTAAACTTAATAAAACTGCTGGAAGAGCAATATTTGTTTATAGCAGTATGTGGGCAGCTACATCATTATTTTAAAAAAACATATTTGCATTATTTATTTTCCATTGTCTTCCATAGCACTGTTTGAAAGGTAATTTTTAATTTTTTTTAGAGGTTGACTGTGGCCACCCTGGCACATTCTACAATGCTAAACCTGTCAAACCACCCAGTGGGACAAAATATGGAGCTTCTGCCACCATTGAATGTAGTGATGGGTATCTGCTAAAAGATCAGCATAAAAGCATGATCACCATAACATGTTCAAAAGAAGGCCTGTGGGAACCACCACCTGAAAATATATTTTGTGTTGGTTGGTTGCTTTTTATTAATCACAAAAATTACTTCTTTATTTAACTCAAAAAACTTTAACTTAGATTTAAAAAAGATTAAAAAAATGTTTAGAAAATTAAAACAATGCAAATGGAAAATTATTTTTAAATGACATATGAGTGGTAAAGACATTGTTACTAGTTTGAATACAAATAAATTGCATATTTGACCAAACAATATGCACTGTTTACAAACGGTTTACACTAACAGATAATTGCTCAAAAAGCTTCAAAAGTTTGGTATGCAAGTAACAGGTATCTGTTGTATTAACTATTGTAACGAAGCATGTTTCCTTTGTATTTTAAGACCAACATCACCAATGTAAAAGTTTACATAACCTTTTATAATAAAGTTTTTGTTTAATCTTTATGTTATGTTGCTTTTTGTCAGAGTCTAGATGTCCAGACCCTGGTAGTGTCAAAAATGCTGAACGAACAGTTGTTTCTGACCGACCAATAGCCGAAGTGGCTTTTGAGAACCCAGAGTAAGAAGTTTTGTGAAACTTTACTAAATTTGTATTACTGTTTCTGCTCAAATTTTAGCACTGGAACGTGGGAATTTAACTTCGGTGTTCAATTAAAGCTTGTTTGTAACCATGGTTTGGAGTTTAGTCGGCAAACATCGACGGCTGTCACAACTTGTGCTGGTGACGGGACTTGGTCGTTAAACCCACAAGACTTGAAATGCAATGGTACACACTTCAAAGTAGAGTATTTATACTTGAAAAAAACACAAACTTTATTAAAGGGGATAAACCAAAGCATTTTGCCAATGCTGTTGTCTTTTTTGACATTTGCATGTGTTTTTCTTGTACGAAACAACTTTAAAAATACAGTTAAGTTTACTTTTACTGAATTAATTTCAAGTTTTGAAAATCAAACAGTAGGAGCAATACTGCATAACCAAGTAAAAGCAGAAAAAATGTTAATGTCTGTAATTGTAAAAATTGGGCCGACTGCTTTTACCAAAAAAAAGCACTGCATACATTCAGTAGTTGGTTGCCTGTCCATATTTCTAGACCTCTAATAATATTCATATCAATGAATTTTAACACAGAAATTGTGTGTCCTCCACCCAATGCTATAATGCATGGATTTGTGTCGAAAAACATAGCAACATCATCAATTCAATATTTGGTGGATTCCACGGTTACGTATCAGTGTGATGAAGGATTTTGGTTCAATACCAGTGTATTTAATATGGAAGTCACTTGCCAGAAGAATGGAAAGTGGAATGTTGATTTGACCAATTTGGGTTGCATCCGTAAGCAATTCTAACTTTTTGTTACTTAACCAAACTGGAAAAAAATTTCCGTCCGATAAAATTAAATTTAACTGAATTCAGATCAACTAAACCTTATAAACAATAGGACTAACCCAATAAATTTGCCTTAAAATTCAGTTTTACTAACATGCTAATAAGTATGTGTGGTATTGAACCAGCAATAGAAGTTATGCTTCATACTCAAAAGCTATTTTACATTGGTGAGAGAAAATCAAAACAAGGTCCTAGCTCCCACTTAGAAATTTTCAACAGAATTTTCCTATGCCTTGAGAGTTTTTCAAACTGATGTACATTTTCAAAGATCAAAATCAATTTACTGTTAGTAAAAATAGTTCCTAGTACAAGCATTCTTGTGACACATAAAGAATTTACCAATGCTCTATAATAGCCAAAACATAGTTAGCATACTTGTTTTGACAATCACTAGCACTAGACAATTGTGTTGTGTTGAATTGCTTTTGCTTTTGCTTTTCAGGAGTTGTATGCAAGGATCCACCCCCCATTGTCAATGGCCATTATGTTCTTAGCGGTTTGACATTTACTCATACTGCAAGGTCAGTACTCTTGCTAACAATTGATAAATGAATGTGCATGTAGATGTATCTATTAGCTTTTTTTAGGTATTTTTGCCATGATGGTTATACAATATCTACTGCTTCTACCTTGACATGTGATGGAACTGGAAAGTGGTTTCCACCCAATACGACTCTCAAATGTGAAGGTTTGTGTTTGGTATTAACATAAAATTTGAAAAAGTATATTTTTGTTGCTTAAGTCACAAATTTTGTCATTTTGGAGAAAACATAATGTATGTTCATAAGTCTATGAGGAGTATTATAGCCCAAAAATCATGATTAATGGCAAAAGCTTTTTATCCAAACATCTAAACTCATAAATATTTCTGTGATATTTTTTACATAAATTTGACAAGTTTTGAAAAATCTGTTCCAATGATGCTTTTACCTGTTTCAAACTACATTATGACTACATTGCATAGATTGGCTCTCTTTAAATTTCAAAAAATACCAATGTGTTGTTATAGCAACAGACTGTGGGGCATTTCCAACATTAGAGAATACGGTAGTTGTCAGCTCCAACATCTCAACCCTGTTCACATCAAACGTAACCTACAAGTGTTTAACCAACTTCTACTTCTCTCCTGGAGTGGACACAGCCATCTTGACTTGTGCAAAAGATGGACAGTGGCACAATTCACGCATAAAGTGCTTGAGTATGTTACCAAAACTTGTCAAACATATAGAATTTTTGAAGTAATTTTAGAAACCTTTTTTTCTCAAAAAAGAACATTTTGACATAAAAGTGCAAGTGGCCAAATTTGTGTAGCAATTTCTTACAAGTAAATTGAACTTTTTTCATATAGTTGGCCAAAGATATATAACTGCTTTAATCAAAGGTTCAATATTTCATTTTGGGGCATTCCGATTTTATGCTTCATATTTGTTTTGTACAATATTTTTCAAAAACAATTTGTTTGTTTTTCAAAAACAGTTAGCACATAGTTAAAAACAGCACATAATTATGGAAAAATACCCTAATTTAAAAACACAATACAGACAAATCCGGGATTCACATAACCAATTTATCAGGCTTTTCTATAAAGTTAACCAATGATCCATATTTTGTTTTACTAGCTAGGATTTGCAATCTCTGTGCAATTAAACAGATTATGTAATTACTGATGGATTGGTATGGCCAATCTTGCATCAACTTTTGAATTGGCTGACCAACTTTTGAACTTTTGCAGATGTGGCAGACTTTGAATGTGATTTTCCACTTAGAGGGCCGAACACATATTTTACCAGAAACTCTTCACGAAAGGTTGATATGCATTGCACCCCTGGGTATGGAATTAAACTTCCTGGCGGAAACGTCTCATCCACTCAACAGCTTTCCTGCAATGGTTCCAGTGCATGGATTCCAACCAACTTTAAATGTGAAGGTATTTTTTTTAAATTGGGAAAGAAATATTCATAATAGTGTCTTGATTTATTGGGTGAAGGTAATGGAAAATAAATAAGTATTGCTTTTATAATTAGAAACAAATATGATAAGTTTAAAAGGGGAAAGCTTAAGGACTGGCTGATTTAGAATCGTTTGTTCAATATGACTTATATATGGATGTGCGTTGATGACTTGTTTGCACGAACGCTTTAGGCCTGATATCAGTTATGAATTTATGTTCATTTAAGCTAGATTTAAAGGGGGGTACTTTGTAAGTTAAAAAATGCCTAATCTGTTAATTATTTTTAACACAGTATAAGATTGGTGGGTGCAAATGATAGTTTTTCGTTTTTAAATGTAACAAAAAATTTACTTTTTTTAACACATAGAAATCAAATGTCCATACCCCTCAATTGATGGTCCACATGTTGTTGTGGGGGAACCTGTCAAAACAAAAAGCTTTTCAGTTTCTACTATTGTTGATGTAAGATGCAATAATGGATATGCAATGTCATACAAGGGTTTGAATAAACCAAAATCATGGTTTGTTACAAAACAACTGCTGTGTGGGGAACTTGGACAATGGTTACCTTCTGAAACTTCACTCCAATGCAAAGGTTTAAAGTTTTTTTGTTTGTTTCTTTAATTAATGTTTGCAATGTTTTGTTACTAATACAGATGATTCTGCTTTTATGCGATTCCAAATGGCCAAACTTTTGTCCCAATTATGAAGTTGTAGGTTTTTACCATCATTTTCACCACCACCAACGAAGATGCTTTTGCTCTTTCTTAAATGGTTGAGAACAAATATTATCACTCTCTCATACCAGTGTATCACTGAATCTGTCACCATACTTTAATAATATGTATGTTGCAAAATGTGTTTTAGTAAAACATAAGGAAAGAATCATGTAACATGGCCCACATGTTGTAGATCCAAGACATTATCTTTAAGATAACAGCATCATTTGTTTTCCTTTAATCTCTGCTCTACCTTTTGTAGTCAGAATTGTCTTTCAGTTCCAATGGTAAATTTTGTTGCCCACTACATAGTCTTAAGATAAGTTTGGTAGAAGCATACAATGGTCAAATGATGTTGTTAACCTGGCAAAGAAAAGAATAAAATTAAGTGCATTCTGGAAGACGATACTATAGCAATTGAATGGGAGTCATGATTAGCCGGATGTGTCTGTTTTCGCATATATTCCTGCTGCCAAGTGCTTATGTTTGTCTTACATACTATTTTTTATTGTTTTGTTTTAATCATGAACCATAGTCTTAAAATAAAAGCAAAAATGGATAAGTATCTTTGCCAACATGTGGTGATATTACTTTTTAGTTTTTATTTAATTTTATTCTTTCAGAGGTTGATTGTGGCAACCCACCTGAACTTGACAACACTGAGCGAATTTTTAATCTAACCAATTTAACATCAGTTGCTGAATACCACTGCAAACACAATATGACATTCGAAAATCTAACTGTTTTTCAAATAACATGCACTGAAGATGGAACATGGCAACTAAACCCAAACCAACAAATGTGTTCTTGTAAGTCTGTTTGTAGAATAACTCTACTGAAATTGTATAGGTTAAAATTTGTTAAAACATGAATGTTATTTTCCAGGAGTGTGAATAAAGGACTAGTTTAGACCTGCTTGTACATGTGTATAGTAACTTGTTATTAATATGTCAAATGATCAGACCTAGATCGTATATTTTCAACAAAGACTGGTTTAGACTTGCTTTCAACTCTATCTACTCATTCAAATATTCTTGAAAATCAAAAACTCTGGTTATAAAACTAAAATATTGGAAAAGTCAAATGTCGTGTTTAATTCCATGTTTCGTCCAATCGCATATTTTTTATACATCATTTTGTTAATTCAAATATTTTAATTAATCCGATATTTCATTGTCAAATATTCTGTATGATCAAATACTCTGTTTAATCACATTTTCCAGTTTAAGGTACATTTTGGATAATACGATCTTCAGGTTTCGCAACAATTTCATATGATTAAAATGTTCATATATTCCATATATCACATTTCGGTAGGGGCTTAGAAGAAAGTGTTATGTCTAACTACAAGATTAAGGAAATACATAAAATAAAAAGAACTGTTGGGACTAGGAGAGATATGTTTTGTACCTTTAATAGTTAATGTGAGATTGAGAAAAATAACAACAATGCATGTAGTGTTTACACAGGTTTAAAAAACTGACATATATGCTATTATGCAGATGCCAAGTGCAACCTTCCAGCAGTTCCAAAGTTTGCTACGCTAACTATCACTGCTTTAGACTACAAGCTGAATGACACTGTGGCTTTGTAAGATGAGTTTGAATTGTTTGTTTTTTTGTTTCATTTACAAATTGCCTTTGCTTCATTATAGAATGCAGGAGATTCGAATTTCTTGTGTGAGTGGGTTCAGTATTGCTCCCTTCCAATTTTCATCCAAGCATATTTGCAATGAAACTGGCCACTGGAACCCAGATCCAACTACTATCACATGTCAAAGTAGGTTACTTTAATTCACATGTGTAGCGCTTTTTTTAATGCTGAACGTTGTGCAGCTATTTCCGGCTTGGTGAATAATTAGCGTAATTGTGCTGCTACGATTTTGGCCAGCAAAATAAACTCAACTCAACATAAATAAGCAAGAATAATATGTTTTGTAAAAGTTTAGACTGTTTCATAAAAAAACATACAAAGAATAAATCATTTATTTAAATCAACAGAAATAAATATTTTGCCTTATATAAACAGGCGTCAGTTTCTGTAAAAGCAAATGTCCAGATTAACTGAATCTGGTTCAATTGAGGTTTGCTGTATAAGTATATAAACTTAGGAACACTATGCACGGACTTGAAAAGTAATTTAATCATAAACATTACTGCCAAAGAACCGGTGTATATTGAATACATCATGCAGACGTTTCAACAATCTCTGTTGTCATCATCAGTGCAGGTTGTAAGTCAAGCTGTGGAACAATGTATATAAAAACGTTTCTTGGATTAAACACCCATTTGTACACAGGGGTAAAGTGTTATGGTCAACCGAACGTCACATTCAAGTTGGACGCATATGATTACATTGCAAGTGAATACAATTACGGTCATCAGTTAACATACCTCTGCCCCAAAGGAAAGTGGTTTTCACCTCACAATGTATCCAAACAAACTGCGGAATGTTCATGGGATGGCACATGGAAACCTTCAATAGACAAACTTTCATGTATTGGTAAGTAATTGATAGCTCCCATCTTATTGTATCAACTCTATTCAAACTCGATGTTTATGGCAAGAATCTAATAGTTGGAACATACTAGGCAACTTCTAAAGTCTTGCTGGAAAGAGCCATTGGTTTGTCATGCGGGAATGGTTAGAAGACCGGCTTTTTGGAAAAATCTTTTGTAACTCAGTATGATTTATATATAAGTGTGCCGTGCGATGCTACTTACTGGTGTTACATAAATCCTTCAGAGCTTAACCCAGTGATGCATATATGTTTATCAGTTTAGTAAAGGCAGAACTGACAATCCCTTATTTCTAAGCTGATATGTGCAGCATACAAAGTAGACTCAGTTTGGGCACGCCACAGAGGCTGTGCAGTTCAGTCGGTGGACCACCAGCCCCTGAAAGGCCCCGGTCATTGGTTGGAATTCCACCACAGGCTTTTTTGCCTTGACATGGGAGACCAGTTTAATTTAGAATAACAACTTCTACTATAATATATCTGAGTGTCGTGATTCCTGGTGTACAAAAACATATATATTGGCCCCTGTATTATATATATTGGGCCTATCAAAGGCGTCATACCGAATCAGCTGGTCTCCCAAACATTCCCATATGGCAAGGCACAGGCTAGAAAAATCTAGCCTGCAGTGGGATTTGAACCTGCGACAGGAGTCTAGCGTTCTACCAACTGAGCTACACAGGCCGAAAGTCGAATCACAAGCACCATTGCCTGTCTTGTATGCTGCACATGTCAGCTTCATAGTAGGAGATCGCCAGTTTGACCTTATCAGCTAAGATGAGTATATTCATACTGCGATCTATCATACTAGCATTTTAGAAAAAGCTAGAATAGTATCAACAGCACAGAAAGTTCAGATAATATCTGTGAAGGTGCTGATCAGGATTTTTTTAATGTTAGATGTTTTGTGTGATTATCCGCCACCAATACCAAATGCTCTTCTCAGAGGAAGTGGCCTTGTTGTTGGCTCGCTGTGGTTATATCAATGCTTGGATGAATACAGGTAGTAAAAAAGTGTTTGAGTCTAAACAAGCCAATTACATGGAGACAGTGTAAAAGTCACATTGCTGGACTTCTATGAACTTTTGCTTATTTTTTGAGAAGTTTGGTTACCTAATTTATGTTTTTAAAAAAAACTTTAAAAAACTTGCAAAGTGACTTGCTTGTAATTTTTCATGATGCAGAGACGAATGTTCAAAAGAGTCTTTTGAAAATACTTTTTTGGTAGATAATGATGTGTGAAGTGTCAGGGGCTTAGCGTTTGTCACAGTTTTTTTCCAATTCTGTCGATTTGAGCAGTATCGAATTAGGTCTACTGTTGTTGTGGGAAATCAGTCCAATGTTTAGTTGATCTTTTGTCATGGCACCGTCCATGTAGGCACGAATATTTCAAAGTTCAGGGGGTGGTTTATGTGTACTTAACATTTTGGACATTATTTTTCTACAAAGCAAATGAATTGCTGCTGTACTTTTAGTCTTTTGATATGGAATTGTTAGTCGTATTTACTTTGCATGCAATTCTTTGCAAGCTCCAATAGCAGTACATTTCAAGACTTTCAGGCTTATAGCAATCAGTTGCTCTTAAATTTTCATGAAGCATAGGTAGCAGCAGGCCAAGCTAGTGATTTAATTGGATAAACCTTAAGGCTGTTGCTAATATTTTTCTAAATAAAATCAGGATTTTTTTAACGCACATAATGTAATATACAACAAACAATATAAAATTTTGACATTTAATCTGTAAACTACAATCTCTCTTTTTTGTTTGAAATTCAATCCCTTATCTATGCAGGATGGCCCCTGGAGTAACCTCAAGAAATATAAAATGTCTTGAAAGTGGGGATTGGTTTCCAGAACCAAATTCACCTCTGCTGAAATGCCAGGGTATTTTTATTTCAGTATATTTATGTTGATTTCATTCGGCCCAAACTATTTATGCAGAGTGTTAACTTTTTTGCAGTTGTTCATTGTTCTGCTCCACCCATTCTTCCTCATACCATCAATGATACTCTTTCTGCAATTGAGGCTGGACATGTTATCAAAGGTAAGAATAAGCATTATGTTACATGTTGCTGTTTTACCTCATATTTATAAATTAAACCGTTGGCCATTGTTTTGGTTTTTAAATGTTATAACTTGTTTGTTGCAGAATTGTTTTTTAACACAAAACTTGAACTGCAATAAAAATTTAAATTAGTGCGCAGAAATTGAAAAATGCTGTCAGTGTCATGCGTTGAACTTACAAAAACATATTTGCTGATAAATTATCGGGCGCTTTAACAGCACTGAGCTGTGTTATCATTGTGTGGTGCGAGTTTGCAGCCGCGCAATCTTCTTATCGCTATTTTTGTGTGTGTGTTTTGCACTTTCTCGCTTTATAAGAATTTTGTCCTGCAAGTTATGTCATTATCCTGATGAAGGCGTCTTGTATAGGACGTCGAAACGTCGATTATTTATAATAAAACTGCTGGATGAGCAATACTTTGTTATACATTATGCCTGGCAGCAATAGCCTATTTCATATTTTCACAGAGTTTAAAGAAGGTCATAAATTTACTTATTCATGTGATCCTGGTTATTGGATAAGTGATGGAGTTGACAAAGTGACTTCCAAAAACACAACTTGTGACTTTGGTGATTGGATTCCATCACCAACTGAAAGCATTCATTGTGTCAGTAAGTATATTTATTTATAACACTTAAAGACATACGTTTGTAAACTTACCTTTGAATTGATAGGATTTGAAAAAAAATCTTATGTAACTATTGCTAATATCAGCTAGCAAAAGTTTTTTTCTTTAATGTGGTGAGTTCCGAACAAAATATTTTTTAATGCTTTGTAGATGTATGGTAAAAATACTTCAGTAGTCCAATGGCATTCAAGACAGGCCAACAATTGTATGCAAAGAGATTTAATTGTGAACTGTAAACAATCTATAGTTTGTTGATGTTTATGAATATTTGTATGATGTCAAATTGTCAACCATTGTATGAAGCATTTTGTTTGGTGCTGAAAAAAAAAATTTCTGGGAATCTTTCCCTATTCTATTGCCATTGTCGCAACGATTTCCACCTTTCATTTTATAAATCACAAGTATGTTTATTTCGTGCAATTCTTATCATTCATTGCATGTCCAGTCAGTTTAGTCTGTTGGGCTTTCAGTCGAGGATTGATTGTGTGTGCAAAGGAACCATTAGATTTTTCTATTTTTAACGCCTTTTCTAATTTTAATCCCTTTTATTGCTCTCAAGACACTGAAGATGCTTTTTAGCGAAATTAATTTGTTTTTACAACACTGACAACACTGATTTCAGCCTGGAAATAAACATTTCCCGAACTTGTGCTTTGTATGAAGCATTTTGTTTGGTGCTGAACTAAACTTAACATTTGTTTCTGCTTTATTTCCCCTAATTCTTGGTGTTTTATAAAAAAAAATATTATTTCTGTTTAGTGGTTGTGTGTGACAAAGTAATGCCAGTAGAGGGAGCTAGAACCGATGGAATTTTTAATGCTTTTGGAAGTAAAGTGAACTACACATGTGCACGAGGACAACATTTTGCACATCAGAAACTTCGTCGAATTGAGGTTACATGCGAAGATGATGGCAGATGGAATCCAGACCCGAAATCTTTGTATTGTTCTGGTAAATGATGGTAGTTTATGTAACATGTCTTTGTTTTGTTCAGTTAATATCAGTGTTGAATTAAGCAAATGCCTGTGGCCATGTACATTTCCATTTTTTTGAGGAAAATTATGTTGGCTTAAATTTTAATAACGTGTATATGACTTCATTGTTTAAACTGTTATTATCAACATTGTTGGCATTGAAATTATGTTTAAATACTTTTAAAACATAGTTTAGGAGTATATACTTCAAGAATATAGGTGTCTTATAACTTAAAAATATAGGTCTGCAACAATTCGATAGATTCACTACATTTTTTTAGATGTTTATTGTGACAATGTGGATTTGGAGAATGCCTACAAAGTGGTGGACTCATTTACAATGGGTTCAAGAAGTTTATACAGGTTTTATATGCAGAATTTTATTTCTGAGGCACATTAAAATAACATTTTTTATTTTAGCTGTCCCCCTAACATGTGGTTTGGTCACAATATGACAAAAATCCTGGCAATTTGTGGTGAGAATGGAAGATGGGAGCCAAGTTTGGAGGGGAAAAAATGTCAGGGTAATAAATGGTTCGAACAACATCAAACTTAATATACTTTTAAAAAAATGTACCGTTCAATAAAAAAAAATTAAAAAAATGTGGTTCACACTGTTACCATAGAGAAATTTTCTATTGTATATTGAAAATGTGTTATTCCAAGCAGTTTTATCCGTTTCAAAACATATTTTGGTTTACAATATATACAAAAGTACAATATAATATGTAGGGCTTATCAGTCCCTAAACACCTGCACTGACAATCTATAAAGATTTGTATGTAGGCAAATTTAAACAGATATTACAGTTTTTAAGGCCTACACCATTATATACAAAAATAAAACCAGAACCACCTTCAATTTATGATGTAGTTGTTGATTGTGGAAAACCTGATCTCGACCACATACTTCTTGCACATGAGGATTTCTCTTACACAAGTCAGGTAGTGTTGGCTTGTATCGGTGGCTATATTTTGACCCCGGAACCTTCAAGTCCACCAACTGTGATGTGCGACATGACTGGGTTTTGGTATCCAACCCCATCACTGTATACATGCAAAGGTAATTGTTTGTAAAACAAATCAAATGCCTTTGTTAACTGTTGTGAAGTTATACATGGTCTAGGTTAGAAACGTATAATAAAGCCTGAATTGTGTCGGGAAGTAAATTTACCAAGGTGCATTTGTGACACAAACATATCAGAGGGTAAAATCAAGTTTGTTTCATTTAAACTTAAGCCACACCCCACCTATTTAGCCTTTGTTACTAACTATTAAAAAAATGTGGTAAAAATTAAACAAAAACTCAAATGGAATGGGCCACTAATTAACTTCGTAGGTTGAGTATGTATCAATACTAGACACATCATTTCTTCATCAAGTACACTGAAACACATGGCTATCATGCAAAATGTTGATTTCTTTTTCGGCAGCTGTTGAATGTCCCATCCCCCGCTTCATTCCACGAGCATCCATCAACGGATCGGGATTGTACAACACAACATTAGTGGTCACTTGCGAACCTGGGTTCTATTTAAGACGTGGTGTGAACCAAATGGAAATCGCCTGTCTGCATGACTCCACGTGGAGCGAGGACGTTCATGCCATAGAGTGCTTCCGTAAGTTGCTCGGTTTCAAAAAAGAAATTTGCTGACCTTTATCAAGTGCACATCGTATGGCCTTGCTTAAATATGCTTAATCGCATTGTTTTGCCTTCGTAACCCTTTCGTGAAATTTTCAGCACTCCTGGTTTACAGCAGTGTTGCCAGGTCAATGTCAAGTTATGAAAAACCGCCAGTGTACTTGTCAAAACGAGCGGAATTGTAAAGTAAATTTAAAACAAACGCAAAATGAGCTCAATTTTACGGTGATTTAACTGACCCATGCATATTAAAATTCGTGTAAAATAACAAACAATGGCGTTTTAGACAGCCCGCCCCAAAAATCGCAATCAGTGATAAAAACTCAATGTCGGAAACCAACCCAAGTTGGCGGAAAAACCGCCACCCAGACATCACTGGTGTTCAGTTACAGATTGTTCGTAAACAATCCACTTAAAAGTGTTTGCTTGTTTCAGCATTTCATTGTCCGGCCGCACGTCAGATCCCCAACTGTCAACTCGTCGTCTCACCCACTGTACCCGAATATAACTCTTTCATCGACTATAAGTGCAACTATGGATTTTGGATTCGGGATCAGGTTTTCACTCAACGTGTTTTCTGTGACGAGAAAGGATTGTGGAATCCAGTTGTCGACTTTGAGTGCAAAAGTAAAGTTTTAAAGCCTATTTTAATTCATATCAGATTTTGTTTAGAATTATGACACAGACGAATCCGGTTAATCGCGTAACCATTTTATTCAGTTTTTTTTTTTACATTAACCGGATACAGAGATGCTCTATCCTTATATTTAAATTTTCACCTGTTCTTCCAATGCAACTTTTGCTTTCTCTCTTTTTACACAATTCATAGTACGCCTGACTTATTGAAGGCGTTATACCGAATCAAGTCGGGCTGCAAAGCATTCCCATAAGACAAGGCGTGGGTTAGAAAAATCTAGCCGGTGGTGGGATTCGAATTCAAGCCTATGCCTTGTCATATGGTAATGACTGGCAGACAGGCCTTGATTCGGTAAAACGCCTCCTTCAATAGGTCTTGTGTATTTTGATTTATAAATGAGTTTGTCGTGATCGCTGGTCTGCATTAAACGCTTCAGGACTAATCCCAGAACGTTTGTATATTTATCTTAGCTGATCAATGGTCGCACTGGTGATCCCCTACTACGAAGCTGTCATGTGCAACATACATGGCAGGTAACGTACGGTGATTGTGATCCAACTTTCGCCGGCTTCACCACTGAGCCTGTGTATAGCTAGAGCGCGAATACCAGAAATACTACTGTGGTGGGTTCGAATTCAACCGCAGGCTAAAATTTGTACAAAAGGCACCTTTCTAGATTATTTCAGTTGTTCACAATATCTGTTTTGTTCATAAAGTTTGCTCTAATTTTGAACTTTTCTTGTTTAGTTGTAAAGTGCGCACATCCATCGAAGAAACCAAATTCAGTTTTTAGCGCGGACAGTGGAATAAACTTAACCCATTATGATGTGGATCAAAAGATGACGTTCAAGTGCGACGATTTTTATTGGCTGTCAGTTCAGTACAACGTCACCGAATGGGCATTTTCAGGGCTTACCAGTGTTGGATTGAGATGTAATGTATCGGGATTGTGGCATCCCCACCCCGACTCATTTGCTTGTGGATGTAAGTAAAAATAGATTGTTTGAGAAGATACCTTAATGTTTATTTTTCAAGATGTGATAAAGATATTAAGGATGTTTAACCACGAGCTAGAAAACTCGATACATGACTGTGCCAATTTTGCTGCTCGCGGTGCTCGACCTACATGGTAAGCATTTCGTTGCGTTTTTAGCTTTGGAAGACGGGCCACTTCCCATCGGACAAGGAAGAGGTTTGAGTGCAGAAGGAGTGAAAGCTGCGGGATGGCTGAAAAATGAAGAACTCTTGTGGGAAGGGTTTCGGAAACATACATATCTCCAAGCAACACCGACTGGTTAGATTCATTTTCTATGTACCTATGTTAAAAACTGATACTTGAAACTGCAAAACAAAATTACTATACCCATCTAGCTTTTCAGATTTATATGGTTGAAACTAGAAATTGCTAAGAAATGTAGACTATATACACTGCTGCTGCTTGCAGATGTATTTTTGTGCAAGTTTTAAAGTCGTAATCGCACAATCTCCTTTGTTGGACAAACACCCAATATTTCTTTAAGCTCGCGAGATAAAAAAAAAAAAACAAGGCAAAAGGGAAAACTAACTCAAACACACAACTTAAGATAAATTACGCAACACACTTTTTTATTTTGCTTGAACATTTGCCAGTTAAAATTCACAACTGTTTTTCCTGAGCAAGAAACTAAAACAGCATTGCTCCGACTTAAAGATATCTGATGGTTGGCGAATTGATTTCGGGGATAAAAGTGAAATGATTTGTGTGTGTGTTTTTATTATCTTTAAACAAACAAAAGTAGCAAGGTTTTTTGGACATTTGCTGAAATAACAACGTCATTTTCCACGACACAAAGTTGCTTTGAAATCAATAATATAAGTTATGCTTGTCGACCGGTTTGGTCATTTTTTAAAAAGGTTTAACAAACAAGTTTTTTAACTAAAATCGAAAATTACTTTCAGGACAACGAAAGTTGATAAACGGGAGGACATTACCCGAATCGATCATTCGAACCGGTTCCCCTTCAGCACCGGGAAGTTCTGTGGATTTTGCGTGGGACGGAGACGAACAGACGAGTTGGCGAGTCAACAAAACCGAAAAGAGAATTTACTCGATGTCGCTATATCTCGGCGATCATTATCGTGTTGATGTAAGTAAAGCAAGCAAACCTAATTAGTTATGGTCAAGGTAGATCAATTTGTCGTTGTTAAACGGTTTCGTGGAACAGAGTTAGTTGTTCTGTCAAATTTTCTACACTAAATAATTTTAATCCACCGTTTGAAAAGCGTTTTAAAGAAATGTGTTTTAGGCCAAAATGCTTGTTGTGCATTCTTACTTCAATCGTACTCACAAAAATATATGGTCCACGATATTATTTTTGCGGGGTCGGTAGTCCATAGCCTAAAACGAGTTGAAAACTGCTGCAATAGACAAACCTATGGCATTGTTAAGAGACGCTTGCTGTGAAAGATGTTAGCCAACTTTGAATGCCACCTTTCAAAAACCCAATTGTTATCAGGGTATGGAAATTTATACGGGGACTGGAAACAAAGATGAAATTCTGGAAATGGTTGTTGATTTTTCGGCTGACGGGAAGCGCTTCGATAAAACTGTCGGTCTTTCATTTATGGAAGTCGCATCACGATCTGGTGTGATGACAAATCCAGGTGTTCAAATGGAATCAATTCGTGTAGCTCAAGGCCAAAAGTGGAAAATTTCTGGGTTTTCGGAATTCGCCAAGTTTGCTCATGTAATGCTTATAAATGACCTTCGTTTCTGTTAAAACCATAAGTAATTTTATTAGGGATTGACCTAAACTGCAAATGTTCTGTTTGGTTGAACAACGAGCATCTCACGTGAGTGTTTGGTGCTTGGCCAAACACGCTCGGTGCATTGTGGCATAAAAAACATTCCAATTTCATGCTAATTTTGTAGCTTTCCAAGGCCCCTTACGTCACCAGCGACGTACTAAGCAGTTCAGCCGAGCCGAGCCGAGCCGAGCCAGAACCCGAGTACTCGGTACCGAGCATCGCAGTTTTTAATGCTCGGTGCTCGGCCGAGTAGGTGCACAAACTGACCTGAGCGTTAAATTTGCATATTCATGCCTTGCTAACATATGTAACTAGTGTTCTAAAGGCATGTCTATGAACAAAAACGAATGATTTTTTAAATGTATTCGATGGTGGAAAAACGCGCACTTCAGCTTAATATAACACCGCCACTGACGTAAGAGGCCTTGTAGAGCTAAAACGTAGAAAGGGGCTTTTTTGTGACGTCATAATGCACCGAGCGTGCTCGGCCGAGCACCGAGCATTAAAGTGAGATGCTCGGTGCTCGACCAAACAGAACATTTGCAGTTTTGGCACATCCCTACTGGGGACCCTCTATTTTAGGAGTTTTTTCTTGGTCAACTTAATTCAAAACAGCAAAACCGACTCATAATGAAATATACGATGACCCAATGATGTATTTTTTTTCTGAAAACAACCAAAAGTATAAAGCGACAGTCTTATCAAAGAGTAGCTTTATAAGGTCAAATTAAATACTGTTATTTTGTTTACTACAGATTGCAATTTTATCCACAAGGCACATTGATTACCCACCAGTTGTTCACGACTTCCAACTACTTGCCCAGCCCGTTAAGTGGGAAATAATTTATCCACCCGACTATCAGAGTGTTCCTATATTCCTTGGCACTTTGCTTCTACTATTCGTTGCGTGGGCATGCTATGCCTTCGTCAAGGACAGCAAGGACAAACAAACTATAATGGTACGAAATGCTAGCAAAAAAAACTTTTTAAACACATCAGGCGTATGTAGAAGATTAGGAAAAAGACGGAAAGTTTAAAAACCAAAATAGCAATTGGGCGTATGTTTGAGGCAAGTGTCAGTGTTAATGTATAACGGATAGTAGAACAACACAACGGCCACAACTCGTCCACCTTTTTTTTACAAACTTGTTTACTATGGTTGTTTTATGTGTTACGAAACCTATTTCTGTTCGAAGCTTTACATTTCTTGTCTAACAGTTAAACGTTGTAGTAACGAGCCAATTTGGTTTGGACCAAAAGTAAAGCAGACCATAAAAGTCGCATTTGTTGATTGCAGTTCGGTTTAAATGAAACGTTTATGGACAAACTCACAACGCAAGAGGATTTCTTTATGATTAAATTTAGAGGAAAGGAGCTTGGGAGAGTGAAGCAAATTGTTTGCAGGTAGAGATTTGTTTGATATGATTGATTTTTTTTATTTGGTATGTTATACGAAAATGGTGGTCAGTTCGATAAAAGCATAACATCCAGATACCTTGTAATTCACAAAGTTTTGATTTAGCTCCATTAATACCAATAGAAATTATTGAAACGATTGGAATGAGTTCATTGACTACGTTTTTCTTTGCTTACTACACCTAACTATCCGACCTAGTTTGGATATAGGGCAGTGGTTCCTAACCTGGGCTCGATCGAACCCCAGGAGTTCGCCAACGTCAAAACAGGGGTTCGACGTAGGACCTTTCAAGTACAAACGTGCAGCAAACGTGCTCGTCACCTGACCTTTCGTAATTCTGCACTGTTGTCGAATATATAGTGAATAATTTGATTCGGTGCTTTCTTTGTTTGATTTGAGCACAATGCCTTTTTCTGGTTTCACGCCCTGTAAACTCATTTTGGTGTCGCTAGTTAACAAATCACCGGAAGTAATTGCTTTGTTTGGTTTATAATTGTAACTCTGTTTGCAAAATATTTTAGGAATGCTGGTTTTGCATTAGTAAATGAAATATCAAACTATTAATTGGGGTTCGACAAAAGCATGAAAAGTATCGTTGGGGTTCGGCGTGATAAGAAGGTTAAGAAACACTGATATAGGAGGTTTATTTAGACGTAAATTTGGATTTAGACTACCAATTCTACGCCCACACATTTTGAGCTATTTGTTCCGAAAATACTTTGGTTTAAACTGTTGGTTGTTCTGTGTTTAAAATATCATGGTTGGCTGATTACTTCACGTTTTGTAGATGTGTAGGTGTGGAATCGAAGTCTCCAATCTTTGTGATGTCAATTGATCTAAAGAATTCCCGAATAAAAGCGGAGAATGCGATTCTCATTGTTCCTCCCAGTGGTAAAGGCTTCACCAAACTTTGTCTCGGCTGTATTACACAAAATGACGAAGACTTTGACCAGTCCGTGTAAGTATTTCAACGTCCTCTAGACCAGAAAACTGCAAACTAACACTTTAAAATCAACGATTTTTACCTGTTACAAACCAATGTGTTACTCTCTCAGCTTTACGAACTCTTTTATGTCATACATAAACCACACACTCAATATATTTGGGTACAACCACTTTACGGTTAATTGCTTACTGGGCAATCACACAATCCGTTTAATTGCATTTGCAAAGGGGTCGAGGCAAGGTAGCCTTTCACTTTTTCCGCTAATGTTTAAATTTACTGTACTTCAAACTTCTATACCGATATTCAAACTTCTATCATGAGACAAAGGATTGGGCAGATGATTTGTTTACAGGAAAATGATGGTAAAAGCTGGTCCGTTTGAGGCTACAGATCCTGTAACTGGAAGATTGACCTGGAGTTTCGCGAAAACCGTGAACTTTGAACCCAACAAGGTCAACTACATTTCTGTGGCCGATAGCGGTAACACCAGTGATTTCGGGTAAAGTTTAAAAAATTAAGTAATTTTGACCACTGTTTTTTTAGCTCACTCAAAGAAAAGTCGCACCACCTTGCTTCAAGTTGCTTTGTTTAATCCAATCTTGAGTTTCTTATTTAAGCTTTGCACAAACCATTTGATTTTTGCCACCATTTTTAAAGGTAGGAAATTTGTAGTGATTATGGGTTTAGGCTAAATGAGATTTTTTTTTCATGTGTAATTTATATTTTTGTGTATATTATAACAACCACGACAAAACCATAACTCAAATTTTATGTCCACTTCAATGTCTTGTGTCTTAGTGAAAAAGTATTATTTTGGTGTACCGTTTTCAGTGTAATAAGCGCTGTTGTCATATTAGGGATAATCTTCTTTTGCGGCTGAGACCTTTTATTACTGTAAGCTAACGAAACCTATGGTGATAAGTGTTACTTTGTCACGTACCAAGGAATATTAGGGAATTTTTGCGTTAAAATTTACTATGCCATTTGAGGTAATTACATTGCAATCATTTTCTTCATGGTATTGGTATCGTACATTTTCACAACAATGCAGATACAGTACAGGCTTTTCAATAGCACACGATCGTTGCAATGGTGTTAGGTTTAGGTACATTAAAGAAACCTGAACTATAATTACCTTGCAATGAAGTTATTATGAACCCTATGCTTATCATTACAGACTTCATCACCAAAACTTCGCGTCTGGATGGAGTAATGATAACCTCGTTCGGTTGCTTCTCGGCTCTTTCCGTCTCCACAGTTTTATCGAGTCAACACGACATTTTATCCGCGTTACATTTTTACGGAATAGGATGTATTTCTTCATTGCTCGTCCTTCCATTACTCCTTGCTTTGTCCCGATATTTAGCCTCACAAGCATTCAGGTTTCACACAACGCAAGATCTTGGCGAAGAATTGGATAAGGGTGAAGATAAGTCGTCACTGCAAGTTCCTGAAAGTGGCGATTTTGCATCAGATTTTGATAATTTAGCGGAAAAACCAAGCTTGGCTTCGTTTGATAGAGGTGATGTTGGAGCAATGACTGTGTCCACTAAAAAGGCGAGTGATTAAAGTTGAGTTGGTTTAGCTATTAATCGTGATGTAAGTTATCACTAGAATACAAATTTGTGATTGCATTCAACGTTGTGACAGACTGCGCTGGTGTGAAATAACGTCGATTTTTGTTGTTGAAAATCACTCTTGATTAAAGATATGCTGTAGTCACTTTAATTGAGTTTTTTGTCAATACGAAAGTAGAATTCCAAAATGTTACAAAATATTGTTTTTTTTTTCTTCTGTGCTAAGTTAGCAAGGCATAGTGTCTTTTGAATTTTCTTTCAAAACTTTTATCGTGATAAAAGGGAAAATCTACTGACAAAGTACCTCACGACAGCCCCACATTTAGATAATTTCCTTTAGGTGGCTCAAAGACGAACGCCTATTTAAAACGAAATATCTCTAAAAAATGCCGACGATTAGGGCTATTTTGGTTGGGGTAGCGTATTATTATTTAAAATGCAATAAAATCAACTTTGAAACTTAGTTAACCTAAAAATTTTAAAAAAATTTTTCCCAACCTACCCCTATTTGGCTGCTAAATAAATAAATCAGCTCTTTACGCCACCTATCGAAATGTAGCTAAATGTGGGTCTGCCGTAGGATGGTGTTAGTACCTCTACCGATAAAAAGCTACAGGGGTGTAAGACTCCTGCTTACGAAACTTCTGTACGATCAAAATACCACTACTAATCTCAAGTCGTCACGTAGGGGCGCGAATTTCAAAAACTGGCCGATTCCATTCTCCATTCATCAGACCGTAGGCTTCAGGAGTTAATAGACGAATTGAGGGAACTGTACGACGTGGACGATCAGGAATCACGAATGTTTATTGCGGAGCCGATACCGAGCGTCACAGACACACAAGATTCGTGTTTGCTTCCTGCGAGATACCGAGTCCCACGTCTATGGAATTATGGTTGGGGCTAAATGTATATTTTGAAATAATATGGCTCGGCATCAAGCCAATACATTAGCTGCAGACAGAATGCACTATATTGCTAAGCATAACTTAAAATGTAGACAGGTCGCTTTTTGATAATGTGACGCATTACGAGTAAAAAAATGTTCATTCATTTTAATTTCGTTTATCTAATTGTACAGGAATATATTTTGGCAACTAATTACATAACATACACTAAAATGTACGTCGCACAAATTTAAAAACTTGACTGTTTTGTTTTGTCGTGTAAAGCGCGTAAACTATGCGCCAGTGCAGAAAGTGCGGATAAGCTGGGGGATGTACCCTTTCTGTAAATAACTCTTTGATTAAAAATAAACAAGGAAAAGTTTTTGCAAACTTAGCTCTGATCCGTCCTTATTATTGTTTTGCTTTATTTCGGAGGAAATTCGAGGTCTGCTAAAATCCCAATGCACAATTAGTATTTTTATATAGAAACGATTTCATTGCGAGATTTGAGAATAGCCCACAAGAAACGACTTCGCAAACTTCCACGAAGAACAAGATCATCTCCAGCCATTATGCAGTTCGCCAGGCTACCAAGATTTACAGGTTTGTATTTTGTATATCGGTGTGAAGTATTTTTCATAGTTTAACCGCATGTAGATAGATTAGGAATAAAATTATTACGATTGTGTCAATATATTGTGGGAATTTGACAGAACTGTTTGTATTTAATGAAAAATCTAGAAAGGTAGGCAACATAAATAGAACAATTCTTTTTTTTTACTCGATGGGTTGTACTTTGTGAGCAAGAAACTTAAGCGAAACTGCTCCTATCTATAGTAAATCATGGCGTGTTAAATTTAGCCAAAGTCCCCATCCCAAAAGCACAAAAATACGCAAACACAAAATAAAAAAATCGTGCCGAGATACAGAGAAGGTCGTGTTTGGGCTTTGGTTTGAATAAAACGGACTTGATTCGGGCTTCACCGCACAACTTCAAAGATTTTCAACACTTGCACACAAAAAAACGAATACACAAATAACGTTTTACACGAATAAAAATACATATAACGTTCCTGGATTAATAACGCCTGCTAAAAATATAAATAAAACAAAAGTGGCACGAATAAAGCAACAAATTGACATGTTTTCGTAAACTTTCAAGATACTTGGTCGAGTTCATCGTTACCTGACATCCATGACGTCCGCAGCCGATTTAGCTGCGCGAGCCTTTGGTCACGTGATGATCTGATAGAAGCGTGGCACAGAGTTCATACAAGTGTTTCCAGACCTATTGGAGAACTTTTCGGAGATTACAAGTCAGTGCACTAAAATATGAGTTTGAAATTGATAGATTTTACCATGTTTGTGTTTAAAAATACAAACGAATCCGGTTACTCGCATAACCAATTTACCATACTTAGTTGTGTAATTATAAAAAAATATGCGATTATAAAGACAATTCAATCGCATAAACAATTTACCAAGCTTTTTTATGCGATTAACTGGATTATGCATTTTACTGGACAATTTCTTACCAAATCTCAAATGTGAAATTTTGGATTTGCATTTTGTTAACTTTTTCCTCCCCTCCAAATTTTCTTGATTTATTTTTTGTACAGTTATCGATCTCCGTTTTTCTGGCACGATCCGACTTACAGACGAATTCCATCTAACATCGAGTTTCACAGAGCCGACAGACGATCGCTGCCCGAATGGGGGCAAAAAGCTGTCGAAATTACATCAGGTGAAAAACAATGCAAATTACACAGTTTGTCTTTATTTACCCAACTGACTGGATTTCAGCTACGGCTCCACACTCAAAGAGAGTTAGTGTTCAAAGAGTTTTAGTGTTTTTTCTCTTTTAAACCAGTTTATATGTACACGTATGGGTGAGTCTTGTCAAAGTTTAAGCTCGGAGCTCTATGCAACCTTAATCCGCCCTTAGAACAATACTTTATATGTAGGCATTATGTCTTGAAACAGTAGCAGTTGTTAACATATAAAGAAGATGAAAAGTTTTGACCAGCAGTTTGCGAAGCGAATTTAGCAGGTTCATTGAGCGTTTAAAGTTTTATTACACTCTTATTTGATATCAAATAGTGCGAACTAGGGATGTGCCAAAACTGCAAATGTTCTGTTTGGTCGAGCACCGAGCATCTCACTTTAATGCTCGGTGCTCGGCCGAGCACGCTCGGTGCATTATGACGTCACAAAAAATCCCCTTTCTACGTTTTAGCTCTACAAGGTCTCTTACGTCACCGGCAGTGTTTCATTGAGCTGTACATGCCCATAAAGAGCGCGTTTTTCCACCATCTAATACATTTGAAAAATCATTCGTTTTTTTCTTGGATACCCTTTAGAACACTAGTTACGTATGTTAGCAGGGCATGAATATGCAAATTTAAGGTTCGGGTCAGTTTGTACAACTGCTCGGCCGAGCACCGAGCATCAAAAACAGCGATGCTCGGTACCGAGTACTCGGGTTCTGGCTCGGCTCGGCTCGGCCCATCCCTAGTGCGAACGCAAGGGCGTAAAATGTTTATAAGTTTGCGTGTGGTGGTTTTGCTGAAATCCCGAGATTCGAACCTATTGCTTTCAAAATTTAAGGGGAAAAACAGCTTATCATTTATTTTTTACTCAGTATCGAAATCGTAGGATTTTTCAATTTAGTCTCGAAATTACAACTCTATCCACAGATCGAACGCAATTTTTCCAATATTGTACTTATTTTCACGCAAACTACTGATTTAGACTAATGTGTGGTATTTTAGCAGCCCCACCCGCAGAGGTAGATGATTCAACAACTACTCCTTCGATAATGACGACCAGCGAAAGTTCGCTCCGATTGTTTGACAGAGTAGATCGTGACACACACACTACCACCGGCTCCGATACCTCATCAGAAGTGGATTTAAAACAGATTCCTAGTTTTTTCGGAAGATTGAAAATGAGGTTTGAATGAATTCACCTTTGATCAATACTTTGATAGTACACAGTGGCTTTAAGAAAAATCTAAACATCACTGCAAATTGGGTCGCCGACTTTTTTGACTGCACATGTGGATTGGTGTCGTAATTGAGTTGAGTTTATTTCGCTTGGTGAAAGACAACATAGTAACACAATTGCACTAAAACAATCACCAAGCCGGAAATGGCTATACGCAACGTTAAAACGTTATGGAGCGCTAAAAAGTGTCGGGCACAATTAGTGGATAGTGGTACAACGCGTTGCACTGTATAGATTTTCAGCTCACAATTTTGGACTTGTTTGTCAGCTCAAAAATAAACTATATCGAACTCGTTTTTCCCTGACATAAGTGGTTAGTTCAAAAAGATATTTGTGCACATTTGTGGCATCGAACAGAATTGGTCGAGACATAGCTTTTCTGTCTGTTACTCTCAACAAACTGGAGTGCCTTTGATGGATACACTAGCCCAGTGGATTTAACGTAGGCGCCAGCTAGAAAAGGGGTCAAAAAATAAATAACAAAAACACCATTTTAATGAGAACGATGTGTGACCGTCACAATACACCCAGCGTGATCGACCGGGCACCAAGCGTTAAAGTAAGATGCTCGCTGCTCGACCAAACAGAACAATTGCAGTTTTGGCCCATCACTGGTACCAAGTTAAAAGCAATGAGCACTGTCTGCAGTGGTATCATGTTGATAAACGATTAACATGTTATTATTTTAGGTGCTAAAATATAGATTAAAGATTCAGCTCTAATTATCGCATTGATCGGAAATCTGATTAACCGGAATATTTGTTTAAACGAAATATTTGATTAAACGGAGTTTTCGATTATCCAGAATATTCCATGAAACGGAATATTCGTTTAAACTGAAAATTTGATTATCCGGAATGTTCAATTAAACGAAATATTCAATTAAGCGGAGTTTTGTTTTTTTGAATTGTATTTGAAATTTTAAGGTAGGCGTTTATTAATTACGTAGACGTAAAAGGGGTGGTACAGGAAAAAGGTTGAGAATTACTGCACCAGCCAATACAGCCCATGTCTTTTCATCAGCTGCACTGATGAGACCTTATAGGTCGAAACAGCGTGCACTGTCTGCAGCTACTTACCATCTGTATTAGCTTGATGCTTTCATACAGACAAGAAGTTTCGTTGTCTTATTTTTCATGGTTTTAGGCATTTTCGGTTTTCTCAAACTCCTGATGTGAGTGAAGCTTCTTCCTCTAGCCGATTTCAAACCACCGTCGAATCTACAACAGATGCAACGGAAGAAACTTCAGAATACGAAGATCAAACACAAATCAGCTTCTGTCCAATGCCTTCATCTGGTCAAAAACTAAGTAGGTTGTGTGAAACGTTTTTATTACCAAATGGCCAAGTTTTTGCCTCTAATTCAAACTAGCACGAAAGTATTTACGAATTATTTTGGTTAAGTGATTTTTCAGTTGTTATTTTCTGGGTGAAAATACTTATAAATATAAATACAACGATGTAAAATAAAACGTAGACGCCTTTAAAAACAATCAATTCTCATTACCAGCTAAATAGTGCATAAGCAAAACACGCGTTTATATTTTCAAAACAAAAAGTGGAAAAATAACTCTGTTTTTTTTATTGTATTTTTCGACAATCGGGCGGCAGTCCGAGAACTGAAAATTGCCCTTTGTCGTTCACGGGATTCGAACCCAGGATACTCCCGGGGACTCTGTTTTGTTTCGTTAAAAACGACCGGTCAACATTTACAAATCCAAATCTTAGGTGTTTCCTACTATTTTTGTAACATCTCTAATTTAGAGTTAAAAAGCGTCCCAAAAGGTAGCAAAACACGTTTTGCTTTGCAGCTTCGCGATCGAGGCATAGTGACGAAGAAAGTTTAACTGCTACGGAAATCGACACCACAGCAGAAGTGATCAAGTCGCGAGTATCTTTTCACAGCAGTGTACCACCAATCGAGCGTGCTCCATCTTTGCACAAGATTCCTGGATCAGAAGAAATTCTTGTAGCAACTCCTGCTGCTGTATTATACACGGTTAGAAATGTTTTGTTGTTCATGCGAATTATGCGAATTATGCGATCACATTTAACCTTGCTTCCATTTCAAACTAAGTTTTAACCGATGTCCTTTCATTTGAGGAGCGACTAAAAATAGTGTGCCGTGATTGCTGGTCTACATTAACGCTTAATAGCTGATCCCAGAAATTTATGTTCATCTTAAATACTTAGTAACCGGTTGGTTCGGTATAACGCCTTCAATACTATGATCTGTCTATCACAGTGCTCCGCAACCGGTGTGCCGCAAGACGATGCTGGGTGTGCCGCCGCAAAACCGTAACTTTTTGTTTTAAAATTGTTTTTGTGTATTTTAACATTCTAGTAAACGATACAGTTCACAACACCAAACTAAAGCTACACTATCCATTGGTGTTTTATTACGTCATAATATACTTTACATTCGTGTTTTATTACGTCATAATGGCTTAATCGGCCCGGTGTGGACCCAAGAGGGTTTTTGTGCCGCCCGCGAACTAACTTTTAAATTTTAGGTGTTTACCTCAGGTGGAATACCCTGTCAGACCACTGATTTTAAGAAACAATTATTCTTTATTAGTAATGGCTAGAAATAAATGCGACGTTTTAATCGTATGATGGAAATAGTTCCTCCTGGTGAAATCAGCAATTCCAATTGTTGCGTCAAATTTTTCAATTGTTTCGGCATTGTATGCCATTGTTTTCGACATAGAAGTTTACTGCACTTGGTATTTTTACTTTGCTACACCGTCTATCTGTTTCTTGTTTATTGCATTGCAAATGTTTTATGCACATTATATGGCATAAACGCACAACATTTTCAAGGACATAATATTTTTGTTCATATTACTTTTACAAAAAAAGTTCCAATAGTACGGCCCTTTACCAACGTAAAAAATGTTTTTGGCCCTCAAAGAAGTTTAAGACCCCTAGATTAATGCGTTTTTAGGCTTTCAAAAATTCAAATCGCATTTTTTGGTTCGGTGTGCCGCCGAACATTTAACTCATGTATGGTGTGACGTGTGCGAAAAAAGGTTGCGGAGCACTGGTCTATCAGGAAGTAGGTCGATTCGTCTTGGTAGGTTCCGTGAGATAGAAAATCAGTTGGCATGCCAGGAAATCCATTTCGTGTAACCTTATCATGCTTGCTAACCCCTACATTAACTTTTTTACATTCATGCAAGTTCCCAGAGTTCACCAATAATCCTGTGGGCAAAAAAAAAAGTACGCAAATATCCCGATAAACCTCAAAATGTTTAATTTTATTCAATAACTGCTGTAGCAAAAACTACGACTACATACCAAATGTAAGTTAAAGAGAATATTGATTTGCATAACCAAGCAATTAATACATAACACCCGTTGCAGGTACCCATTGCTCGAAAGTTATTTGTTGCTGCGGTTTGGTTGGGCACGTTGCTTTGCATGGCAGTCTCCGCATTGTTTGGGCTGACAACTGTTGACAAATCCATGGACGTCGTTTTATCTTGTGCTGTCACCGCTGGTGTTTATACCACACTTGTTCTGGTTTTGGAATGCGTTATAAGGGCATTCATTTTCCACCAAGGCAACTTTTTGAGTCTCGCAGCAGCCTTTTTACAAAACGAAGACAATCGTTCGTCAGAAGGATCAAACAGTGGTGAAGAATTTCAAGCAAGCGAAATCGAAATTCCAACATTTGAATAAAGTTTATTTTTGTGCAGTTTGTTTGTTTTGCCCGTAATGTTTTTGTTGCTTGTTTGAATACATCGTGGTTGATGCAATAGTTTTGTTCTAGTTAGGTGGACGAAAGGTAGGCCTACATCCAAACAAAACAGCAAGTTTTGCAAGGGATGGGCCAAAACTGCAATTGTTCTGTTTTGTCGAGCACCGAGCATCTCACGTTAACGGTCGTGGCATTGTCACGTCATAAACATTCCCTATTCCACGCTAGTTTTGTAACTTTCCAAGGACCCTTACGTCACCTGCGGAGTATGTACAGGCCCCAGAAGTACGCATTTTTAAAAAGTCATTTTTGTTCTTAGATACCCTTTCGAACACTAGCAGTGTATAAATATGCAAATTTAATGCTCGGGTCAATTTGTGCAACTGTTGGCCGAGCATCAAAAACAGCGATGCTCGGTGCCGAGTACTCTGGTTCTGATGTTCTTATTTCCGTTGTCAACTGTCTGCAAGTCCGTTGAATAATTCTTTCCTCTGTTCAGTTGGTAACTTCAAATTAGTTCTAACCAATATTTCACAGGGTCAAAGTGAAGTTTCTCGCAGGAAAACACGAGTGCCCAAGACAGGATTTGAAACCAGAACCTTGTGAACACAAGATAGTTGCACGCTATACAACCATTTTTGATGGTATTGCTTCAAGATCCCGAAGTGTTGGACCACTTCCTCTTCAACCTTTTGTTTTGCATTGAGTTTAAAAAATAAAAGATACAGGCAAATAAAGATAGAAAGCGACGATAGTAATCACGCACTGATGTGTGACGTGTCTAGCCATGCGTATCGTCAGCTGTAATTTTTTCAATCAAAATACTATTTTAGTCGGTCGTTCAGTCATTAATATAACGTCTTAACACCTCAAAGAATGGAAAATTTGAGCTCATGTGGCTGTAAAGGCTGTCGGACGTGTTTACTTTGTGAGACAGAAACTAATAACGGAACGACAAATTCGGTAAGAAACTGCAGTCTTTCTGAATCTGACACTTTTGTCTTACATTTCTACATTGAATTTCAGAATCATCAAACATTTTTCTACTCTCCATTCTTGAAGAAAGCTTTGCACCTTATAAAGGACCATGATCAAGAAATTATGGCGGTGAATTTCCCAGGGGTAACAGTTTTGGAAAACTTTATTTCTGAGGATGTGGAAAACATGTTGGCGACCTGTATTGATTCCTCACCATGGAAACAATCTCAGTCTGGTCGAAGAAAGCAAGATTATGGACCCAAAGTTAATTTTAAGAAGCAAAAGATAAATGATAGATGCTTCAACGGCCTGCCTAGCTACATTCAAGAAGTTGTAAACAAATTGAAAAGCATAGAAGAGCTTTCTGATTTTCAAACTGTTGAACAATGCAATCTTGAATATGATTCTACTAGAGGTTCTTCTATAGATCCACATTTTGATGATGATTGGTTGTGGGGTGAAAGGCTGGTTACCCTTAATTTATTGTCAGATACATGGTTAACCATGTCCCTATCCAGCAAAGAGACTGTTCCAGTACAAATGACTCAATTGTGTGATCTAGGGGGTCTGGAAAGATATATACAGACTGAGTTACAAGCAGATGAATGCAGCAATGACAATAAATCGCCGTGTTTAACCTATCATGATTTAATAGTGAAAATCCCCCTACTAAGAAGGTCTTTGGTTATTCTCAGCGGAGAAGCAAGATATAAATGGAAACATTCCATTCAAAGGTACTGTCTTCATTAATATAATGTTTGTTTAAAAAATGCTAACCAATTACTACAGGAAGTTTCAACAAACTGTATTTTTGTATGTTGTGATTTATATTATTAAGAATGTTATATACTTTATTGCTTTTTAGGAAAGATATTCATGGAAGAAGACTGTGCTGCACATTTCGAGAACTTTCCACCCAGTTTTTGGGAGAAAATGACTTGCATGAAACTGGAAGTAAACTTTTAAAAATTGCTTCATCATTTCAAGGTGAAGTAGTGCTTTAACTTTTAAACCTGACTTTTTCTACGTTTTTATAATTGGTTTTATCTGTTATAAAAGGTTTATTTGAAATCAACAATGCTCATATACTTTTTTGCACAGTAGCAGTTTGTCTGAAATTATGAAACAAGAATGTTTTCAATAGTTTGGATCTTCAATGTCTGTTATTTGTTTTCCCAAATGCTTTTCTTCAAATTTTGCCAGTTGCTTTACAAGTCCTCTGTTTGGCCGAATCATGAATTTGCAAGATCTCATGTGTCTCCAAGCATCCTGTTAAAACACACACTTATTGTTAGCACCACATGCATTACGTACATTCCAAACCAAAAACATTTAGCACATTCTTATATCTTTAAATTTAGTCAGCTTATCTTCAGTAAACATAACATGTATTTCTGGTACAACAAGTTCTAATAAGCAACTTGGTTTTATTCTTTGCACCATTACACCTATTTACTGGTAAGGGCTTTTGAATTTTAAATTTGTAATAGATTTTAAATTCAGCAAACTACTATGGAATAGAGTGAATTTTAGTATACCGAGTATGGTACATCACATAGAGTTGTAAATAACTATGTGTTAATCATATTGAACATATTTGTCATTTTAACTTTGGGGTTTAGTTTGGTGGCCTTGTGTAATTTGGATTGCTATATATTTCCCTTGAAGTAAAAGGCATTTGTCCATAAAATGCTTACCCGCATTGGCCATTTGTAGTAGGACATAAGATACAGGATACAGGCTGCTGCACTTCGGCTGATTCCATTGCTAGACCATACTAGGATTGTTCTTAGTTCATTCCTGTTTGTATCTGTATGCGAATGGTGAAGATTTTGTATTTTAACACTTGAGAAGATTTGTAGGTAAAAGCATTATTCACATGATTTGGTTCAATGTTCGTTTTTTTTGTGCCTCACCTATAAAACTGACAATTTTGTCGATATAACTCGTAAAGTCTGCATCGTCAGTGTCATCAATAGGAACATGCAAATAGGTATCTGTGTTGGATTCAGAAAAACTGTAAAAAAAATATTTCCAATTAGTACTCTATTTGTAGAGCTTGACACCATGTTTGTTGAAATGCAAACAAACTAATTTGCTGTTAACTATAGTGTTAAAACTAGCACATGTAAAATGCCTAAACCTAATTTTCAAGATTTCAAAAGCACTCAAAATTTAGTGGAAAGTTTTGTTGTACTGCTGTTACACACAAATGAATGGTTCATCTTTTTATTTGTACCTGGGATAAATCAGAAACAAAAATATTTCCCTAATTGTTGGATGGTGTTAGGTTTGCATCAGGCAGGTTATTGAATAAAAAACCTATGACTTACAACATGTCTTTTTCATGGGAGAGATTGATGTGTGCTCTTATCTTGAGTTCCTTGTGGATAAATTTGTCGTGGGCCTGTTTGCTTGATCCAATGTACATAATGCCAGGCAAAACTTCACAAGGAAAGGTTTGAATACTGTCATATTCCTATAAAATATAAAGCCTTGATAAGGCGTTACATCGTATGCTTGTCCAGTGTTTTTATCCAGGGGTATAGTTTAGCAATCCAATGAAACTGATGACCTGCTTTCCGAAAACTAGTTTTTTCACACAAAATAGATTAGTTTGACTTTAGACAGAAAGAAAGATCTGAGCTTTCTAGTTATTTTAGTTTTTACACAACTGGTTAATCTGCAATACCACACTGACATTTTACAGCTGCGATTTCTCGAGTCAAATAGTTTCTGCACAGTAAAGCATCAAAGTATATTTTTTTCATAAAATGACCAGAACAAGTTGAAATGAAATTGTGGTCCTATTGTATTGGCTAGGATCAAAATACTAGAACAAAACCCTTAGCAAATTTTAAGATGGTTTCTTTGATATTCCTCATAAAAAATTTACTATTTATTGCTGATACATATATTACTTTTTTACTGTTTATCAAAAGCCTTTGTGACCCCCAGTAAAATGGCAAATGACCCCAAATCCACAGGTTTAAAACTACTGTGCTAGTCCAACTCAATATTTGAAATTTTGGTCCATGTTTCAGAAATTCTATGAAATCAACCACATATGAAACACAATAAATTTAAAAACTGCTTACTTGAGGCATGTAAAGTATTTTCTGTGTCCTCAGAAAAGGATACATTGCAGAGAAGTCTTCATAGCCTCCTCTTAGTATTTTGACTGGATTTTTGCTTCCACTATTTGCCATTACTGAGGCACAGTAGACAGCAGAATCTAGAACAGAGTTCAATACATTTGAAGATTATTTATATTATAAATACTCAACTCAATACATGTACAACCCTGCACAATTCATCGAAAATTAATAAATTGTTTTTCAAAAGATATGATCTAGTTTATTTCTTGTTCTGTGGAGGACAAGGACACTAAGCATTGTTTTTGATGGATGTTATATGATCTGAATTCAATGCATATTAGCACAATGGGTATCCTGAAATCGAAAAAAAAGTAACTCCTCTTATCTTATTTTTCATTACTCACTTTTTTCCCTCAATGACCGGCAGTTGCTGTCATAAACAATGACATGAGTTTTGCATTCCAACTCAGCATCATATGGAACTTTGTAATTCCCATCTTCATCCAATGGTGCTCTCTTTGCTGTTACAACATGGCTCTCGTCGTATTCTGCCTTGTTTCGAGCATCTGTTGTAAAATTCTATAAATGTTTTTTTATATGGTTCAGTTGTAAATTAAAATAAACATTAGTTGTTGGCTGTATAGTTGCCTTACAATAGCAAGGTGGATATATTATAGTTAAACTGTACTGCAAAATAATGAAGCTGAAGTTGCACAATAATCCCAACAACATGATTGTTTTAGGACTAAAACATATACCAAAACCGTAGGTTACAAGGCAAACTTTTGGTGTTGAAAAAGTTATAGATTCTAAGGTTAAACGGACAAAAACAAATACGGACAAACATAAACTATGACAACCCAATGTAGTTGTACCAAGGTTTACCTAAAAGAAGCAGAAAGTTTTGGTCACTTAAACAAGGATAAACCGTTTGTTGATTCAATATATTATACAGTTCCGTTGGTTCAATTAGCACAATTTTAGCCATGTTTCCTGAATCGCCGCCTATTTTGTTTCAAGATCCAAGAGTACTCAGATATGAAAACAGCTGGAAATAAGAGACAGCGCTCAGGGTCCATAGTAACTTGTATGGTTTCTGTGTGATGAATGTGTGCATTGTGCAAAAGTTTTCTGCAGCATGCATCAGACATCACAAATTTAGTAGAAAATCCTTTCTTTTAACTTGTGTGTCCTAACAATCAGTCATTATTCTCCAGACATCTCTTTCGTGTAACTTGTGGTTGCAGCGCCAACAAAAATTTATGTTAAGCCAGGTGCTACAAAATAAATTCAATAGTGTTTATTACATAGTTTACACAAATGTTGTATCAATAATGAGGTAATCATAGTGTACTCATGTGTCATAATTATACTATAGTTGACCTAGAAGAGCGGGATTTACGATTTATGTGTGACTGTGTGTGCATAAAATAGAAAAACAAATAATTTTTGGATACCATGACAACCACAGTTTTATTTCGTTTTTTGCAATTTCTGTGAGCATAATAGAACCAAAGTCCATATTTGTAAAAAAAAAAACAGAGCTCATAAATTGTATTGGCTCTGAGAAAACTGGAAAAATTTAGCACCCCGACGAAAGTAAAAAATTACAAAAATGCCGCCTTAAGAAAACACGTAATGCAGATCGGCGTGATCAGCACAAAATTGACCTTGATGAAATTTACGAAGACAGAAGTGCTGGTGAAGAGTTTCTTGTCGTATTTTTTGTAGCTAGCATTAATATGGGTTTAAAATGAGTGGTATACTTAACGCAGTGATGTTTTGTTATATTTTCACGTTGTGATTTGTCGAATAATAGTTGGAAAATTGACTGCCTGTTTACTTTCAATTCAATCTTATTTCGTATGATCTGCTGCAAACACATTTATTTTATTGTTTTTAAATCAACACAAACAGGGTTTGGACTTTAAACATTACCTAACTTTTCCTTTATCTAACTTATTGTCAAAAATGGCAAGTGTTGCAAAGCAATTTCTCCGCCCATCAACTGTGAACAATCTCACAAAGTTGGTGCGAAACTTTTCTGTTACTGGACAGGTAAATTGTGACCTTGTGATTTTTATAATGTGTTTTCCATTAGCCATTAAATAACATTTATGATTTTACAGAACAATTACAAGGTAGCAGTCCTGGGTGCTTCTGGTGGAATCGGTCAGCCCATGTCCCTTCTTCTTAAGCAAACACCAGCCATTAAACAGTTGGCATTGTATGATATCGCGCATACCCCAGGTGTTGCTGCAGATCTTAGTCACATTGACACTGCTGCCCAAGTTAGTGGTAAGTTGAATGCATCATGTAGCTTAATCAGCAAATGCGTTTCAGAAAATTTAAACAAAATCTTTATTATAGGTCACATTGGAGCTGAACAATTGGGAGATTGTCTAACTGGCAGTGATGTGGTTGTTATTCCTGCTGGAGTACCTAGAAAACCAGGTATAATATTTAAAATCTCCAAGACCTTAAGATTTTGCAAGCAATAGATGTATAATGATATTGTTACCAGTTGCTAGGGTCTACCTTCTAATGTCGTCAGAAAGTTACAGAATATGTATTAAAGCAAAAGCATTTTATCCTTTTTACTTTTTCTAGGTATGACAAGAGATGATTTGTTCAACACCAATGCCAGCATTGTTGCAGACTTGTCTAAAGCTTGTGCCAAATACTGCCCAACTGCCTTTATTTGCATCATTTCCAACCCTGTAGGTCCTACATCTTGTTAGACACCTCTTTGTGTTTTAACTTGTAAACTTTGTATTGCAGGTGAACTCCACTGTTCCAATTTGTTGTGAAATCTACAAAAAGAGTGGTGTATCTGACACAAGCAAAATCTTTGGCGTCACTACTCTGGATGTTGTCCGATCCAATGCTTTTATTGCTGAAGCTAAAGTGGGTTTTCAGTGTTTTAAATGACATACCGTTTAACATATAGATCAGTGGTTCTCAATGTGTGTTGCAGAGCAGGTGTTTAAAACTAGATTGGGGCACTGCATAAAATTTGGTGTAAATGTAACTACACAGCAAATTTGCTCATGTACTTCATTAAACAACCAACATAAGGATGATGTAGATAAATAGCGTGACCCATAAATAAATATATGTCAAATGTTTTGTTAAAGCGGTGTTTTTCAAACACCTGGCTGCCAAGTGTACCAATTTGAAGCAGAACTAGATATAGTTGTTGTTCTCACATTTTTTTATTAAATGTTAAATTGTCCTTTTTATGATAAACATGTCTTCTCTTGCAGGGCTTTGATGTATCGAAAGTGAATGTTCCAGTTATTGGTGGACATGCTGGAATCACAATTATCCCAGTCATTTCTCAATGTTCACCGTCTTGCAGTTTTGAACAACCTGCCTTGGAGGCAATTACTGAAAGAATTCAAGATGCTGGAACTGAAGTTGTGAAGGCTAAAGCTGGCGCTGTATGTATAACATATTCTGTTATAATTCTGTATCCATGCACATGAATGTCAATTACACAAATGCTTTAAGGAGCCCTTGGGTGCATTGCTAAATGTGCCAAAAATAAGTTTGTTTGCTTATGTTTTTGATATTATCACTTTCTTTTAGCAGTTTTCTCAACAGACTCATGAGTTAATTCAAATTCTATCAATTGCTTTATGCTGCTTATTTCTAGGGATCTGCAACTCTGTCAATGGCATATGCTGGTGCACGATTTGCTGCATCTGCTTTGGATGCATTGTCTGGAAAAGATAATGTAGTGGAATGTGCCTTTATACAATCCAGCATAACTGCTGCAACATACTTTTCTACACCACTGCTGCTTGGAGTAAGTATAAAAATAATTTATTTGTTACAAATATTCTGTAATATTATGGTTACCAATAATGATTTGTGTAGCCCAATGGTGTCAAGAAGAACTTTGGTTTGGGCAACTTGAGTGATTACGAAAAGAAATTGGTGGATGCATGCGTACCAGAGTTGCAGAAATCTATCAAGAAGGGTGAAGAATTTGCTGCAAACTTCCACTAAAACTTCAAAATTTACCCAGTTCTTTTCAAGTTCCAACTTTCAATCAAGATATTTCCTAGGAAAATGTTCAGCCTTGTCCAGTATTGCAATACGGGATATAGCAGTTATTGTGTTCTTTGATTGTTCAAAAGCTAATAAATTTATCAAGTCGTTTGTTGGAAATTGAGCGGTAGTAGTGAGCACGACTCCAGGAAGTTTCTTTGCGGAAATGGTTGTTCAAAGAATCCCTAAAAATGAACAAAACCTACATTTTTTTACAGTTTCCGGGGTAAGTTTTAATAAATATAGACTTGAAAAATGCAATAAAAGTAACCAATGTGTAGTCCAATTTTGTACGAGGTATTATTCTATTTGCGAGCGCCGGTCGTCGGCAATCGTTATGAAAACGAGTTGCCGAAGAAGGCGCAGTAACTAGGAGCGTATCTATAGAAGCGAGGGGTCGTAATGTGATCTTTCAGTCTGTTGCTCGTCTGAATCGATTCTGGTAAGGATGTTTTGTCTGCTTGTTGATATCAATTGTAAGAATGCATTTAAACGTAATTTAAAGACCTACACCGTATCATTACCCTGTTTAAATTGCTAGGTAGGCGACTGTTAACATCTGCTGTTTGCTGTTTGGTTGATTGCATAATGTTCAGTTAAATTGTTCATAAGAATGCACTTTCTCACTATATAATGTTAAATAAAGTTAGTAAAAATGTAAGAGCCATTATATGTACAATACCATTCTTTGATGTACAAATCTATATTTATGGAAAGTGGAAAAAGCAAAATGTTGCTAAAATGCCATAACTCTTTGTAATTTAAATATGTTGTAAAGGAAAATATCTTAGCCAAAGTTTGCATTTGAAAATTTGTGTTCCAAAATATATAAAAAACTGTAGAATGTTTTCTGATCATATGTTTAAACAGGTGCAGGTCAAAAATTAAGGATTGTTCATCATGGGTCGGCCAAGAGTAGTCAAGAAGTTTTCCAAAACAGTGGATGTTAATCAAGGAAAATTGGGAGGCAACAAGACAGATTATAGATCCACATTTGTTGAGCACAGGTTGGTACCAACTTCTGTTGTTTCAAAAATTATATAAAACACAGGTGCATCTAAAATATACAGATCACTTGGATTGCTTGGTGCATTATTAACACAGCCTGGCGCACCTTTGCAACACTTGGTGCACCTTTATATCGCTTGGTTCACATTTATATCACTTGGTTCAACCTTTTATGGCTTGGTGAACATTTATATAGCTTGGTGTGCATTTATTAGTGATGGGACGGGTACCCGGTACTCGGTACTCGGTATCAATGGTATCGAACGATTTCAGTGGTATCGATACTCGTACTCGGTATCGAAATATTTTGTCCCAGTTTTCGATACCAACATGCGAGTACCGAAGGTCGGTTTACAACATAAAAACACAGGCAACTTTATGCCAAATTTGCTTTGGACAACACAAAATCGGGAAAAAGTTCCGCCCGGTTACGTATATTTTTTTCGCTATTGTGTGGAGATTACATTTTTCGGCATGTGTGTGTGCACGCCTGTACCCCGACTATGGTAGATAAATTTGCCAGTGATTTATAACTAAGTACAACAATGTACTTAAGTACTCGGTAATCGTACTCGGTATCGAAGGCATATACATGTGGTACTCGTACTCGGTATCGGTACTCGCTTCAAAACCTGGTATCGTCCCATCACTAGCATTTATATCACTTGGTTCACCCTTATATCACTTGGTGCACCTTTACGCCATTTGGTGTACCTTTATATCGCTAGGTAAAGGTACGCGTAGCATTATACAGGTGCACCAAGCAAAACAAAGTTGCACCGTGAGATATAAAGTTGCACCGGCCAAAATAAAGGTGCACCAAGTGGAATAAACGTGCACCAAGCGACATAAAGGTGCACCAAGCGGCATAAAGGTGCATCAAGCGATATAAAGGTGCATCATGCGATAGAAGGGTGAACCAAGCGATATAAATGTGCACCATGCTATATTAAGATGCACCAAGTAATACCAAGGTTCACCAACGGATGTAAAGGTGCACCAAGCGATCTAAGTGATCCAAGCGATCCTGTATATTTTAGATGCACCGATAAAACACACATATTAATATTCTTGATATTCACAAGTCATTTTTATTACTGTGTGAGTTTGGGCCATAAGCAACGGTTGTAAAAAAATATTATTGTCTTTACAACATGTAAATGCTTTATCATCTTCAATTGGTTGTTGTGCAATTTGCTATATTGCAGTTTAAAGTATTATTTTGGGAATAATGGTTTCCAAGTTTGTAAAAATGATTTCAATCGACCAACCAGGTTTCTCCTGACTGGAGCAAGATTGCCAAAATAAAGCCTTATAAAAATAAAAATAAACATTTCATGTATTAATATATTAGGTAATATATAATGTTTTAATGGTTTTTATATCAGAGACTTTTCACCTCCCAAGAATCTCAAACCACCTCCAACACCACCAAGACCAAGGTTTCCTGCAATGCAGTCAGAAACCACAACCAAACATAGTTATGTCCAACAAGATGTTACTTCAAAACGAGACATGATAATCCCTGTAAGTTAAATCACCCTGTTTGTGTTTGCATGTCCTGAAGACCATTTTCTTCTCAACAGGAAGCAAAGCATGTTGTTTCTGATGAGCCTTTGAGCAGTGTAACAGAATACAGAAATGAATTCCCAGCTAAGCCTGTGCTTCCTGCCATTTTTGTTGTGAGTGCTGATTAGGCCTACCATATTTTAATCACCGAAGTGGCACGTATATTATTCATGAGAATATTATCAGCTAATTTTTGAGCCTAAAGAAAATGTAAGCATATGCACTCAATCGATATAATCAAGTATGAAAAAAGTTTAACTTTTTTTTTAAAAAATGCAATCAACAATTATTACAATGTACACTAACAATATCTTTGTGATATAAGGCGTGCAGTTGAATTTATATGAACAGTTGTAAAGCTGATATTTAGTTCACAGTGAATCCCAAATTCATTGTTACTATAAACCATTGCTAATTTGTAAATACATGGTAAAACAGTTGCATATTTGCATATTTCTTTTGAATGGGAACCCAGTACAATAATAATTCTTTATTTATTAATGCAGAGACCCAAAACAGACGCAGACTTTCAGAGCAGCCAAGTTAAGTTCGATGACAGAACAACGAACAAGCAATCCTTTCAAGATTGGAAACCGGAATTAAGGAAACGATATGGGGAATTCCCTACATACACAGCTCCGCTTCTTTACCCCGACAAGCGAGCCATGATGGAGGACCCTGATGTCTTTAAGTCGAGAAGTCAAATTGACTTTCCGTACAAGACGATTCCGAAACCTGAAATGGTGAAGGCCATGGAACCTAACATCAAAGTGGGAGAAGGTAAGCCTACAAAGTGCTGTTGACCATCAATTTTTAACCAGAGTCCTTAACCCAACATTGAAAATCGTGTTGTGTGCTCGACCAAAGTAAAAATGTTGTTTTTGTTACGTCATATACGTTTTACGTCATCATATATCCAGAATTAGTGTGTGGTAATGCCCTTTGTTCTGTCAAACAAATCACGTATTCCGATTCCATGAAGTGGACCAATAAACACTCGCAAGCTTACAATTAATAGGGTTTTGTGCACTGTCGTTAAAGAGGAGTGACGGTAGCTGCATGTTGATGTGGTCAACAGATATGACCTTACTCGCCCTAAAAAAAAAACACAAAAAAACTTGTTTGGTGAAAATTCTAGTGCAATTAAGACACAAAAAAGAGATACAAAGTTGAGCCTGACAAGATAACCGAGTGGTTAGCACAACTGCCTTTTGTTCACAACATTTTGGGGGGTATGATCCCGATAGGTTGATTCAACGGATTTTAAATTTAATAGGCAGCTCGACGGCGGACAACTGTGAGCCTAACGTTTTTTGACATTGTCCGCCCACCGAGTTCATTGGTCCTTTAGTGTCTAGCACAATTTATTCATCTTGCCAAATTTTGGTGTAGTTGACTGTTATCAAATTCCTTGTCGGGTTTGTCATTGTATTGCTCGCGTTACCTCGGTTACAACAAAAGTGTGTGCTTGTCTGAGCGGTCCTGCCGGTTTTTGTCGTTGACTTAAACAAAATTTATCACATGCCAATGGGAAATTTGTTAAAACTTTTGGATTTTTGTCCTCACAATATGCTAAAATAACTCATTCTTTTTATCACAAATGGTTTGGGGTTTCAATTTATCCTTTATCCTCATTTTGCAACTTGAAGTGTCGTAGCAATTTTTTTGTGAGTTTAGTGGTTTTGCTTATGTCAACTTTTGCGTGGAAAATGCTCCACGCGAGGCTTTAGTGTTTTGACAGACAGAATAGGCCAAGAAGCAACAAATCCTGACATTATAAGATTGGCATCAAATCATTGTATATAGGCATAAAATTTGAAGATTAGGATCATCCAAATCGACTAAATGTTTTTTGGACACGTTAAGTATAAACCCTACCGGTGAAGCAGATTTTGCCTCGATACATAAATGCCTGTATATACAAGTTTGCTGAAATCTCAGCAATTAAAAAAAATAGCGGCAAGAGTTAGTGCTTTTTTGCGTTTTCCTGCTAGTTTGTTCAAGATTGGAAAAAAGTGTTGCAACATACAGAACAATAACCCATAATAAATTTATTAAATTTCTCACGTACGTTTTTCAAAATATTGAATATGTGCGAGATAAGATTTTAAACTGTTTTTAAGCGTTTTTCTTCAAACTGGTTCGCAACGGTTGATTGCACACAGCTCGTTCGGTACCTGCTTTTTCTGTGTGTATTTATGGGACGGTTGTCTGTTTATTTGTTACTCCCATATTTGGACATTAGCTGTTTACTGTTAACTTGTATAAAGTAACTTATTGTGAGTTTACTTACATTGAAAACATACCCTTTTTGCTGAAACATTTAGGTTCAAACTTTCTGATCATGTACAGAAGTACAGTACAGAAGTTGGTTTTGACCCTACATTTTCAGTACTTTATTAGTTATCACCAATGTTAAAATAAGTTTCACATTCTTTGATTTTTAGTTTATGCATGAGTGACTTCGCCATGCTGTTGAAGCTCAGACATTGACCTTGTATTAGTGTTCAACAGTAATTGTTCGACTAATGTTTAGGACAACTTTTTTAATGACTTGTTACATATGTACATGCATGCACATGTTGGTTTATTATGATCCTGTTATTTGTTTTTATTTTTAAGATAAACTTGTGTTGTAAATAACTGTATGAGTTTATTTTATCCAAACGAAACATTGTTTACCAACCAGTATTAACCATTGCAGGGGAGCGCAACCTGCAGACTACACATCGGTCAGCTTTCCAGTTCTCACCTAAAGACGCAACCCGCACATTAAGCATGAGACCGGGCCGCAACACAAAGTCGCTAGCCCAGCGGCAGATGGAGTTGACCACCAAATACCAGGCCGACTTTCCTCACAGAAAGAAGTATCCACTGCCACCAAAACCAACCACACCTGCCCCCGACACCCTCGAGATTAAAATGAATGATAAGTATGTTCTTAAACAGAGTTTGTAAACGTTTCGGTATCAGACTTTTTTGCCTCGGCATAACAATTTTATCATTTGATCAATTTGACTTAGATAATGAAAACGGTATGGAGATTTATTGTGTGTTGTTTTGATCCGTTTGCGGGGTAAGAAACACAGTTGTAGGGATTTTCCAAAAGCAAGACTGTTAGTTATTTGTAAGGTTGTTCTTACCGCAAAAGGGGTAAATTTTGATATGCAATCAAAAGTTATGTGGACAAGTTTATGGTGCCGGCTGGGATCGTATACATTACGTAAGTGAGTTGAATGGGTTTGTATCATTTTGCTATGCACAGTACCGGCAACGTTTCAGGATATTTTGCTAATTTTATTGGGACCAGGTTAAGTAGAACAATTCTGATGTTCTAAATCTAAAAGGTGTGACTCGCGTTATTGTTTTAGAATCGCATATGTCACAAAATAACTTACATTTTGTTGCCGACCAACATAAGGTCATAAGCTAAGATAACCGTTATCTTCCTGTAGTTGCGTGTTCGAAACCGAGCAGCGGAAACAATATCACGGTTGGGATGTGAAGAAGTTTCCTCGGCCAGGTGCCTCCAAACTTCAGGATAACACAGAAATCTCAAAAGACCCGATGCAAACAAAGTCCACGATGGGCGTAAGTTATACTACCTTGATTAAATGTAAATACTTACAATTAATAGTTTCGAGGACAGCAGAAATTTTGAGTTAAGTTTAATTTGCTTGGTGAATGTCAACATAGCAACTCAATTACAGTAAAACAATCACCAAGCCGGAATTAGCTGCGCAACATTGAAACTTTATGGAGCGCAACATAAAGTGGGGGGCACAATTGGTGGATAATGGCTGAACGCGCTGCAGCTGCACCGTATTTTCTTCTGTTTGTTGGGTCACTAGTGTTTTTCACGACTTGCAGGCATTTTCTTGCCGCTAAAACGTGTTCCCAACCCAACAGACTACACACAACACTTACGGTGTTCAATTATTCGCAGCGCGATTTCACCCCCAAGGAGATTAATGTAGAACGCCCGGGTCCGAACGACCGACCACAATCGAATCGCGTCGAGTTTAGAGGCAAATTCCATGGAACCACAACCAACAAGAGCTTCTACAAAGACTGGGCGCCCAAACGCCGCCCAAGATTCGGAGACTTCCACGAGCATTACAAGCAGATATACATCCCAGCCTATGTTCGTATGATCCATTAGTGTTTATTTGTTAGCTAGTAAACGCGCCCTATTGCTGACGTTTTTGAACCTCATCAAATGGACTACACTACCGGCTATGCAGTGGCCACAAAATCGTGGACGCCACCTCCTATGATTGTGACGACAATGTTTCTGCGATAAAACGCAACGAAAAACTTGCCGCGATGATATTACCAGCATAAAATTGTTGCAATAAATAAACCACAATGGCATTTCTGCGATGCAATTGGCACGATAAAACTTGCTACGATGAATGTACCACGAAGAAATTGCTGGAATGTAAAAACTTCGTCGCAAATACCACGCGCATTTCCACTACAGTATCAATAATAATAAGCAGCATTTTAATTAAAAGCATTTGGTGGTAATGCTTGTCAATAACTTATATTTCTCGTTGGAGGTGGTATAAGCCCAAGAAGTTGGTAAACACTGCATTAGTTACTCTGACGCAATTTTGTTAAAAGGTTGCAAAAAGTCCACACAGACTCTAACAGAATCAACACTCTCATGTGATAAAGTGAAAGTGTTTTAACAGCTGAGGCCCGCACTTGAGCATTCCACCACCACGAAGTCGACGTTCGTAGAGAAATCGGGCCGTCCTCGAACTTCAATGAAACCAGAAACGAACACCATTGACACATCGCAACAGCACGACTTCAACACTGTATCTGGCATGTGCTACCAGTAAGTTGTTATTTTTTTGCTATTTTGTCCTTTGCCACAGTAAACAATATGGGCTTTGTAAGTGTATCAGCAAAAACAAGCTTTACGGCGGAAAACAAACTTTGTTTTAGTATTTGATGAGGCCTACATGGTAAAGTTAAAATATATTAAAAAAATAAGGACATATTGAACAGTGCTGTAAATATGTTGTGAGCAATGTAGGCCATACTGTGCTACAAGTCGAACAGTTTAGGTGGACATAAAAACGTGTTAAAAGTGTTAAAATTGCTCGTGTTGGAATTCAGAACACCAGCGAATGTTTTACTATGCTTTGTGATCGTTTATTTAGGGTTATTCCCAATGAACTGGAGTGCCGTAATGTGGCTGCATTATCCTGATACTGTCAATGTCTTGTCACCAGCTGCACTATCTGCAGCTTACATCCCATTTTATGATTTTATGCTCTTTTTCTATGTGATTTTTAAACCTTTTTGAAAAAAAATTTTCAGGTACCCGCCAGAGTCTGCGTACGAGATTGAAGACTTTGTTGTCAAGTGTTAAGATTAAGTAGGAGTTCATGCAACTGTTCGGCAAGTAAATGATTGCGCCAGTTTTTAGTTTCCACACCTCACGCGTAAACACGCTTTCCACTTAAAATTCTGAATTCACTTATTGCTTTCTCAATTCTCATGTGGCAAACGCACTTTTTCAATCCACGTTTCAACGTTTTGCTGTTGTGCTCACTGTGATTTTTTCTTTGATCATTACCACTTGGCTTTACCATGTTGCATGAACAACTAGAGCAGGTGCTATAACAATCTCAGAACAAGCAATTGTGCATAAAGGTTTCCAAAACAAGTTATATACATCAGATGTCAATTTTGTCGGTTCAAGCAAAAATCTTCGCCACACTTGACTGTTTAAAGATCGTTTTAAAACTTGCTTTAGTTGTGAAAATTATTTACATATGTCCAGTGCATTTCTGTTGTGAGTATAAAATGTATACATGCTCCTTGTAAAAAAATGTCTTTAATATTGGTTTATGAGCACAACCCCCACAGCCGCTACTTCACGACCAATTACGTAGCACGTAATTTATATACCCAGTAAAATTGTAGGGTAGACTATAGGCTTAACGTAGAATAGATAAACTCAAGCTTTCAAATTGCCTTAGTGACAGCCCTGCCGCTTCTAATTCCACTTCACAATGAGATTGTATCAGTCACATTGCCCTTCACTTCTCGTTATTTAAGAAACGTCTGACTTTGACGTGCCATCAATTAGTGATTGCCGCTCTAACAAAAGGGGCGATTAGGTTTACTTTTTAAATTCTGTCTGCCCTATCTTCGTTATCATTTCCACTAGTTTTTTTGTTTACTGTTAATGTTCCAGCTACGAAAATTAGGTGCCATTGATCTAAACCTATTCTACCATGCTTGTTTCATTGGTTGACGATGTATGTTTTTCTGTTGTTGTGTTTTTGCTTTTTTTATTTTGCTGTCCTGATCAAAAAAACAGTTAGTTTAACAGCGGACCTTTATAGTCACATATTTATCTGCACGGTTTTCTTGTGATATTTTTTGTTTCCGCTTCTGATTTTAAGTCTACTGTCAATAAGCACTTTTAGAACTTAATTAGGAACATTTTGCCCCATTTTTTTCCCTTGTGTACATATCTAGTTCCAATAATGCCAGCCTAACGACATATTATTTTTTTGCTAAAGCCTTGTCCAAGTGACATTGACAATCCAAAACCATGTCATTCCTCCAGGAAAAGTTCCTGAATTATGCCTTGCCGTGTGTTCATACTATTACTGTGAGCGTTGAATCTTTTTTACCTTTGTAATAAAATTTACCTAAAAATGTCTTCCATGTAACGTAAAGTAAAAGGGTTTTAATTTTTTAAGTCAAAATTTATGGGATTTTGTATTAAATAGGTTTTACTATTTTGAAATTGGTTAAATTCTTGTACCAATTGGCAAAAGATTTTCGAAAAAAATGACAAATCTTTTTTTAAAAGCCTAAGTAAAGGTTTACAGTATTCAAAGATTCGTCCAAATGTAATCAAGCAAAAATTAAACAGCATGTTTGAAACGCAGTAAACAACGTTTCTTTTTTTTGATTTTCCGTCTTCTCCATCGAACCTTTTTACCTGTGGAGCTTGCCGTTGTCATGTCAAACTACGAACAACGGTTTTTGATCAAATCAATGATTTTCCATCTGCAAGCTACAAGTACCGTCGGTAAGGATTTAAAGGCCAAGCCAAAATCCATACCTGGAAGCCTGACCGTCTGTTGAGGCCCGTGCGGTGCTTCCAGTAGAAAGTCGCTCCTTTGTCCGGTGACAAAAGCAGAGTCTGCCTGCCCTCGACGCGCTGCCACAATGCAAGAACCGACAGAAAAACTGTCGTTGAATGATTTCCAATGGGAATAGGGGGAGCTTTAATCTGAATCGGCGGGCGTGGGCCGTTTCGACGCTTTTAATGATTCATTGCAATTCGAATGCTCGCGAACCATTACGCGAATTACGTTTGATCCGTTTACAAAGCGGCATCGTAAATCCTTCACCTAATTGAATTTGTTGCGTTTTTTTTTCGCTGTAGCCCGACATTGCAAAGCGGGAAAACAGGGCATGACGTATTGCCACATGTTGCAGAGCAGAGGAGGGGGCGTAGTAGGACAAGTCAGGAAGTGTTACGACAGGATTATGGTCAATAACTTGGTATTGGTAATCAGGTTTAAATGCAAATTGATTTATTTTCCGAATTCAGGTTATCCCCTTTGCGAAATTGCGAGAAAAATAGATTTCAATTGCGGCATTTGTCGAGTTTGTTTTGGTGTATTTGGACAGACATTGCTTAGAATTAGACGATTCTTCACCTTAAGGTAAGGCAATCCTCGTGTAGTAATGGTGTGTGGACTTTTACAAAACACACAAGGTTTAACAAAAGTGTCACGTGTCGTTACAGGATTCGCCACTTACCGGACGATCGCCACTAATCACGTTGTTACTGTTGTTGAAAACTTTGAGCTAATTGTGCCATGAAACAAATTGGATCCTGCTGTACCTAGTGAATACAACTCTTCAAAGTTATGGATTGCCATCAGCATCAACAAGTCGCATTGTACAAAAGTGCATGACTGTCCTAATTGAAACGCAAACCATCGAAATGGGTTTCAATCCAAAAAGTTCAACTATGTACACTGCAATGCCAGTTTTTCTACTTTTCATAACCACATTCGTATCAAAAACGTCTTCCATTCCTGTTTCGCGTTTGACATCCCATCGCAAGATTTCCAAGGACTCGCTTTCGTTGATTGACAGTGAAAATGCTTTGGTAAGTCATCTAGAAAGCTATCAGGTCAAAATTGTACTTTTTATTAACAATTCGGCTTGTGTTTTCGTAAATTTTTTTGCCTTAGCCAATATGTCTAAAGCCGCTATCAATAAGCTATAAATTGACGTCACAATTTAACAAAAAAGATTTGCTTCACTTAGCTTGAAAAGAAAATTGAATAATAAAAATGAAAATAAATTGATTTAAGTATTTGCCACTGCAAAAGCAAAATCCTTGCTTTAAAAACGGGTGCCTGGTGAAGCACTGTGTTTTGCGTTATGCACGCAAGCACCAGAGTAAAAACTTTGACGCCGCCGTTTGACGCAAATTTACGCTCAGTGGCTGTTGTTGGTTTTTGATTTGATTTGTATAGATTATTGGCAGGTTTGTGGAATATCGCGTCTTTCCTCTAGGGAATATTTCCGCCATCTTTGCTGCAATATTTGTCAAGTATTGAGCTTTCCGCTTTGGTGTTTCTAACAAGAAACGTAAGAGCGCACAATTGGAATCAACCGAGTTGTTCCAATTTCAAAAGCAAATTGCCTTTTAATTCCTCAGCCAAACGCACGTTTATGATAATTGATCAAGCAACCGCTCCACAAAATGAACGGTTTGTTTCAGCAGCACCAAATTTACCAAAAAATTTTCACCAAGTTACCGCTATGTCAATACGCAGTTTCCAGAAGTAAACTCAAGCGCTAGCATAGCTGACTCAATCTTGACGTCAGTTGATGCTTGACGTCACATCAAATTGGGGTTTATACTGGCAACGTTACAGTCTACTTTTTCCAAAATTCTTCAAAATTTCGAACATTTATAAACGTTTTTTATGTCGTTATTTGGTGTTGATTTTCACAAATTTAGCCCGAATTTTTAACTTTGCCAAAATTATAATTTAAACAGTTTTGTCGTATTGTTATTTGGTGTTGGTTTACACAAATTAAATTTGACAGGTGTAGCCGACTGAACACATAAACAATTCGAAAGTAATAACTTTTTTTGTAAACGAGAAAGCAAAACGACGCGATTTGGTCGGAAACTTCCAACGGAAACGATTAAATATTAATCCACGGCCGTTAATTTTTAATTGCCCATTAAAAAAATTGGCCTGAAAGCAAAACCATAATCAATAGAATTGAAAAAAATAATTTTATTTGCCGAAGAACTCGTTTGAAGCTAAACCTCCTTGGCTGGTATACATAGTAGCCTACTTACGAACTTAAGACGTTTTAAAACAACTTTGAAATTTACATGGTAGGCTACAGTCCCCATTGAATAGCCAGAAAATTTCTTTCCCAAAAGCAGGAAACACTGCGTCTGTTTGACCAGATTTACTGCGACTAAAAAATCACCCAACGCCTAGAGTTTTATGAACTTGTTAACATCTAAAACGGTTTTATTATTACTTTAGTAATTTGTTCGCGTGGTCGCGGCTGTTTTATACTGTATATAATCATCACGTGAATAATTTATCAAGTTCAAGGCCTTTAAGTCAAGTGAACTTATACCCTGGCTGAGTTTTCTCATTAATGTCTGTAATTGTATTGTTTTAAACAGGCCCGTAACATTGAAAACCTAATGTCGATGTAAGCTTTCTGTATAACTTTGACAGAGTTTTCTAGTCGAGTTTGGATACTTGCAAGCAAAACCCCGTCCATTGGACAAGACTTCGGTTGCCAATGCCCTCGCCAAGTTTCAAAGCTCCTACGGTTTGCCAATAACCCGGAGATTTGATCGCAGAACTCTAAAAGTAATGCAGAAGCCAAGATGTGGACTTCCAGATGTGGAACCAGCCTTTGGTGAGGACTGCATGGATTATTTATGATCGGATTAACAAGTAACATAGCCAAAACTTCATCCATGAACCAATTCGTACGCCCAGTTTAGTGTATTTCAAGTTGTGCGATTATTGTGTACTGAACATGTTGTAGGAGTTTCGCTGTTTTTCCTCCACAAACGGCGTGTTAGCTTGACTGTACAAACGCAGTATTTTGTTTTCGGCAAGTTCTGTCAGAAACAATTGCATAAACCTGTAACCAAATATATCATCAATGTTTAAGTTTATTTACCAAATCTACCTGTCAGTCCCTTGACTAGCAGAATTGGACCGGTTATATCTTCATATGCACTTCATAGGAAAAAAATAATAGCTTATAACTTTTGTTACCAACCAAGTTAAGAAGAAATAAAATGCGTTACAGCTTCAAAATAATCGAAATATTCTAACTTTCAACATGCAAATGAACGAATCTCAAGCACAACCAAGTTATTACTCTCACAACTCACTGAAAGACAGCTGTGCCCTTTCACCTATTTCGTAACAATGGAAACAAGGCACAATGCCTGTAATAGCGCCAAAAGTTTTTGCTGTTGGATAAAATGGAAAATGAATAAACAACAAGGTTTTTATTTGTGTTGTAGTCAAAACATTCAATTGGTTACCAAATGAACCCATTAAACAATCAATGTCTAAAAATTAACAAGCAGTGTCTCAAGTCTTTGTATTTCACTTTTGTTATTCGTTCACTTATGGGTGTTGTTTTTGTGTCAGACCACCTGGCAACTTGGCAATGACCAGGCAATTTACCTTTACCGTAACTTCAGGTTGAAACTTGATGTTGCAAATCGGATTCCGAGGTTAAGCGTCTGACGCGAAGCCGATTACAGGAAGACTTTAAGTCTGAAATTGCGTTTTAGCGAAATCTTTTAGACGTTTTAATGTCGGATCTGTGATGGAGTTTGATTGTTTTTTAGCTTTAGAAAAACCAAAATGCTTTTACTTAACAGACTAAAAACCTGATCAATAGGCAACTTGGGTTTTCTGAAAACAACAGACAGCGCTAAAGAATCGTACAAGTAAAGCGTGAACAGAAGCAGTAAAAACCTGTTGACGTTATGTTTTATGGCAGTAGAATATTAACAGGATAAGCAACGTTTTAGGATCACCCTTTGTTTTTACTTTACGTCCTGTCCCTTGTCCTGAGTCTCTGGTGATTTGTGTTCATGTTATGTACTGTCAGTTCATGCTTTTCCTTAGGACATATTGGAGCCATTGGTAATTAAAGTCCTTGCTTTATTTTACCTTAAAATTTCAGACTCAAAACGCTTTCGAAATTTGATCTTAAAACAACGTTTTGTTGTACTACCATTGTCCTGTTCAGTTATTTAGGACTGAAGGTTTCTGAAATTGCATTAAATCAGTACGTGTGTTCCATACAGACGATTTAAGTTGAAAATATTTCACACAGAAATCCAACTTTTCAGTGCACTTGAATCAGTAGCCTATGTGTTTTCTTTGGGATATGTGTTGTTGTTAACATTAATTTCGCTTTAACAAGTGCCAGTTTATTATTCAAATAGAATCAAGGAAAAGGCCAATTCTTATTAAAATAGAAGCATAATTTGTACTGGTATAGTTTTCATCAACATTCACGCATAACTCTCGTCTCGTTGAAACAGGTTTTCGATCACCCGGAGATGGAAACCACAACAAATCAAAAAATCTCACTTCATTAAAAAGAAGAAAACGCTTTGCGCTTGTCAGTAGGTGGCCAACTTCCCACATCACTTACGGGTAATTATACAGTCTTAAAGTTCATAACTTGTTCGCAATCGTCACGCCATAAAGTATCTGAAAATTTTCGGTCAAGATGAATTTTGTTTCCTTAAATAATTTAACAAATTTATGTGCACCAAGCAGTGCGTGCTTTAAAAGTGTATTTTAAAATAACATTTCTTCAGCATTTCGTTTGTAGTTGGAATTTCTACACTTTGTTTGTAAGCTTCAAATTTTTTTCCAGTTTTAGAAGTTACAGTCAGAAACTTTCTCGGATTCAACAACAAAATGTCATTTCCCAAGCCTTGAAAGTTTGGAGTGATGAAACTCCCCTCACTTTTTCACAGGTAAATTGGTTGATTTGTAAAGATCTTTGCTAGCTTTGCTCTTGATTGATTGAGTAAGGAGCTTTGCTAATACAAATCATAATTTTTCACCCTTTAGCCCTTAGTTGAATTGAAACCACCACCATTTCTCGAGGATATTTTTAAAGGCCAATCGTCTCAGGCATTTCAGCTTGCCGAAAACACTTTTAAACTGCGAAACAGAATCTATTCGTATCAGTTTAGCCTTTAAACCATATTTCACACGAAAGACCGAAAACGAAAGAATTTTCATAGACTGGAAAGCAAGCGATACATTATGTTCTTGTTTCTCAGTATGACATTAAATTGGGCAACGCTGATCCAATCCTCGTATCTTACACTTTACTTAGGTCGCCCAAGCGTGTAATTTCAATACACTGCAATTCCAAGTAGTTACAAAACACTTCTGGCGCTGTCTTTTTCGCTCTTGACGATCAATAATTCAGGTTTAAGAATAATATTTTCAAAAAATTGTAGAATTGGGATGGAGACGCAGATATCATGATCTCATTCGAGCGCGGTATCCATGACGACGGGTACCCGTTTGATGGACCAGGTCACACTCTAGCTCACGCATTCTACCCAGGCCAGGGTGGGCGAAGTGGCGACGTACACTTTGACGAGGATGAAGAATGGGCTTACAGACGATCAGACGGTAAGGAAAAATGATAAGAAAATCCCAGGAATTCACCGGTTTTGATTTAAATTTAAACAAAAAAATCAATTCGGGAGCGAACTCAAACTTTTTAGTTGTACTTTATACCTTGCATTACAAATGAACACGTGATTTGTTGCAAAGAACCGTACATACATGTCAAAGACCGCCAACGCAAGTGATTCGCATCGCAAATTACCTTCTGGGCATGAATGGAACTAACTTTTCGGTTTCAGGTTCAAAACTAATGAGAGAAATGGCCCGAATGCAATTCTACAGGGAATGTTTATGAAGTGTGCTAAAAATTTATCCCTTTGTTATGAATCCAAACCAATTTTTGTCGATAAAACTCGAAGCGTTGTCATCACTGGTTAATCACGCAAAATAGCAAAATATATTAAGATTTCTAGAAACTTGCATTGCCAAGTAAGATCGACTTCACAGTTTGTACGACGGTTCTACTAAGTTTATGATCTATGTGTAATTTCCCTATTTGAACTTATGAATATTAACGAGAATGCAGGTGAACGAGTTTTGTACGTAAAGTGTTAAATGATACATGTTTACATCGTTATGACAATAAGCCGTAACTTTTAACATACGAAAGTATTGTTTGCCTAATTGTTGATCAAACTGATTGCAGTTGATGAGGCTACTAAAAAACATATATAGGACTCTTTAGTAAACTGTGTTAATTTGTCTTCTTCGGAGATTTTCAATATACATTCTAGACAGTGGTGGGATTAATTTTTTTTGTCTGTCGGTTCGCTTATCTCATAAAACCAGTGGTGCGATTCAATTTCCATTATGGGATTCAAATTTTTTGTCATGCAAACCGGTTCGCTGGTTTCATAAAATTTCGTAAGACGGTTCTATAGAACCGGTGCGAACCGGCTGAATCCCACCACTGATCTACGATATTGTTTTTCCAAGTGTATGCACAAAGTTTTTTAGGACAGATAATCAAAAAATCAAAGCAAATAAAATACAAAAAACAAAACTTAGGCCAAACTTAGATTAAAAAGTATTCCTAGAGTTAAAAATGTAATTTCATCAACAAATATATTTCTCTAACTCAGGGGTCGGCAACCTTTTTTGCACTGCGGACCGTTTTTGAAAGTGAAATTTTATCTCGGACCGGTCTTCAAAAAACTACAAATATTAAGCAATAAAATCGCTTAAATTAGTTTATCATCCCTGGGGCAAAATGGGCAAAATGTTTTATAGCAATTAACCTGAAAAATTATACGGCCCGGTAACGAACTCCTCGCGGACCGGCGGTTGCCGACCACTGCTCTAACTAACCCATGAAATGTACTTTGCAGATGGCACCAATCTGTTTATGGTAGCAGTTCATGAGATTGGTCATGCACTCGGACTTGCTCACAGCAACTCCTCAGGATCCGTTATGCTTCCATTTTATCAGAACTATCACGAGAACACAAGACTCGGTGTGGACGATACAAAAGCTATTTACAACCTTTATGGTAAGTTTGTGTTTTGTAATAATTCTCAACTTTGAGTTATATTTTGTGTATAGCAGTTTCGGTATATGTTTCTGTATTTAATAGGGACTGTACTGCTTTTGTTGTGAAACAGGTTTAAACAGATTTACGCGCAGTGGTTCTATAGAACCGTCTCACGAAATTTTATGAGATCAGCGAACCGGTTAGCATTACTGGTTACTGTCAATGAACTTTTTGTGAACCGGCAGAAAAAGAACCGGCTGAAAAATATGGCTTTTGTGATAGAACCGACTGACAAAAAAGACAAATTTTGAGGAGTCACGATTGCAGACTCCAGGCATAAAGTTCATAGGAACAAGAAGTTTAGTCACAAATCCGACACTTTTGTAATTTATGAAAAAATCGGTTTGACGTACTATGTTAGTTACACGAAGATTACATATAAATACAATTCGCTGATTGTATCATTAACCGATTAGTCTTTAGTGTGACCAGGCAGGGAGAATCCATATAAAACCATAACTCATGTCAAGTTGTTTGTTTTATTAGTCAAATTTTAGATTACCTATACCATTGCCCAACAGCAAAAAAGTTCATATTCCGGCAAGTACTGTTGAATATTTACATATGCGCTACATCGATGACGTCATTGCAATAATGCGATGTTTGTCCTATGACGGAACTCCTAAAAAATACAGCTTCGTGGTGCCACTACCACACAAAATCATTCCCACAAAAACTCACAAAAAATTTCCAAGAGCGTCGAAAACAATTTCTCCACATGATAAAACCCTTATCGACCGGAAAGTTTTGTTTTTTTGTCATCAAACCGGTCCTGGCCCCGGAAAGCCCGGGAAACCGCACCGGTCGATGGCGCTCTTAGTGAGAAAAAAACACGTCCTGGGTCGCGCCCCTTGTCAATTACAGGATGCAACTTGCTACGAAATTAAATTTTGTGATCACTTCCCCAGAGGACTGATAGCGTTAACCTGTCACGTGACAACTTGGGACCCTCGATCAACGCCAGGCCCTGAAGACCTAAAACTTGCTCGGTCGTTCGTTATTGGCCCAGGACGCCGATTCGTGTCTTATGTCTTTCTCCTCATGAAATATTCAGGCCTTGAGCTGTCTCGTACAGAGTGGCGTTCACGCTTAGCATGGCGGCATTAATCGAATTTGTCAAAATCCATGATTGATTTAATTTCTCTCCTAAATGTGTTTGGAACGACTTGCTGCCTGTTTTTTTGCTAGAGAATACTACAAAATATGGGTGGTTTTTTTGATTTATTGTAGGGTCTTCATTGCAGTTTCTACACACAGGTTAACATTTTCATTTTTCATATGATACCAAAATTTCCAACTTTTAATATATTTCTGTGTTATTTATTCTCATTTCCAACTTTTTTGTGTGTTTAACTGCAAATTCATTTAATCCGTTTCCTTGCAGGTGCGGGTGGGGACAACTATATGCACGATTATCTTATTGACCTTCAACCGATTTATCCCGACTCACCCCATACCGCCACTAGTGGTGAAGTGTTGGTAAGGGACATGAAACAGCAAAGCAGCACACCCGACGTCACGTCAAACAAGAACTGCAACTACACGTTCGACGCAGTGGCAAACATCAGGGGAGGAGTTTATTTTTTTAAGGTGGGGTCTTTTTCTCAATCTATTGTACTGTTTTTTCTAGTTGTGTTTGGGTTTGCTGGGCTTAAGGTTAATTCAATAAAACGGAGTTGATTCGCGCCTAACTCAACGAATTTATGATGTATTCTGACTTTGGTACATTTAACCTTCTGGCTTTAGAAAAGATTTTTACCTCCATGGCTTCGGACCTTAATTTTTTTAAGGATTTAACGAACTTTGCATTTTATTAAAAGTATATTCGGCTTTGAGTTGCAGCTCGTTTAATTGCACACGTTCAGTGACGTCATAAAACTGACGTCATAATTTACGTCCGCCACCTTGAATTTTTGTAAAACCTATGAATGTAGACAAAGCAAATTTTTCAGTTTCTTATTTCAGGGCAACTACTTCTGGCGTATTACTAAAGACGGACAAATATTCGACAACATTAAAATGCCGGTTTTCTGGAGTGGGTTTCCTAATGTTTCTGTCGATGCCGTCTACGAGCGAAAGCACAAGATATTCATATTCTCAGGCAAATACATAATTTTATTGCTTCAGTTTGTAGACACCATTTGTTTGCTTCAGTTTGTAGACACCTTTGTGTTTTTTTTCCTTTTTGATAATAATCTACAACTGGCATAAGAGCAGCAATTGATCGTATGTCAGGAAAAAGGCCAAGAAAATCAGGACTGCAGTAAAATTAAGAATATTTCAGGTACAAACTATTGGGAGTACCACGGTCGACGCTTAAACGTGTCCCATCCGAGACCGATCAGTGATTTTGGACTTCCGATGGAGGGTGGTATTGATGCGGCCTTTGTTTGGAAAGCAAATGAACAGACGTATTTTGTAAAAGGAAATCAGTACTGGGGTTATAATGAGGTACGCGTAAGTTTTGTAACACCCCATTTCAAATCACCATTGAAAAAAATACAAAAAAATCGTTTTGTCGGTGACACACCAACATTTTGGCTTAAAATCGCATCTAAGGCAACGTATTATAATCAGTTTGGCGTGCCTACTAAGTTGTTACGGTGTATTAGTTTACTATTTTATTGTTCTCTAACAGGAAACACGCAAAATAGAGCGCAACTATCCCCGGAACATAAGAAACATTTCCAAAGACATGCCTGACAACATTGACGGAGCCTTTACAGACCCGACGGACAAAGGCGGCGCCGTATATTTCCTCAAAGGAACCAAATGCTGGCGTCTGAATGAACGCTTCACACTCACTGAATCAACAATTGGTGAAAAATGGTTTGGGTGCCCGTCAGCAAGCGGGCAGCTAGGTGGCGCTCACGGTCCCCTATTCAGTTTGAAGCTCTTGCTTATTTCGTGCACATGTTCGTTATTCGGCCTTTTCCCTTTGTCTTTGCCTTGAGCTGCTTTTCGTTTTGTTGTCCTGTTTCTGAGGGCCAAGTGGTATGAACAAGACATCAGAACAACAAACAAAAAATGTTCAATACCTTTGCTGCTTGGACAATTTAGAAAGAGAGAACAGGAAATGCAGAATGTCGCTATGTAATTAGGCAAGACAACAAATAAAACCATTGCCAGTCAGCAAACATTTACGAAGCACGCTAGATTATTTGAACAATTATCGAAAATAATTACCATTACCAATCAAATTTTATCAAACAAATGTCAAAGTGGTAAAACAAGTTATCGTTCGTCTCAAATATTCTAGACCGCCCCATGACAATATCCTGCGATCCAGTTACAATGCATCACGGAACATTTCTGTATGTCTGGGCTCTAGACTCCAGAGCAGTGCTCCGCAACTTTTTTTCACGCACGTCGCACCATACTAGCTTTAAATGTTCGGCGGCACACCCGAACCAAAAAGTGCGATTTGAATTTTTCAAAACCTAAAAGAGCATTAAGCCAAGGGTCTTAAACTTTTTTGAGGGCCAAAAACATTTTTTACCTTGGTAAAGGGCCGTACTATTGGAATTTTTGTATGTACACAAAACATTTGTAATGCAATAAACAAGAAACTGATTCAAAAAATGCAACAAATTGTAGTTTCTGATTTTCTACAGGAGGAGGTATTTCCATCATACGATTGAAACGTCGCATTTATTTCTAGCCATTACTAATAAAGAATGATTGTTTCTTAGAATCAGTGGTCTGACAGGGTATTCCACCTGGGGTAAACACCTAAAATTTCGAAGTTAGTTCGCGGGCGGCACAAAAACCCTCTTGGGTCCACACCAGGCCGCGTGTTTTAAAACCCCTGCGTAAAGCCATTGTAAAGTATAGTATAATGTAATAAAACACGAACGTGTAGTGAGTAGTGTAGCTTTAGTGTAGTGTTGTGAACTGTATCATTTGCTATAATGTTATAACACACAAAAACAAATTTAAAACAAAAAGTTTTGGGGCAGCACACCCAGCATCGTCTTGCGGCACACCTGGGTGCCGCGGCACACCGGTTGCGGAGCACTGGTTTAGAGCTAGAGTCTATCGTTGCAGGTCCTATTGTGTCATTGTTCTCACCCCCAAGGGGTCGCAGCGAGTTAACGCCTTTTTTCCCGATTATTGTAATGTAAGACATATAAGCGCCCCCATCTAACGATGATACATAGAATGATATAGAAGGGAATAGAGAACTGCATGGTAGTGCTGGATTGTTGTTTTTGTTGTTTTGGCTACGTGTGGTTGAACGTAAATAAATGTAAAAGAAAAGGTTCGCTGCCGATCAGACTACACGAGCGTTAGCTGTTAAGGAACTTTCGATAATCAGTCCCCCAAGGTAAATCGAATGAAAGGGGGTTGTTTTTTACTGTTGCAAGCTTAAAATAAAATAAAAATTTAAAAAAAACCTGCACAGGCCATACTTACGGTAACATTTTATTTTACATTTGTCAAATAAAGCTTGTCTTTTGAAAGCGAAATGTGATGCTACATATATTAGGCCAGAAGTGCTATTCTAAATGGAGTGTAAATTAAAATGTAATTCATATCATACGCGCAAAACGACACCCCAGAAATATTTGAATGACCACAGACTATTTACATCGTTACATGAAGCAGTGTGAAAGTTCTGTCACAATGATGTTATTCTCGCGACGCACTCCAATGGACATTTTTGAATTGGAATTGCAAGTTGCAACTGCATGTTTGCACTGACAGGAATGAATTTGTAAACAACTAATTAGTTTTGCTTTCAACTATAATAAGAAGCAATGGATTTAGAAAAAGGTCGCCAAGATCTGCAACTTATGGTGAGTTGTGCTTGTGCAGAATGTTTGGGTGTATAGTAGTTTTGCGTTGCTTCTATTTCTTTGCAGAACTTGCTTTTTAAATTGCAATTAACAAACTTTTTTAGTCTAAAGAATTGTAGCTTATAAGGTTGCACAACCAGTTATTCCTGCTGTATTATATAAACAACTAAAACGACTGCAAACCTATATTACTGTTTAAATTATTTGCTTACCAAATTTGTTTTTTGCTGTTTAATGTTTAAATTAGTCATATTATGCCATTTTAATTTCAGGTTAGCAAGTGCCAGGAAACTGCAGAAGGAAGATTAAAACTACAAAACTGGATTAATCATTTGAACAACCCAGAAATTGGAAAGTAAGAGTTAGAAGTGGTATTGTTTTGAAATTCATAAGATATGATTGCATTCTGTGTAATATTTCTTAAAATAGTAAAAGACACATCTTACTGTTATATTGCATTTAAAAATTGCATCACACTGTTGGCCCAGTCTGCGGAGTATGGCAACTGCACGCGCGATTTAGTTTTGAAAAAAAATTTGGCGTGCCGAATTTTCGGCTCTGCACTCTGAAATTTTGCATCAAAGGCATTAAGTGTCCTGTCTTAAACTCTATCGCATACTTTGCGCCTGCAGAAATTGGTTTTGCACGCGAATTTATGGGCCGTGCATGCGCGCACGCGGGACATATAGGTCCTGCACGCACGAGATCTCGTCGGGAACTGCCATGTTCTGCAGACTGGCTGTTGGCAAGCACTGATCATAAAACAAATTTGCCAAAATTCACTCAGGTACAATTCGTACATACCCAAAACTAAGGAAGACAAAAATTTTTGTGTCATAAACTTTAGGAAGTTGAAGAATGTAGGGTGGTTAGAATTAGTTTAAATTGGCTGCAAACATCAAGGTAATATCGGGCATTGCAACTACAATGATTTAAAACCTATGTTAAAGAAAACTTTAATGTTGGTGCAACCTATGTTACAGAAATAAATGTACAGAAATGAAACTTATGAAAACTTAAACTTAATTGAACAAACCTGATTTATTAAATATTTGAATTTCCACAGACGAACTGGAAAGTTGGTACCATTTACCACAAACTTAGATGAACTGTTTCCAAGCTCAGGTGGGTTCAATTAAAACTGTGTTGTCTTACTCTTGTATGCCGTTTTGAAAGTGATATCAATCTGTGCATGTTAAGTATTGCTGTGTAAGCAGCAACAAGCATACAACTGTTGAGATGAATGTATGTGTACATGTACAACTGCTGCAAACTTATTTGCTACGTTCACTTTTGCTTTCAGATTCAAGTGATAATGAGGACTTGGATACACCAATTGCTGCAAATCAGCCATCGGTATGTATAAGTTCAATATACATAAGTTGACATGATGTGCCTTTATGCTATTTGTATGTGATAAATTTTATTCTTGTGCAGAAACTGCCAGAACCAGCAGCATTGCCCGAACCTGATTTTTTGCCAAGCACAGAAAGCACTCCGCGTAAGATGTGTAGTATTGTGTTAAACGCAAAATCGATAGGTAGTAATGTTGTTTGGTTGCATGTCTTCTATGTTTTTTGGGTAAATATTTACATATTACATGTATTAGAAAAAAATCTGCAATAATGTTAACGCATCTTTCAAATAAAACTTAAACACAGCTTCAATATAATGTGCTCATTGTTTAAGTACCAACGGTGAAAAACAAATAAAATATGTGCCAAATATGACATTGTATTGTAATGGCAGTGCACATTTTACAAAAAAGTTTCTGTTTTACACAAAAGACAGTTCAACCTTACTAACTAAGTCTGTTTTCTTATTTTGCAAAACTTTGCGTAGGTACAGAATCAATCAATGAATTTTCTCAAATACCAATCCAATGAAAAAAGTATACCAATGTTTTTTTTTCATTTTAGATGTTGCAGCTAATGCTTCTTCTCCCACTTTACCCCTTGCTTTGGAAGGCACCCAAGATGGAAGCTTTACTACCAACCTGGTCAACAGTATAGGAGACAGTCAAACTATTGCATCCCCACTTGTAAAAACTAAAGTTCTTAAAAAGAGGTAACATGGACATTTTGTGCAGAGTGGGGTGTGTGTATATTGTGTCTAAATGAAGACAATTTCTGAGAATATACAAAGAACATTTGTTTGTGATTTATTTTAGGCTTTTCACAAACACTGGAACTGTACCAAGACAGAAAACAAAATCACATCTTAATGATAGTAAACAGGTATTTGGTGTTTTCCGGATATGCATGTTGTCTCTAGTGTCAACGTAACACAAATATAAAAGACTGCAAGTTATATAATGGTTTAGATATGCATTATATTGTGTATGTATATATATGTTGTTGGTGGTGGTTTTATTGCACCACCCTTTGACAACCTGACATGTTTGCAGATTTCACAGAACCACATCCTCAATGGAACCAGTCTAAATGGCGAAAGCACAGTAGACCAGGAAAAGGTGAATCTTGATTGTTAATTAGGATTTCTGTGAGCTTTTCCAACAAACATACTACCCATTATTTTAATATTCCTGATTTTCTGTTGAATTTGCAGGACATGGTTGACAAGACCATCGATAAAACAGCAAAATCTGTTCCAAGAAGTTCATCCAGAAAGAAAACTAAACCTCAGAATAAAACCAGGTAAGTTAATAAGCGCGAATCACATTGTATAAATGGGCTAGGTAGTAGCTAGTTTTTATTTTCTATTAGTTAGTGATGGGACGATACCAGATTTTGAAGCGAGTATCAATACGGAGTATGAGTGCCGAGTACTTAAATATAGTGTTGAACTTAGTTGTATATCACAAGCTAATTTATCTGCCATGCCCGGGGTACATACACACACGCACACATGCAGAAGCATTTAGAAAAATGTGATCTTTCTACAAAAGCAAAAAAGCTGTAACATGGTGGAACTTTTTCCAATTTTGTGCTGACTGAAGCAAATATTGGCAACAAGCTACTTATAGTGTAAAGCGGACTTAGGTGTCGAACGTTGGTATCGAAAAATGAGGCGAAATATTTTCGAGTAGAGATACCACTGAAATCATTCGATACCAAGTACCTAGTACCGGATACTTGTCCCATCACTACTATTAGTACTATGTGTATGGCATACAACAGTGGCCTTGTATGAGCAATGTTTAAACAAAAAAATAGCATAGGTTTTGTTGCTGATACGACTGTTATAGAACAATACAGTACTGAAGCAATTGCTGCTTACGACAAAAAATGTAAACAAAAACCACAAATGTGACGAAATGTAATATTTTTGGACACCACATAAATATTGCAGATTATTGTGTTTTCATACTACAGATATCCCACGAACAATAATGTAGTTTACATAGTGTGATGAAAATTAAAAAGGTTGGGAACCACTCTATTATTCTAAACTGATAAATTGTAAATGGTGAAAACTTTTTGACATTTCCATACAGATATGTTAAAAAAATAATGAGGAGATAGTGTTTAATGATGTTGCTTCAGAATCTGAGTGTTTGACTATAAAATATAAATACCTGAGAGTTTGGTATATATATATATATATTAGTTTGTAAGCTTGAGATGCAAAGAACCAAGTATTTGGGTGCTGACTAGTGATGTATCAAACCTGTCTCAAAAGATGCGGGTGAAAACGGAATATTCAGTCAAAAGTTCAAATAATTTTGGCCTAATTAGGCACAATCTAAAATCCTTTTTCTAAGGGGTGTTTTCAACTGAATCTTGTGTTGTTGATTGAGCTAAACTCATTTTTGACACAGCAAAACAAAACTTAACATTGCATTGGCTGAACAAAACAAGTAGTAAGCATTTTTTTAGCACTCGAAAAGTTTAGTGGACCAACACTATTGTAGCAAGGGCCAAATGGGATATTCAGCCAAAATGTTACGACCAAGGACCAACCAAATCATTAGTGCTGACTTCGCTAAACAATACAAATCTATTGCCTCATAACTTGTTGTTGTGTGCATCAGGAATGGGTGTGTGTGGAGTAGCTTGTCAAGCCCAACAAACTGATTAATTTCTTGGTAAACAAACACTTAATGCAATTTTACATGACATTTGTTAGTTTCTTTTACAGAAATACAAAGCAAAAAACAAATCTGGTTGATGAAATTGCCTTGGAAAATTCCACCCAGAAATCATCCAATATCACCAATACAATGGTTGAAAATAGGTCTGCATCACAAAACGGGACCAACAAGAGTGACAGGTATAATACCAGGCAACAATTATGTAATAATTTAAATTTCATCTGAAACTAGGTGTGGTTCTGTGATTTGAGTTTCACCACATGCTTTATTTTTGCAACACAGAACTGCCCAAATGGATGAAGAATCAATCAACAATAACAATCACCTATCATCTGATGTATGTTGTTTTGCATGAAATTGATGTTAGCTTATATTTTAGGACATAAGCTTTTATTTTTCTATATTTGTTTGGAAATAGGGTTTTAATTCTTAAATAATTCATTTTAAATTGGAAACTGTGGTGATTGCTTTTAGGTGTTAAAGAAAATATAAAAAAATAATGTTAATGTATTGTTATAAATATTGTTTGATTTAGTTTAAATTGATGTATTTCTTGGCAAGGTTAAAAGTACCCTATCGAAACCAGATGAGAGCGACGTTGATGATTTTATGGATGATCAATTTGTCGTTGAATCGATCTCTGAAGCAGAAAGTGCAAGAATTCGCAGCCATCTGTATGTTTTCATAACTTTTTTAAAGAACATGTAATAACTTGACATCTAGAGCACTAAAGACTGGCATGCCATCAATGTTGTAATAATCTTAGCAGTGTGAAAAATTTTCTCCACATAATAAATTTATGTTTCTCATGAAAAATAAAATCACAAAAAGACTCTTAAATATCACTTACTCAAAACCACAAATTTCTTTTCAATGGTCCAGATCACTTTAAAAAAGTGAACTAATTTATTTAAATCCATTGTTTTGAGAGAATGAAATTGAAACACAATAAACCACAAAATTTATGAAAAAAATAAAATTATTTGTTTCAACACAAAAAGTTCAATTTAGAAACACTCAAGTTGTGACTTTTTCAACCTTTTTTAGAGTTGCAGGCAAAAAGAAATCACCTTTGTTAAAGAGAAAAAAGACTCGAAACCCTAAAGATACTGACACCACCACCACACAAGATCAAGCCAACGAGACATCAGTTGTGTCACAAAAGACCTTTACAAATCATGACAAAAAGAAACCAAGCAGAAGAAAGAAAATCCCTGACAAAACATTACCTCCAAATGACAGCCGGTAAAACATTTTGATGAAAAAGCCATTATTTATTGTTGGCACAATTTTGGTTAATTGTGAAAATGTACTAAATAATCGGTTTACCAAATTTGTTTGGTTGAATCACTCATTTTCACAAAGATTCCCTTTCAGCCAAAAAAATTGTTTGGGTTTGGCTAAAACTGAATCATTTACGAACACAAATTTAAAGCAAAAAATGTCCTTCCAGCCTGATTTGGTTCAATGATTCTTTTCAAGTTTTAAAGACAAAAAAACGTTAAAACCTAACATTTCAAACACTTTGAGGTAGGGAAGTGCCAAAACTACAAATGTTCTGTTTGTTCGAGCACCGAGCATCTCAAGTTAATGCTTGGTGCTTGGCCGAGCATGCTCAGTGCATTGTGACATCACAAACATTCCCAATTCCAGCTAGTTTTGTAGCTTTCTTAGGTTTCTGACCCCAGAAATACGAGCTATTCCAACATCTGACGCATTCAAACAGTCATTTTTTTTTCTTGGATACCCTTTCAAACACTAGTTTCTAGAAATAGGCATGAATAAGCAAATTTAATAATCGGGTTTGTACAACTGCTTGCCCTAGGAGCTTCAAAAATAGCAATGCTTGGTGCCGAGTACTCAAGTTTCGGCTTGGTTCATCCCTACTTTGAGTTGTACATTTTGGCACTAGTACATTTTCAAAAAATGTTCTTACATTTTGATGTGCACATGTACAAACAGAAGCTTGTATTTATTATTACATTTTGTACAGGAGTTTGTCATCACCAGTTTCGACATCACTGCCACATGAAAAGTCTCCTCAGGTATGTAAGTGTGTATAAATATGTAAAGAAAGATTTTTTTGTACAGTCTTTTTTTACTCTTTACATGTAGTATCTGGTAGTAGCTTGATTTTAGTGTGAAAATTCTATTTTGCGCAATAAATGACTTCATTTTGAAACAGTTACTGGATCATGTTTCTCCGGCTGGTATTGAGGAAGTGGAACGGTACACTGTTGAACCGATGACTCCAAAAGAGAAAGACGCCATTCAAAAACTTGGGTTTGTTACCTTTATGAACTTACCCTATTCGCAGTGGTTCCCAACCTTTTTTGTCCTGTGCACCCTTTTAGTCGATATTCAAATCTGATTCCCCCTACAGAATCTAATTCCCGCATATATGGCAAATGCAGCAATAACACATAGCACAGACAACCGGTAAGAGATTAATATATTGACACAAATTCCCCCCTGGTCGGGAACCACTGCCCTATTGAGTAAAATACCTACTTCATGTCAGAGACAATTCATTTTACTATAGCATTACCCACCAAAAAGTCTTAATTGTTTGAAAAGGGTAACTTGAAAACATTGCTGATTGGGAGAAAATAAATTAATTAGTTGACACCATTCCTGTGCTCAAAAGCATTTTGTAAATTCAAGGTCTTTGGCTGTTTTGTTAATAGCTTATTCACTAACAAGGTATTTATATTTTCCTTATTTGCAGTGACTGACAAAAAATATTGTCAATTATATTTTACAGTTCCCTTGTAAACAGAAAATCGACTCTTGCTGAAGTGTTGGATGATTCAATGTCGACCACAATTAAGCGAAAGAGCAGAAACAAGAAAAAGAACAAAGTTTCATTGTTGCAAGACACTGACGACAATTCCGACCATTCTGAAAAGCCAATGTCATGGCTCCAAAAGGCTTCGAACCGAAAAAACAGAAAACAAAGACAGATATCTGACAAAGATGATGATAATAATGACACCAATAAAACAATAGAAAACAGTAATGCTCGAACAAACCAAGATTTATCCAGCAATACTAACAGTGCAATAGAAAACCAAGCTGTTTTAAAGGAGGATGAACCAATTAAAATGACTAAGCAGAAAAGAATTCAGAAAGGAAGAAGGACCAGTAAAAAGGGAAACAAGCGACTTGCTGAAGCCGAAAATGTAGCAGGCGAAGAGCAGACTGGTGTTTCGCCTGAAAAAAGGCCACGTCTTAGGAGTAGAAGTGATGAAAAAACTGCTGTAGATTCTGCTGGTTTAGGCAATAAGGAGAATTCAATGAGTCTCCACAACTGGCTGTCTACTGTAAGTAATTGGTGTTTTATGGATTACTCTAAACACATAACTTATACATGCAATGAACCACCACAATCCAGGTGATATTGCCTTGTCTTTTTCATTTAACAAATGATAGCCTTGGATTCTGAAATCTTCTTTGTAGTTAAACAAAATGTGCATTGAACCACATTCATCTTTACATTTGTTAGCTGCATTGAGGGAGAAAACATCTGGTAACTTAAGACCTAATTATGGGTTCCCTTCCTAAAGGCATTTTTGTCTGTATTTCTGTCTAACACTTTGTTCCACAAAAAAGGGGTTTGTTCAAGAAAGGATGCTTCAAACTAACTCAAATTTACGCACAAAACAAAGCCTTTTTAAGTTTGGGTTGATGTTTTCTACTAATTTGCTCTCAAAAATCCAAGTATAATCACACTATTTTGACTGCAACCAGTTCGCACAACACACATGTGTTTGGACCCATTCATTATTGCTTGCAAAAATTATCATAGTATGTCAAATGGTGTGTATTTTAAATAGGTAAACAGGATATAGAATATATCAAAATGGAAATATATAGAAAAGCCACCTTACTGGTATAAAATACTTTTATGTAGACAAGCACAGAGCCAAGCGGCGTTGCTACAAGTCGCCTATATTTGGGCAAGCCTGATGCACGAAACACTACCAAGTCTAAAGTGGAGAAAGGTACATTTGTGTGATTAATTCTCAATGGTAAAAGTATATGCAGCATTACTGTAAACCTTTAAACATAAAAATCTTCAGCTACCTCAAAAAGGAAAACTAAATCAAAGGGAAGTCCTCCTGATACTTCTAAAGTTGGTGAGTTTTATACAACACACCTTTTTTGCCTTTTGGTGCAACAGGTTTTTACAGTCAGAAGGTGTAAGCTCTGACTGTAAAAACCTCTGTTTTAAGTTGTTACTCTGATTTAGAGTGTGAATAATTTAGAAAACATAGCCAAAGTAGCTTAAGAATATAAAGCCTAAACAATCCCCTAGTGCAGGGGTTCCCAAACTTTTTTGGTCTGTGGCCCAAATGTCTATTTAATAGCGATTCGTGGCCCACCATTTGCTGTAAATTTGGGCACAAAAAAATAATAATTTGAAAACAGGCGAAATGGTTTCTAGCAATTTATTTTTAACGAGATAAATGATCCTGAACAAGATTTTTACAAGATTCAGAATTCTTTGCTAAAATTACGTTTTTTAAAACAAAGCGCATAATATCTACAGTATAACAAAACAGTAGAATCTGTTCAAATGACTCTTTGGCCCATTGAAAATGTCTTGGTAGCCTAGTACTGGGCCATTGCCCACAGTTTGGGAACCACTGCCCTAATGTGAAGCTGATATGTGCAGCATATAAGGCAGGCAATGGTGTTTGGGATTTGACATTTGATGGGCTCCCTGATGAGCCTGTGTAGCTCAGTTGGTAGAGTGCAAGTCCTGTAAAGGCCCCTGTCGTGGGTTCAAATCCCACTGCAGACTAGATTTTTCTAGTTTGTACCTTGCTTGGTGACATTTCTGTATGTCGACTTTAATAGGCCTGCCATACTTTGATTCAAATCTCTGAGAAATACAACTGAAAAATAATTATGTTTTAAGGGTCAGGTCGGATAAAAAACTGTCAACTCTTAGTATTGTGGACTTTAAACCTAAAACTTATGTAACATAATGGTCCAAACTTTGTCTCTGACTTTCTAGCCGTAGCACAAAATGTGTATTGGTAGCCAAACAAAAGCGCCTGCTGGTAACTTTTTTATGCATTAAAGCGGACAATTCACAAATTTTGCTTCATGGTGATGACATTACAAATTAAATAACATTTTTTGTGCAATTTAGTCACTCCATCATCCAAGTTCAATCCATTCAAAGAACCGACTGTAAACAACAACAATCTGGTTGCATCTGGCCTTATTAAACAGAGGACTTTGTTTGGAAACAGTATGTATAGTATATGTGTCATACTTTTAAGACATCCCTGACAATGTAGTCGTTTGCCTGCGACAAAATTGTTTAGTTTTTCTTTCAATTGATTGCATATGTATTCACTGTTCTTTCTAGTGAAAATAATTGCAAGTTTTGTAATTTTGATTACTACCTAAAATAGGGTTGGGCATTTGACCGGTCAAATAATATCTGGTCAATTGACCGGTCAAATACTTGTCAAATTGGTCAAATATCGGTCAAATACTATTCACATTATAAAATTGCAATTTTTAAAAGTTGGAAGTTAAATCTTTCCTTATAAACCATAAGTAATGGAAATAAAGGTTTCAACTCATGTAAATTTGTTTGTGAAATGGGAAATGTTCAGTTTATATTATATTACAGACTTTTCCGACTGCATTGCATGCTTCATTTCATTGATAGCCCCACCTGTGTGTCTGTATTTATTTTTTCAGTAATCACATTTGTAAACCGGATTCTCATAATATTCTACATACATATTGAAGTCTATCTTTTAACTGAGATTTAACTGCAAAACTCGCTGATCTTGCTTAAAGTCATAATTTATGCTGTTGTGTTGTTGTCACATTTCCATTCATGACAAACAAGGAATATATATACAAAAGCTTGATATGTGCATACATTATTTATCCTAAAAGTACTGACCTGTAATTAATCCACAAAAATCTATTTAGGACAATTATAAGCCAAATATATAGCTACAAACAGTTTTTGGATTAATTATAGAAAAACATACTGTAGACCTACAAGTTTACACAGATGCTTTAAATTACTTAGATTTTTTATCAGTCAGTCAAAATGCGCAACATTTGCAAAAATGCCCAAGTAAATACTAATGAACTAACTTTCCCCCATGGACATATTACACTCCATTTTTATTAAGATAAAGCTGTGCTAGAAGTGATCCATGTGTTTTAATTGCATTGTAAACCGTGCAAAGTTTGCCTTAACATAAATCAGATGTTAATTTCAGATGAAAAGTATCTCCTAATTGTTTTGGGCATTGACTTCTCATGACCAAAACACATCTATATTGACTTTCAAAGCACTTATTAATACAAAAGTATGCTTTTAACTTTTCTACTGTGGGGCTATGAGAAATAATTTACCCTTTCCAACAACCAAAAAACAAGTCCCACAAAATTTACCACATTTGATTTTTAAAATTAAAAATAGTATTTGACCGGTTAAATAAAGTGCTGTCAATTGACCGGTCAATTGACCGTATTTGACCGGTCAATTGACCGGCTTGCCAACCCTAACCTAAAATGCTAATGATCCAAAAAAGTTGTTCAGTTGTCTGTATTTTAGGACATGTGACCAAATCTCCCCCTGAACTTATATCCCATGATGAGATGGATCACGATGAGCATGCTGCCTTCCCACTTGTTGACCAGTCATCCATCATGAACTTGCATCACAGGTGATTGCATGCAATTTATGAAATTACAAAAAACTTACTTGAAATTTTGCAAAGTTTGACCAGTGGGTTGCTTTATTTTGTTGTACACAAAAATGTTTCAATGTACAATTTGGACTATGTAAATAATTTATCTCAAAAAGGTTTTTGTTATTAATAAATTTATAAAATTCATACTAGTATTCTTTTTTTTGCTTGTCTGCACCCCTTTAAAATCACAAACAATTTTTGTACCGTTTGTCAGATTTTCTTGAAAGTCATTTTAATCAATTATGAAATTTTTCATTGCTATGCCAGTTCTACATTAACACTTGTTATTATTTCAGCAACCGAAATGACAAGTCCCACTTCATGGGGCCTCCAGCTTCCACACCAAGACATGTGCGACGTAAAAACAAAGTTGTCACCCAACATTCCCCTTCTCCTGCACATGCAATGGAAGATGAAGGTATGCAGACAGAAACTTAATAGATTCAATAGCAAAGATAATATGCACACAGATGAATGCGGTAAATCGCAAACCAATTTTCTAAGCTTTTTACATGCAATTATGGGTTCATCTGTATGAAGCCAAACATAATCTTCAGGCAATTGTTGCTGCTATATTTGCAAAAATCTTGGTCAATGGTGAAGGCATAAAATATAGATTTTAGTTGTTACAATATTTAAACCCAGTTTCAGACATTTCAACTGACAGTGACTTTTCAAATGACACTTATACTGATTATCGAGAGATTGACACAAATCACTATGACAACGAAAGGTAAATTATATCTTAAAAAATTGGTTAGTGTAATTTTTCTATTTTTGAGTCAAAAAGTGTGATTAGTTTGCAGTTTAAAAGATTTATTTTTGTTATTCTTTCATATTTGGCGTATTTGGAAGATAAAAATTTAGAAATCAACTTTTTTTCACACACTGATTCTACATAACTTAAGGAGTTTTGCTGACTAAAATCTTTTTTCAAAGCATGTCAATTTTACCCTTTCCTCCACGTTAAGAATCTCTGAAGAATTTCATTTAAGCTAAATTACAATTTTTATTTATGTTTGTACTCTAGACCAGCTACAGATATGTTCACACCAGAAGAAAACCACGAAACAAACTTATCTAAGGGAAACAGTAGAAGGTATCATTCCTACATTTGTGGTAACCACTTTGACTTAGGCTTTACTGAACACAATGTTTTTAGATCGAAAAAGGCAAAAGAAAAAGATAAAACAGACAAAGAAAAACATGATAAATCACCAAACACCAAAACAAGCAGGCGGTAAGTGATAAAAAAAATTTATACATTGGTTTTTTTAAGTGGCTTAAATCATAAGACTGGCAACCCAACATAGGGACACAGTATGCTTAAAATCTGTTTTAGTTTTTTTCTCTATTTTTTACTCAGAAAAATAGTTTTTTTCTTACTGATATTACTATGTTTAATTGTGCCTTGGAGTGGTGATCTTACTGATTTGAACTGCTGCAAATACAAAATTTTACTGTTTATTTACAGAAAGAAAACTTTTACTAATAAAGGACCAGACATGAACAAAAGCAGGAGTAATATATCTTTAAAGTTAGTAATTGTTTTGTTTAACTCCTATTTACAGTTTTTATAGCAAAAATATGTAACGCCGGTGTTCTGTTTTTACAGTAAGAACACTTCATTTGTAAAGAAACAACGTAAAGAAAAAAACAAGAGAAATAATTCTCCGAGGTTGGTTGGTTTCAAGCTTTGGTAATGGTATTTATTTATTTTTTGAAAGGTATTTTATTGTTAATTTTTCCAGAAAGAAAAATTTGTCCAAAACAGAACATGATGAAAACAAAAATAAGAGTAACAGATCTTCAAGGTTTGTTAGCTTTTTCGTCTTTTTATGGGTCCCCTTCCCTGAAGGGGACACATATTGTTTTTGTCCGTATTTTTTTTTCTTTTTTCTGTCTAACGCTGGCTTGTGAGACCCGTTTGGTCAAGAAAAAGTGCTTGAAATTTTTTGAAATTTGGACATATGTTAGATATTAATCCAAACTTGGTCCACCTGAAGTTTGACCCCAAATTACCCAGCGGTTCACCCACAGGCCCCCGAAACGTAAAATTTTTAACGCTGGTTTGTAACGCTGGTTTGGTCAAGAAAAAGTGCTTCAAATTTATTGAAATTTGGACACATGTTAGATATTAATCTGAACTTGATTCTCTAGAAGTTTGACCCCGAATGACCCAGCGATTCACCCACAGGCCCCCGAAACGTAAATGTGTCTAACGCTCGTTTGGACAAGAAAGACACTGTAGGCAGAAGTACCAAGAAAGTAACTCACTGGTTTACGATAGCGGGAGGGCTCAGCTTGACGTCGGAGAGACGTTTTACGAGACGTCGTTTCAGTGATTAGAAATCAGCTGTTGTGCACAGCAATGCTATGTCATTTTATTAAGTTATCACTCACGTTTTTAGTTTTGGCGAAGGTTTTACACCTATGACGTGATTTAAACCTAATAACCGTGCTTCGGTTTTGTATATGTCAAGCAAAACTTTGTTAATCGAAGTAAAGATGAAAAAGTTAACTTGACTTTTTTGCCAAATAAATGTTTTTTTAAATGCTCGTTGTCAGGTTGGCCGCCGCATGATCACGGGTTACTTAAGGTCAACTAGTAGGTATTACAAACATAGTTCAGACCTTTCTTTCGTCATAACGTAGCGTTTTTTTTGACAATCAATTTAGGAGTCAATACTCATGTATAAATTAGGCTTAACAGTATTGTTGAACACCAAGGACGGCATGCTATTGAAAACGGTGTCAAAAGTAAAACAGTCGTTTGGCGTGTGCACACTGAGAGGTTACTACAGGTCAATGGTACTCGTTTTGCGAAACAAAGTTAAATGAAAAACAATTTGTTATGTACACACTTGTAGCAAATTGCTTTTTAATTTAAAGTGTCTGTAACACAACTGTTACAGCTTTCTAAAAAAAATGTGTTGAAAATCCGACCTTGGACGACAATATCTGGGTCAAAGCAAGAGATTAGATTAAAGTATTTGTTACGTTTTTTAATGTTTTTGTAATTATATGACAATAAGAGTGCAAAAAGAATACGAACAATTTTTTTTTGTTGGGTTAATGCTTTCTAAAAATTTGTCCTTAAGAATCTAAAAATCACCGCAACATTTGTTTACTGTAAATCTGCACAAACGCGCGTGTGGGGACCCATTTGTTTTTGTTTACAAAAACAATCATATGTGTAGATCAAATGATGTGTATAGTAAATTGGTAAATATCATATAGAATATATAAAATGGAAGTATATCAGAAAGCCACTCTTCTAGTTTATACAAATATTTGGATTTGTTGTTGTATCTTACAGAAAGGATATTTCGATGGAAAAGAAACGCAATAAAAACAAAGACGAAAGTAATAGGTTCGTTGTGTTTTTTTAACTGTGTTGAATTTATTGTTACTAAATTTGTCAATTTAGGCAATACATAAATTTGATGTCAAATTTTGCAGAAAGAAAACTTCCCTTACAAAGGAACAGGATAAAAACAAAACCAAAGATGTGTCTGTGAGGTTGGTTTGGTTTTATGTAATATGTTGTTTGTTACATTTATGTGTAATTATTTCAGTAGTAACAATTAGTGACATACAGAAATTTTTTCGACTGAATTAGATTTTTTTGCAAATATAATAATGTGTCTTATCTGCCTAATAAAGTACATTTCAATCTTTCAAACTACATTATAATTAAAATCACTTCAACTATTATGATTTTTAAAAACATGTCATTTTTCCTACTCCAGACAGAAAGTCAATAATTTATTGGCAGACTGGCAACTATGGCCAAATCAACCTTAAATGTCACAGAACTAAAATGATAATTAAACACAACTATTCTGTTGTGTAACACCACTGTCTTCCTGATAAAAAAATGTTTCCATGTCAAAAAAAATGTTTTTCATGTCAAATTGAGCCAATTTGGTGCATCTCTAGTAACAATACATTAACACAATTTTTGAAGAACTTGTCATAAAAACCAGTTTGTGTTAGTAACAAACGATGTGTACTATCATAGTTTTCAGTTGAATACAAGAGTCTGTTTGTTTGACACTTAACCTAAAGTAAGAAACAAGTTTCTTTTTTATCCATTCTTAAAATATGCCCGAAACACAAAAACACCTGCAGAAAATGTTGTTCATGTTTGGAATACAAATTTAATGAAAGAGCAAAACTGAATCATCACCCAAACACTTTAACTCTAAATGTTATGACCAACTGACAGTCTGATGCACCACCAATAAATATCTCCATTTGTTTTTGCAGATCACCAAAAAGGGTTAGATCAAGACGCAACAAAACCATCATAAAGTAATTTTTTGAATGTTTTATTGGGTTTTACTCTGGGTTTTTTAAACTAATTTTACTCTTGCCATTCTATATTACAGGCCAGTTGATTTATTCTTTGATGTTGCTCCTAATGAGATTGGTGAGTGTTATTTATTTTATGGCTTAGCTGCTGTTAGACAGCAAAAAATCTCGCATGTAGCTCAGTGCTCAGATTATGGAATCACACAACACAAATGAGACATGACTTAGTTTAGAATGAATGTTTTTAAAACTTCGAAAGTGAATTTACCCTTACATTATTTGTGAATTTGAGTAAAACGGTGTGTTGCTATGACTAAAGTTACTAAATGCAAAAACGTATAAAGTTTATTGCCTTTTTCAACATTTGTCCATTATTATTTGTCACCTGTTTAGCACATTTTTGTTGAGCACATACAATTAAAGAGCAGTGATAATAATGAAGCATGTGAACAATGACCAAATCATGTAAAAACAAAGAAATGTAGGCATTTATTAAAGTGTACTAAACTTTATATTGTAGTGAAACCTGAAAAGGCGCCCCCTGGTGTACGAAGAAGTTCGAGAGTCAGGACAAAACCTCTTCACAGATGGCTTGGTGAAGATTATGAATATGAGTGAGTGGAAATGCAAGTTTTCTGCACCCGATTTTAGGTTTTTACAAATTTCTTTGTTTGTAGTGAAGCAGGGAATATCATTGGAGTAACAGCTCTCAAGGTTAATATTTTAGAAAAGATTACTGAAAGACGAGGTAAGCTGATATTAGTGAGCAAGCAGTCATAGCTGTACATATGTTATAAAAACATATAACCTTTTACGGCAGGGGTGGCCAAACTTTTTTACCAGAGGGCCAAATTTGCATCTGTCTTGCCACTGGAGGGCCGGATTAAATGAGATTTACATAAAATTTGTCGTAACTGGTTGCCATCTTTATTAAAATATATATTATTGTAGTAGAATAATATTTTTCAAGGGCATTAATTCTAAAAATAACAATGCTTGCCACAAGCTACTACTAGCAGCCAGCGCTGTTGCACTGCTTGTTCACAGTGGTAAATATGGTGCTTGGAAAAAAAAACAGGCAAGGTGTTTGGCGGGCCGGATGAAACAGGACTGGGGGCCGGATGCGGCCCGCGGGCCGTAGTTTGGCCACCACTGTTTTACGGTTTATTTTAAAGAGCTTTAATTTGTTGTTTATAACTTCACACAATATGGCACAATGGCCATAACTTATTGTATAATATTCACTAAAATAATATGAAAGGTTTACCTAATCAACATTAGTTAATCCGACTCTTCACCTAATCCATACAATTTTTTTTATCCAAACTGGTCTGGATTAGCCAGATTTGAGAGGAAACTTTCAAAGCAGCAGTCCTTAAGATGTCCTTATATTTGATGATCAGATTTTGTGATATTTATTTTTGTCATCAGAGCGCCCTCGAAATCCTAAACAGTTCAAAGCTATGAGAGCAAGAAGAACTAAAAACTCAAGCATCTTTTCGGAAATGTCAGGTTAGCAAACTGTACCCATGTCTTTGTAATTTCATACTGTGTTTGAAACCGAACCATACATTTTTTTTCTGGAAATAAAGGAATTAAATTTAACATGCTAAATCAGTGAAAAGAGTTTTATTGTCTAAAATTTATGAAAGATTTGGAAGAATTTGACAGTTACCTGTTTTTTCTTTTTTCGATTTTTATCTCAGCATTTCTTATTACACTTAGGGGGGAATGACATGTTTTTTGGGTTGTAAGGTGCAAGAAAAATAAAAGACCAGAAAAATAAATAAAAGTAATTAATGGTACAATGTGGGTTTCAAAATATATATCTGTGATCATTTTTGCATCACAAATTGAACATTGCTGTGTGTCCAACACCATTGTTGTCGCTAATCATTCCAGAAATTATGTTTGGTGGCAATATGTTGCATATTAGACAAACTTTCTCTTCAATAAATGTAAAGCTACTAAATCGTTCCTTATAAAGCATCGTATCTTAAATTTTTGTCTACATTTTGCTTACTATTATAGTAAATAAGTGGTGTAAGTAAAGAAATAGGCAATTAGTAGCTTTGTTTGTCAATGTTTTAGTTGATTCTGAACCTGAGGACAACCGCAGTGAGGAAATGAACCACACAGCGATGGAAAATACAGTGATTGAAACTGGTAACATTCCAAGTCCCACCTCAGACATGGATCCTGTCATCAGGCTGCCAAAAGTCAACCAACAACCAGACAACAATGCTGATGGTGGGTAGTTTTTTTGTTTAGTTGGCACAAAAACAGCTGAATGTGTTATTCTTATAAGAAGGGTCACAGAGTTGTAAAGTATAAGCTCTTTAAGGTTGCCATTTTAGTTTGAAATCATTTTTTGCTATTAAATGGACTACAAGCTAGCAAATATCGATCCTTGAAGCAGAATGATATATAAGTTCAGCATAAAGCTATTTGGGCCACAAGACTGTACTAAACCCAATGCCATCTTGGCAATATATGACAGAAACTGAAATCAAAACAATGTTTCCTTATAAAAGCGAATTGATAATAATTTTTGTGACCTTTTTGTTTAGAAAATACACAAAAATCACGAAAGAACAAGAAAGTGCGGAAATCTCAAACGGGAAAGAAAAAGAAAAACGATTTGCAAAATTCACTTGACAGCAACAGATTAGAGGAGCATGAAGTCACTGGTAGGATTAGCTAATTTGAATTTTTGCAACAAAACATGTGTTTTTTCTTGTCACATTATTTGCAAATCTTTTTTTGACTTAATGGACAAAATAAACCTTTCATAGAAAAGAATTTGACATGCTTTATGTGCTGAATTTCATTTCGCTGGAGCTAATTGTTCACAAAATTCACAAAAATTTAAAAGTTAAAGTTGTACTATTGAACATTAAGAATAAGATTGGTTTTGTAGAAAAGAACCTAACAGTGGAAACCAGTCAAAGGGAAAAAGTAAAACTTACTACTGGAAATGAACTAAACACAACAACATACAGCTTTGTTGACCAGACACATGTTGTTGAAGTTGGTGAGTTGAATATGGACTTAAAGTCACCAGTGTTTCTAATACTCATGATAGCTATAAGAATGAGTTTTGTTTGTGCAAGCATCAAATATCTTAAGTTAACTCAATTCACTGACCTGCATGTTAGATGACAGTAGGCAAGGCCTATTGTTGTTATCCTGAATCATTCCACTAATAACAAGACAAGGCTAGAACAGGGGTGTGCAACCTTTTTCACTGTGGGGCCAAATGCAATTGCCAAGACTAGATTGTGAGCCGCACCTTTATATAACACAAGACGATTTTACTTTGTTGCATACCAAATATGCTTAACTAAAAGTAAAATTCGAATTTGATTCTAGCCACATATTGCCAGGCCACAGAAAAATAGCACTAGGTGCATTAATCTGCTCAAAAATACATAATAATCGGACTCGTTTGTCAGTACATTTGAAATCCAAGCGTCTTTGCGGGCCGCACAACCTTTAATCAACGTGGCGCATTTGAGCCGCAGGTTGCACACTCCTGGGCAAGAAACATCTCTCCTGCGGTGAGAAATAGCAACACAACTGGAAACACTAATCAATTGGAAAAAAGTTAAATTGCCATATTTTTTTTACCTTGAATTTTCAAGAGTATGCCAATTGTATTACAATTTTAAATATTTAAGTGTAAATGTATAACCTGCCTTGACCTATGCTCCAACTTAATGCATATATCACTGACTCCAGGGGCAAACAAGTTGATCAGCATACCTGACACCGAGACGACATTCGAAGATCAAGTGGAGGGTGACAAGTTGACCTACACAAAGGGACTTTCCAACAAAGCAGTTGCTATGGGAACCATAAAAATACCTGCCGGCCAACAAAAAGGATTAAGCTGCATGCATCATATGCTGGTGAGTTTTGCTGCCTTCAAAGGTGTGAAAAAGGCATTAGCGCCTATCTACTTTGGGTTATAAATGTATATGTTGGTTGTAATTGTAGTAAATGGCTTAGTGTAGCCCTTGTGAATTATCAAAAACAATGGTTTTCAGCCAGTGGGCCACGGCCCCTGTGTCACACAGGCTGTGTGTGTCATTTTCCATTTTACTGGGTGTTGAAACTGCATTCGATGAAACAATAAAATACATTTATGGCGATAAAATAATTAAACCATTGGATTTGAACTTATTTTGTGTTATATTATGACCATTACAATAAAAAACAATTGTTTTATTATGTTACTATACTGAAAATAATTCAATGCAAGTGCCACTGTGCGCTGTGGGGGAAGCAAACATCAAAATATGCATTAAGAAATGGATAATGCATGATTACTTATACCAGCATGTCAGTGTAGTATAACCGAACCGATTTGTGTGTGAAAACCTTACGACCAGCAAGTCTAGACGTTTCTTCTTGTGTGAGAGCAAATTGTAGGGATTATAAAAAAATTGTTACATTTGGTTGCTGAAATGTGTCATGGGATGAAAAAGGTTGAAAACCACTGATTAAAATAGAACACAGTGTACTATCAAGTGGAAAACTAATTTTTGCTTTGTGTTGCAGTGCTTTCACCTTATAAAAGGTACCGTTGAAGTCTTGCTGTGTGATAAATGGTCAGTGTTAGGAAAAGGATCATACTTCATAGTGCCTAGTGGCAATGGTTATAACATTCGAAATACCAACGTCACCTCTGAGGCAGAGCTGGCTTTCACACAAGTAAAAATCAAGTCTCAGGAAAAGATGTTTCAGTAACTGTTGACATTTTATATGATTTTAAGCCTGTTATTTTTACTTCAATTCTATTTTCATAGTTTTTAAGCATGGTGAATCGGATTTTAGAAAATTTTCGAATTGCTCCGAGGCCATAGAACATTTCTATTCATGTGCAAAAATTGTTTGTGTAATATTATAAATACACTAAAGCATTTTGGTCCAATGTTGAACCACCCAAACAAAAGGCAACAATGGATAAATCTTTGTAAAACATTATTGGGTTGGTCTATAACTTGAAAGAAACTGCCAAAAAAGTTATTTAATTTTATGTGCCTTGATTTCTACTTGTGAGACCCCAAAAACATGCATAAAACTTACAATATATGGACGTTTTTGGTCAAATTTTAAGTATTGCTGCACCTGTGGAAATCAGCAAATGCTGTTGTAGATGTAATTAAAATTTGTTGACATTTCTTGCCTGTATAAACTCACTGCCCATTTTTATTTTTACAGCTGATTAAGTTTTACTGTTTTATGTTTTTTTTCGAGTTTTGTGCGAAATTTATTGTTGGTGTAAAAACACAGTTTTGGTGTTGATTGCTATTTTTGAAAAGCTTTTATCGTTGCATTTTTTGGCGAATAAAAGCTCCATTTTTAAAAAAGGAAGCTTCAAAGAAAATGCTTCATTGTATTAATACTTTTGTAATACTTAGTTAAGAAAAATGACATTGAATTTCTCAGTTTGTATTATGTACGACGCCAAACTTTAACAACGTCAGTACTGTAATAGTTTAGAAAACATGATTTAAAAAATGCTATTAGCATCTTTCAGTTTTTTTACATGATCAATTCTAATTGTGCACTTTAGAGCAGCTTTTTTATTCATTTTTACACATTAGTCACAAACTGATTAGTCAAACAAATTAACTATTTTCATTAGCAATATGTTCATGTAACAGTCACAGGCCTTCCACCACCATAGGTCATGTACTCAGTCTTGTACATTTTAGGAATAGTCATAATCTCTTTAGGTCCTGGCTTTGCTATAACCCATGGTGTGTCGATTGGACATGAGAAAATCTCTTTGACCTTGACGTCGGATGGCTTTTGATAGGATTCAGTCACCAAGGTTGTGAGACCTAAACACATAAATATTATCTTTGTATGGGTGCTAGGCAACAGTGTTTGCATAACACATGAAAACAAAAACACACCATGGTGGTGTAGAATTTTGTACACATACATTTGAGATGGTGAGAAGGATGGAAAATAGAATACATTTGTGAAATTTTTGGTTTGTGGAAATAAAACAATGTGTGACTATGGCAAATCAAAGAAACAGTAGCTTAACTGTAATAATCCCAGCTTTGTAATTCAACTCAAAGGGGCTTAACAGTAGGTGTCCTAATTTGCAAAACCAGAAAGACTTCGATGTTTAAAAAAACAATGCTTAACATTTTAAAGTTGTAGCCCTCAGCTTTGTATAACTTTGTTACATTAAAATGTTGTTTTTTTGTCATCAATAGTATCCTTGTTTAACTTTGCCACTGTGGAAGAATACCAAGTCAACATAAGCCATAAGTTAAGAAGACAGGAAAATTACTGACCAGGAGGTCTTAAAAAGAAACATAAACATGAATATCACCTTTGTTAGGGACGGGAACCATTGGCTTTGGTAGTCTAGGGATCTTGGTTGAACTTGGGAACCAGGTTGGGTCCCTCAAAGGTGGCCTTTCCCGAGGAACAGAATCTTTTGGCAGGGGATTTTCTTTTGCTCCATGGCCCCATGCTTTAGGATATTCCTCACATTCCCAATATGTGGACGCATTCTTTTGGGGATAGTCTAGTAGTTCTTCCCTGTTAAACATATGTGCATTGTTGAAGATTTTATTTGAATAATGTTATTTAAAAAATGTTGCATTTTCTCATATTTATCCCAAAATATTACTTAGTTTTGATTTCCAAATGTTGTTACCCTTTGTGTTATGGTAATGAGTTGGGTTAATTTTACTTAATGAAAGAACACATAGCTACAGATTTGCACTGAACAAGTACCAAGCCATAAATAGTTTAACAATGTTAAAACATTATGCAGTGCAGAATACTGGATGGCACAATTGGTCATATAAATTAAACTAGGATCATACCTAAACAGCTATACCCTATTATGGAGCTATAATTATAATATTAAAGAACAATTATTTTTTGAAACATTTTTTATGGTTTTACATTATGGTATACCATTGCTGCATTTACCTTTTAAATGATCGGTAGGCCTTTTGTGATGAACTGAGGTACACATCATTTAAATTTAAAATGCCCTTGTCACGTACAAAGAAGGGCTTTGCAGACATTGCTTTGTTCTGAGTGCTGGCAATAATTTTTTGAGAGGGTCCAGTCTTGTGGTGCTGAGATAACACAAAAGGCTGTGGCCCAGCTTTCAAATTGGTGTCTAATGTCATTCCTGGTTTTCCAGTGTACTTGGCTTTCATCTCGGAAGACTGGTATCCCATGGTCAGAGGGGTTCGCCATTCCCTGACCTTCAACTATAAAGCATTGAAAGAATTAGCATTTTTCATGTCTATAACTCCTTTTTTGTGGTTTTTAAAAGTAATAAGGATTCCACACAAAAAAGAATATTGCTTTAACAAAACTAGACATCCAGAAACCCGCTTGGAGAAATAAATAATCATTCTGAACTATGGCAACTGCAGGCAAACTAAAAACTTTCAATTCATTACAACAAAATACTAATTAAGCAATTTTTGTCAGAATCATACTTCTTATAACTGATCAAACATGGGGATAATTGATATGTTACTGTACAAAATAAAAAATCTAATTGATAATTGCTTACTACACCTGCATATGACGAGGGTCACTGCTCCGTTTGGTCAACATCTTTTCCTTTACATTTGTTTGACTTCCCTGAACCTTTGCTGGGTCTCATTGGGAAAAATTAAACCTTTTGTGACTGCATAAGCTGTTATTATGATGTCATAACTCTTACTACCTCACTGTTTGATGCTTTAAAAAGTCTTACACTTTCATACATTCAAAAGGCATTGAGCACTGTACTTTTCTCTTCATATCCGCTGCCACTAGACTTACTAATAAAACTTTAATTCAACCTAAAACAATTCAACCAAAATTTATGCTGATTTGCCGGTTGCAAATCTGTTATACCTTTACTGTGCTATTTATTATCATAATCAACTTTAATTGACTGTTAACAAATTCTTTAAGTCATTTTTTTTCCAATGAGCATATGTGTGTCATGTATTTGTTGCTTTTCCACTTGTCTGTTTCGATGCTTTTCCTCCCTCAAAAGCACTTTCACAAGTAACGAAATTTAATGCATAGTATTTCTAATCACAACTTAAAGACGGAAAACCTTTGCATAATTTTATTCCTTTGTTCTTACACAGAAAAAAACATAATAATTGCACTTGTTATGACACATCTCATGTGGCTTATACCTTTTCTGTGTTATCTTTAACATAATGAACCTTCCACGATCCAGGGGACTTTTTATACATTGGATGAGACAAAACACCTCCTATGTGTTTGTAGTTGTGCTGCGTACCACTTGTTGTGTCATAGTGATTAATAACTTGGTCATTTGGTGTAACTTTGTCTTGAGCAGTTAAGGGAGGTGGCAAATGATCATTGATTGTTCTCTGTGCCAGAAGAAAAAGTTTCAGTTTGTTTTTCTCACAAAAAATAGCTTTTTTGCTATCAGTTTAGTTTTACACTATACACATATTTTAGTTTCAGCTCACATTTAGGCCATTATTTTTTGGAATTAATCTTAATGATATATGATCATGTAAACAACATTATGATTTGGCCTACACTCTACAGTTGGTGATTGTCTTGTGCAGTTGGCGATCGTCAATTGGATGTAATAATAATGTTTTGAAAGTAACAGACAAAATGCAAATCTGATCACAAAAACAACATAAGTCCTGGCCAACAGAACCATAGTATAAGCAAAATTTACAACAAAACCTTTCTTGCCAGAACACCAATTATAACAAACTCCAAAGCCAAAGATTTAATAAGGTTAACATACAACATATTTACCCGAAAGTTTGATGGTGGAAAGTAATATCCCTTTGAGTAATAATGTCCCCTTCCTGTGCTGGTTAAGTTTAAGTCATGACGATTAAAATCAGAGCCAACTTCTCCGTGTCCGCGTCGAAGCTCCATAACATTTAATTTTTTCAAAATATGTCCAAGATTTCTCTTATTCCCGCTTAAATTTACAGCATCTCGCACTTGCTTTTTATTTTGCGCAAAAAAAGTGTGATTAAATTGATAAGTCGCGTTCAGGAAAATGAAAATCACCGGGTGAGCTTCAGGTTGCTATAAGAAACCAAATCACATTATATCCAATGACCAGACGAAGCAGGTTTGTAACATTTCTATGAACTGTGGTTGTGCACATTGTACAACACCTGGTTGTGTGATATTAGTAATGAGTCCGCAGTCGCAGTGTTTGTTTTGTTGTAAGTTCTTTAAATCATTTCTTTTTTATACACCAGGTTCATATAACTCTCACGATGTTGGGTAGGGTTTCCCTTTTGGTGGCCGTTGTTTACCTTACTCCGTTTGTAATCGGTTAGTATCCATTCACGTTGTCACACCCAGTGGCGTTGTCCCATCGCTTCTTCAGAGAGATTCCAAACTTAAAAAAATCCGGGTTTGGGTGGGTTTTCTCCGGAATATTCCACTTTCAAACTTTGACCCAAATTTTGACCCGATTTTCCAAAAAACCCTAAGGCTGCGGCCTTTGATGTCAAACTACATTTTAGGATGTTGATATTACGGACTGCACCAGGCGCTGAAAAGTATGCAGAAACGTATTTTTCGATCTTTATTCCACATTACTATTTGATTACTTCTAGGGCAGCGGTTTTCAAATTAGAGCCAAACGGTCCCATAGTGGTTTACATGGCGATTGCCGTAGTACTCCCAAGAACCCAAGATTCTACAATCAATTGTTTGCGCATAACCGAATATCTTAAACTTGTCTGTGATGTCACAAGGTGCTCTTAAATCATTGATATTTCTAAACGAGCGATTTGTAATAAATCCTGAATTTTGTAGTAAAGATTGAAATGTAGTAAGGAATTTTATTCAGCTTGGCCGAAAGTGCTACAACTCTACAAGGGATTAACAAAACGACCATTCTGCACGTCACAAAGTTTGAACACCACTGTCCTTGGCCTGGGAAATAGTCCATACGGCCTAAACCAATGTTGATAAACCGTTTGGTGGCCTTTATAAACAAAAAGGTTCCCCACCCCTGCTATAGCCCTTCCGTTTTTTCGATTTTGGGGGTCAAAAAATTCAAGAAAAATCCGGTTTTCGGTGGGTTTTCGCCGGAATATTCCAGTTTTAAACCGCTTTCTGCCTCCTACCGAACCTCCAAACCGGTTTGAACCGGATTTGAAAATCGAAAATTTTGACCCGATTTTCGAAAAAACCCTAAGGCTATTTCCGTTTTTTCGATTTTGGGGGGTCAAAAAATTCAAGAAAAATCCGGTTTTCGGTGGGTTTTCGCCGGAATATTCCAGTTTCAAACCGGTTTTAACCGGTTTCTGCCTCCTGCCGAACCTCCAAACCGGTTTAAACCGGATTTGAAAATCGAAAATTTTGACCCGATTTTCGAAACAACGCCGTTTTTCGATTTTGGGAGGTCAAAAAATTCAAGAAAAATCCGGTTTTCGGTGGGTTTTCGCCGGAATATTCCAGTTTCAAACTGGTTTAAACCGGTTTATGCCTCCTACCGAACCTCCAAACCGGTTTGAACCGGATTTGAAAATCGAAAATTTTGACCCGATTTTCGAAAAAACCCTAAGGCTATTTCCGTTTTTTCGATTTTGGGGGGTCAAAAAATTCAAGAAAAATCCGGTTTTCGGTGGGTTTTCGCCGGAATATTCCAGTTTCAAACCGGTTTGAACCGGTTTCTGCCTCCTGCCGAACCTCCAAACCGGTTTAAACCGGATTTTAAAATCGTAAATTTTGACCCGATTTCCGATAAAACCCTAAGGCTTATAGCCTTTCCGTTTTTTCGATTTTGGGGGGGTCAAAAAATTCAAGAAAAATCCGGTTTTCGGTGGGTTTTCGCCGGAATATTCCAGTTTCAAACTGGTTTAAACCGGTTTCTGCCTCCTGCCGAACCTCTAAACCGGTTTAAACCGGATTTGAAAATCGTAAATTTTGACCCGATTTTCGAAAAAACCCTAAGGCTTATAGCCTTTCCGTTGTTTCGATTTTGGGGGGGTCAAAAACTTCAAGAAAAATCCGGGTTTCGGTGTGTTTTCGCCGGAATATTCCAGTTTCAAACTGGTTTAAACCGGTTTCTGCCTCCTGCCGAACCTCCAAACCGGTTTAAACCGGATTTGAAAATCGAAAATTTTGACCCGATTTTCGAAAAAACCTAAGGCTATAGCCTTTCCGTTTTTTCGATTTTGGGGGTCAAAAAATTCAAGAAAAATCCGGGTTTCGGTGGGTTTTCGCCGGAATATTCCAGTTTCAAACTGGTTTAAACCGGTTTCTGCCTCCTGCCGAACCTCCAAACCGGTTTAAACCGGATTTTAAAATCGTAAATTTTGACCCGATTTTCGATAAAACCCTAAGGCTATAGCCTTTCCGTTTTTTCGATTTTGGGGGTCAAAAAATTCAAGAAAAATCCGGTTTTCGGTGGGTTTTCGCCGGAATATTCCAGTTTCAAACCGGTTTCAACCGGTTTCTGCCTCCTGCGAACCTCCAAACCGGTTTAAACCGGATTTTAAAATCGTAAATTTTGACCCGATTTTCGAAAAACCCCTAAGGCTGTAGCCTTTCTGTTTTTTCGATTTTGGGGGGTCAAAATATTCAAGAAAAATCCGGTTTTCGGTGTGTTTTCGCCGGAATATTCCAGTTTCAAACCGGTTTAAACCGGTTTCTGCCTCCTGCCGAACCTCCAAACCGGTTTAAACCGGATTTTAAAATCGTAAATTTTGACCCGATTTTCGAAACAACGCTAAGGCTATAGCCTTTCCGTTTTTTCGATTTTGGGGGGTCAAAAAATTCAAGAAAAATCCGGTTTTCGGTGTGTTTTCGCCGGAATATTCCAGTTTCAAACTGGTTTAAACCGGTTTCTGCCTCCTGCCGAACCTCCAAACCGGTTTAAACCGGATTTGAAAATCGTAAATTTTGACCCGATTTTCGAAAAAAACCTAAGGCTATAGCCTTTCCGTTTTTTCGATTTTGGGGGGTTAAAAAATTCAAGAAAAATCCGGTTTTCGGTGGGTTTTCGCCGGAATATTCCAGTTTCAAACTGGTTTAAACCGGTTTCTGCCTCCTGCCGAACCTCCAAACCGGTTTAAACCGGATTTGAAAATCGTAAATTTTGACCCGATTTTCGTAAAAACCCTAAGGCTATAGCCTTTCCGTTTTTTCGATTTTGGGGGGTCAAAAAATTCAAGAAAAATCCGGTTTTCGGTGGGTTTTCGCCGGAATATTCCAGTTTCAAACCGGTTTAAACCGGTTTCTGCCTCCTGCCGAAACTCCAAACCGGTTTAAACCGGATTTGAAAACCGAAAATTTTGACCCGATTTTCGATAAAAACCTAAGGCTATAGCCTTTCCGTTTTTTTGATTTTGGGGGGTCAAAAAATTCAAGAAAAATCCGGTTTTCGGTGGGTTTTCGCCGGAATATTCCAGTTTCAAACTGGTTTAAACCGGTTTCTGCCTCCTACCGAACCTCCAAACCGGTTTAAACCGGATTTGAAAATCGTAAATTTTGACCCGATTTTCGAAAAAACCCTAAGGCTGTAGCCTTTCCGTTTTTTCGATTTTGGGGGGGTCAAAAAATTCAAGAAAAATCCGGTTTTCGGTGGGTTTTCGCCGGAATATTCCAGTTTCAAACTGGTTTAAACCGGTTTCTGCCTCCTGCCGAACCTCCAAACCGGTTTAAACCGGATTTGAAAATCGTAAATTTTGACCCGATTTTCGAAAAAACCCTAAGGCTTATAGCCTTTCCGTTGTTTCGATTTTGGGGGGGTCAAAAACTTCAAGAAAAATCCGGGTTTCGGTGTGTTTTCGCCGGAATATTCCAGTTTCAAACTGGTTTAAACCGGTTTCTGCCTCATACCGAACCTCCAAGCCGGTTTAAACCGGATTTGAAAATCGAAAATTTTGACCCGATTTTCGATAAAACCCTAAGGCTATAGCCTTTCCGTTTTTTCGATTTTGGGGGGTCAAAAACTTCAAGAAAAATCCGGTTTTCGGTGTGTTTTCGCTGGAATATTCCAGTTTCAAACTGGTTTAAACCGGTTTCTGCCTCCTGCCGAACCTCCAAACCGGTTTAAACCGGATTTTAAAATCGTAAATTTTGACCCGATTTTCGAAAAAACCCTAAGGCTATAGCCTTTCCGTTTTTTCGATTTTGGGGGGTCAAAAAATTCAAGAAAAATCCGGTTTTCGGTGTGTTTTCGCCGGAATATTCCAGTTTCAAACTGGTTTAAACCGGTTTCTGCCTCCTGCCGAACCTCCAAACCGGTTTAAACCGGATTTGAAAATCGTAAATTTTGACCCGATTTTCGAAAAAACCCTAAGGCTATAGCCTTTCCGTTTTTTCGATTTTGGGGGGTCAAAAAATTCAAGAAAAATCCGGTTTTCGGTGTGTTTTCGCCGGAATATTCCAGTTTCAAACTGGTTTAAACCGGTTTCTGCCTGCTGCCGAACCTCCAAACCGGTTTAAACCGGATTTGAAAATCGTAAATTTTGACCCGATTTTCGTAAAAACCCTAAGGCTATAGCCTTTCCGTTTTTTCGATTTTGGGGGGTCAAAAAATTCAAGAAAAATCCGGTTTTCGGTGGGTTTTCGCCGGAATATTCCAGTTTCAAACCGGTTTAAACCGGTTTCTGCCTCCTGCCGAACCTCCAAACCGGTTTAAACCGGATTTGAAAACCGAAAATTTTGACCCGATTTTCGATAAAAACCTAAGGCTATAGCCTTTCCGTTTTTTTGATTTTGGGGGGTCAAAAAATTCAAGAAAAATCCGGTTTTCGGTGGGTTTTCGCCGGAATATTCCAGTTTCAAACTGGTTTAAACCGGTTTCTGCCTCCTGCCGAACCTCCAAACCGGTTTAAACCGGATTTGAAAATCGTAAATTTTGACCCGATTTTCGAAAAAAACCTAAGGCTATAGCCTTTCCGTTTTTTCGATTTTGGGGGGTCAAAAAATTCAAGAAAAATCCGGTTTTCGGTGTGTTTTCGCCGGAATATTCCAGTTTCAAACTGGTTTAAACCGGTTTCTGCCTCCTGCCGAACCTCCAAACCGGTTTAAACCGGATTTGAAAATCGTAAATTTTGACCCGATTTTCGAAAAAACCCTAAGGCTATAGCCTTTCCGTTTTTTCGATTTTGGGGGATCAAAAAATTCAAGAAAAATCCGGTTTTCGGTGTGTTTTCGCCGGAATATTCCAGTTTCAAACTGGTTTAAACCGGTTTCTGCCTCCTGCCGAACCTCCAAACCGGTTTAAACCGGATTTGAAAATCGTAAATTTTGACCCGATTTTCGAAAAAACCCTAAGGCTATAGCCTTTCCGTTTTTTCGATTTTGGGGGGTCAAAAAATTCAAGAAAAATCCGGTTTTCGGTGGGTTTTCGCCGGAATATTCCAGTTTCAAACTGGTTTAAACCGGTTTCTGCCTCCTGCCGAACCTCCAAACCGGTTTAAACCGGATTTGAAAATCGTAAATTTTGACCCGATTTTCGAAAAAACCCTAAGGCTATAGCCTTTCCGTTTTTTCGATTTTGGGGGGTCAAAAAATTCAAGAAAAATCCGGTTTTCGGTGGGTTTTCGCCGGAATATTCCAGTTTCAAACTGGTTTAAACCGGTTTCTGCCTCCTGCCGAACCTCCAAACCGGTTTAAACCGGATTTGAAAATCGTAAATTTTGACCCGATTTTCGAAAAAACCCTAAGGCTATAGCCTTTCCGTTTTTTCGATTTTGGGGGGTCAAAAAATTCAAGAAAAATCCGGTTTTCGGTGTGTTTTCGCCGGAATATTCCAGTTTCAAACTGGTTTAAACCGGTTTCTGCCTCCTGCCGAACCTCCAAACCGGTTTAAACCGGATTTGAAAATCTAAAATTTTGACCCGATTTTCGATAAAACCCTAAGGCTATAGCCTTTCCGTTTTTTCGATTTTGGGGGGTCAAAAACTTCAAGAAAAATCCGGTTTTCGGTGTGTTTTCGCCGGAATATTCCAGTTTCAAACTGGTTTAAACCGGTTTCTGCCTCCTGCCGAACCTCCAAACCGGTTTAAACCGGATTTGAAAATCGTAAATTTTGACCCGATTTTCGAAAAAACCCTAAGGCTATAGCCTTTCCGTTTTTTCGATTTTGGGGGGTCAAAAAATTCAAGAAAAATCCGGTTTTCGGTGTGTTTTCGCCGGAATATTCCAGTTTCAAACTGGTTTAAACCGGTTTCTGCCTCCTGCCGAACCTCCAAACCGGTTTAAACCGGATTTTAAAATCGTAAATTTTGACCCGATTTTCGAAAAAACCCTAAGGCTATAGCCTTTCCGTTTTTTCGATTTTGGGGGGTTAAAAAATTCAAGAAAAATCCGGTTTTCGGTGGGTTTTCGCCGGAATATTCCAGTTTCAAACTGGTTTAAACCGGTTTCTGCCTCCTGCCGAACCTCCAAACCGGTTTAAACCGGATTTGAAAATCGTAAATTTTGACCCGATTTTCGTAAAAACCCTAAGGCTATAGCCTTTCCGTTTTTTCGATTTTGGGGTGTCAAAAAATTCAAGAAAAATCCGGTTTTCGGTGGGTTTTCGCCGGAATATTCCAGTTTCAAACTGGTTTAAACCGGTTTCTGCCTCCTGCCGAACCTCCAAACCGGTTTAAACCGGATTTTAAAATCGTAAATTTTGACCCGATTTTCGAAAAACCCCTAAGGCTGTAGCCTTTCTGTTTTTTCGATTTTGGGGGGTCAAAATATTCAAGAAAAATCCGGTTTTCGGTGGGTTTTCGCCGGAATATTCCAGTTTCAAACCGGTTTAAACCGGTTTCTGCCTCCTGCCGAACCTCCAAACCGGTTTAAACCGGATTTTAAAATCGTAAATTTTGACCCGATTTTCGAAAAAACCCTAAGGCTATAGCCTTTCCGTTTTTTCGATTTTGGGGGGTCAAAAAATTCAAGAAAAATCCGGTTTTCGGTGGGTTTTCGCCGGAATATTCCAGTTTCAAACTGGTTTAAACCGGTTTCTGCCTCCTGCCGAACCTCCAAACCGGTTTAAACCGGATTTTAAAATCGTAAATTTTGACCCGATTTTCGAAAAAACCCTAAGGCTATAGCCTTTCCGTTTTTTCGATTTTAGGGGGGGGGTCAAAAAATTCAAGAAAAATCCGGTTTTCGGTGGGTTTTCGCCGGAATATTCCAGTTTCAAACTGGTTTAAACCGGTTTCTGCCTCCTGCCGAACCTCCAAACCGGTTTAAACCGGATTTGAAAATCGTAAATTTTGACCCGATTTTCGAAAATACCCTAAGGCTATAGCCTTTCCGTTTTTTCGATTTTGGGGGGTCAAAAACTTCAAGAAAAATCCGGTTTTCGGTGTGTTTTCGCCGGAATATTCCAGTTTCAAACTGGTTTAAACCGGTTTCTGCCTCCTGCCGAACCTCCAAACCGGTTTAAACCGGATTTGAAAATCGTAAATTTTGACCCGATTTTCGAAAAAACCCTAAGGCTATAGCCTTTCCGTTTTTTCGATTTTGGGGGGTCAAAAAATTCAAGAAAAATCCGGTTTTCGGTGTGTTTTCGCCGGAATATTCCAGTTTCAAACTGGTTTAAACCGGTTTCTGCCTCCTGCCGAACCTCCAAACCGGTTTAAACCGGATTTGAAAATCGTAAATTTTGACCCGATTTTCGATAAAACCCTAAGGCTATAGCCTTTCCGTTTTTTCGATTTTGGGGGGTCAAAAACTTCAAGAAAAATCCGGTTTTCGGTGTGTTTTCGCCGGAATATTCCAGTTTCAAACTGGTTTAAACCGGTTTCTGCCTCCTGCCGAACCTCCAAACCGGTTTAAACCGGATTTGAAAATCGTAAATTTTGACCCGATTTTCGAAAAAACCCTAAGGCTATAGCCTTTCCGTTTTTTCGATTTTGGGGGGTTAAAAAATTCAAGAAAAATCCGGTTTTCGGTGGGTTTTCGCCGGAATATTCCAGTTTCAAACTGGTTTAAACCGGTTTCTGCCTCCTGCCGAACCTCCAAACCGGTTTAAACCGGATTTGAAAATCGTAAATTTTGACCCGATTTTCGAAAAAACCCTAAGGCTATAGCCTTTCCGTTTTTTCGATTTTGGGGGGGGGGTCCAAAAATTCAAGAAAAATCCGGTTTTCGGTGTGTTTTCGCCGGAATATTCCAGTTTCAAACTGGTTTAAACCGGTTTCTGCCTCCTGCCGAACCTCCAAACCGGTTTAAACCGGATTTGAAAATCGTAAATTTTGACCCGATTTTCGAAAAAACCCTAAGGCTATAGCCTTTCCGTTTTTTCGATTTTGGGGGGTCAAAAAATTCAAGAAAAATCCGGTTTTCGGTGTGTTTTCGCCGGAATATTCCAGTTTCAAACTGGTTTATGCCTCCTGCCGAACCTCCAAACCGGTTTAAACCGGATTTTAAAATCGTAAATTTTGACCCGATTTTCGAAAAAACCCTAAGGCTTTAGCCTTTCCGTTTTTTCGATTTTGGGGGGTTAAAAAATTCAAGAAAAATCCGGTTTTCGGTGGGTTTTCGCCGGAATATTCCAGTTTCAAACTGGTTTAAACCGGTTTCTGCCTCCTGCCGAACCTCCAAACCGGTTTAAACCGGATTTGAAAATCGTAAATTTTGACCCGATTTTCGTAAAAACCCTAAGGCTATAGCCTTTCCGTTTTTTCGATTTTGGGGTGTCAAAAAATTCAAGAAAAATCCGGTTTTCGGTGGGTTTTCGCCGGAATATTCCAGTTTCAAACTGGTTTAAACCGGTTTCTGCCTCCTGCCGAACCTCCAAACCGGTTTAAACCGGATTTGAAAATCGTAAATTTTGACCCGATTTTCGAAAAACCCCTAAGGCTGTAGCCTTTCTGTTTTTTCGATTTTGGGGGGTCAAAATATTCAAGAAAAATCCGGTTTTCGGTGGGTTTTCGCCGGAATATTCCAGTTTCAAACCGGTTTAAACCGGTTTCTGCCTCCTGCCGAACCTCCAAACCGGTTTAAACCGGATTTGAAAATCGTAAATTTTGACCCGATTTTCGAAAAAACCCTAAGGCTATAGCCTTTCCGTTTTTTCGATTTTGGGGGGTCAAAAAATTCAAGAAAAATCCGGTTTTCGGTGGGTTTTCGCCGGAATATTCCAGTTTCAAACTGGTTTAAACCGGTTTCTGCCTCCTGCCGAACCTCCAAACCGGTTTAAACCGGATTTGAAAATCGTAAATTTTGACCCGATTTTCGAAAAAACCCTAAGGCTATAGCCTTTCCGTTTTTTCGATTTTGGGGGGTCAAAAACTTCAAGAAAAATCCGGTTTTCGGTGTGTTTTCGCCGGAATATTCCAGTTTCAAACTGGTTTAAACCGGTTTCTGCCTCCTGCCGAACCTCCAAACCGGTTTAAACCGGATTTTAAAATCTAAAATTTTGACCAGATTTTCGATAAAACCCTAAGGCTATAGCCTTTCCGTTTTTTCGATTTTGGGGGGTCAAAAACTTCAAGAAAAATCCGGTTTTCGGTGTGTTTTCGCCGGAATATTCCAGTTTCAAACTGGTTTAAACCGGTTTCTGCCTCCTGCCGAACCTCCAAACCGGTTTAAACCGGATTTGAAAATCGTAAATTTTGACCCGATTTTCGAAAAAACCCTAAGGCTATAGCCTTTCCGTTTTTTCGATTTTGGGGGGGGGGGTCCAAAAATTCAAGAAAAATCCGGTTTTCGGTGTGTTTTCGCCGGAATATTCCAGTTTCAAACTGGTTTAAACCGGTTTCTGCCTCCTGCCGAACCTCCAAACCGGTTTAAACCGGATTTGAAAATCGTAAATTTTGACCCGATTTTCGATAAAACCCTAAGGCTATAGCCTTTCCGTTTTTTCGATTTTGGGGGGTCAAAAACTTCAAGAAAAATCCGGTTTTCGGTGTGTTTTCGCCGGAATATTCCAGTTTCAAACTGGTTTAAACCGGTTTCTGCCTCCTGCCGAACCTCCAAACCGGTTTAAACCGGATTTGAAAATCGTAAATTTTGACCCGATTTTCGAAAAAACCCTAAGGCTATAGCCTTTCCGTTTTTTCGATTTTGGGGGGTTAAAAAATTCAAGAAAAATCCGGTTTTCGGTGGGTTTTCGCCGGAATATTCCAGTTTCAAACTGGTTTAAACCGGTTTCTGCCTCCTGCCGAACCTCCAAACCGGTTTAAACCGGATTTGAAAATCGTAAATTTTGACCCGATTTTCGAAAAAACCCTAAGGCTATAGCCTTTCCGTTTTTTCGATTTTGGGGGGGGGGTCCAAAAATTCAAGAAAAATCCGGTTTTCGGTGTGTTTTCGCCGGAATATTCCAGTTTCAAACTGGTTTAAACCGGTTTCTGCCTCCTGCCGAACCTCCAAACCGGTTTAAACCGGATTTGAAAATCGTAAATTTTGACCCGATTTTCGAAAAAACCCTAAGGCTATAGCCTTTCCGTTTTTTCGATTTTGGGGGGTCAAAAAATTCAAGAAAAATCCGGTTTTCGGTGTGTTTTCGCCGGAATATTCCAGTTTCAAACTGGTTTATGCCTCCTGCCGAACCTCCAAACCGGTTTAAACCGGATTTTAAAATCGTAAATTTTGACCCGATTTTCGAAAAAACCCTAAGGCTATAGCCTTTCCGTTTTTTCGATTTTGGGGGGTTAAAAAATTCAAGAAAAATCCGGTTTTCGGTGGGTTTTCGCCGGAATATTCCAGTTTCAAACTGGTTTAAACCGGTTTCTGCCTCCTGCCGAACCTCCAAACCGGTTTAAACCGGATTTGAAAATCGTAAATTTTGACCCGATTTTCGTAAAAACCCTAAGGCTATAGCCTTTCCGTTTTTTCGATTTTGGGGTGTCAAAAAATTCAAGAAAAATCCGGTTTTCGGTGGGTTTTCGCCGGAATATTCCAGTTTCAAACTGGTTTAAACCGGTTTCTGCCTCCTGCCGAACCTCCAAACCGGTTTAAACCGGATTTGAAAATCGTAAATTTTGACCCGATTTTCGAAAAACCCCTAAGGCTGTAGCCTTTCTGTTTTTTCGATTTTGGGGGGTCAAAATATTCAAGAAAAATCCGGTTTTCGGTGGGTTTTCGCCGGAATATTCCAGTTTCAAACCGGTTTAAACCGGTTTCTGCCTCCTGCCGAACCTCCAAACCGGTTTAAACCGGATTTTAAAATCGTAAATTTTGACCCGATTTTCGAAAAAACCCTAAGGCTATAGCCTTTCCGTTTTTTCGATTTTGGGGGGTCAAAAAATTCAAGAAAAATCCGGTTTTCGGTGGGTTTTCGCCGGAATATTCCAGTTTCAAACTGGTTTAAACCGGTTTCTGCCTCCTGCCGAACCTCCAAACCGGTTTAAACCGGATTTGAAAATCGTAAATTTTGACCCGATTTTCGAAAAAACCCTAAGGCTATAGCCTTTCCGTTTTTTCGATTTTGGGGGGTCAAAAACTTCAAGAAAAATCCGGTTTTCGGTGTGTTTTCGCCGGAATATTCCAGTTTCAAACTGGTTTAAACCGGTTTCTGCCTCCTGCCGAACCTCCAAACCGGTTTAAACCGGATTTTAAAATCTAAAATTTTGACCAGATTTTCGATAAAACCCTAAGGCTATAGCCTTTCCGTTTTTTCGATTTTGGGGGGTCAAAAACTTCAAGAAAAATCCGGTTTTCGGTGTGTTTTCGCCGGAATATTCCAGTTTCAAACTGGTTTAAACCGGTTTCTGCCTCCTGCCGAACCTCCAAACCGGTTTAAACCGGATTTGAAAATCGTAAATTTTGACCCGATTTTCGAAAAAACCCTAAGGCTATAGCCTTTCCGTTTTTTCGATTTTGGGGGGGGGGGTCCAAAAATTCAAGAAAAATCCGGTTTTCGGTGTGTTTTCGCCGGAATATTCCAGTTTCAAACTGGTTTAAACCGGTTTCTGCCTCCTGCCGAACCTCCAAACCGGTTTAAACCGGATTTGAAAATCGTAAATTTTGACCCGATTTTCGATAAAACCCTAAGGCTATAGCCTTTCCGTTTTTTCGATTTTGGGGGGTCAAAAACTTCAAGAAAAATCCGGTTTTCGGTGTGTTTTCGCCGGAATATTCCAGTTTCAAACTGGTTTAAACCGGTTTCTGCCTCCTGCCGAACCTCCAAACCGGTTTAAACCGGATTTTAAAATCGTAAATTTTGACCCGATTTTCGAAAAAACCCTAAGGCTATAGCCTTTCCGTTTTTTCGATTTTGGGGGGGGGGTCCAAAAATTCAAGAAAAATCCGGTTTTCGGTGTGTTTTCGCCGGAATATTCCAGTTTCAAACTGGTTTAAACCGGTTTCTGCCTCCTGCCGAACCTCCAAACCGGTTTAAACCGGATTTGAAAATCGTAAATTTTGACCCGATTTTCGAAAAAACCCTAAGGCTATAGCCTTTCCGTTTTTTCGATTTTGGGGGGTCAAAAAATTCAAGAAAAATCCGGTTTTCGGTGTGTTTTCGCCGGAATATTCCAGTTTCAAACTGGTTTAAACCGGTTTCTGCCTCCTGCCGAACCTCCAAACCGGTTTAAACCGGATTTTAAAATCGTAAATTTTGACCCGATTTTCGAAAAAACCCTAAGGCTATAGCCTTTCCGTTTTTTCGATTTTGGGGGGTTAAAAAATTCAAGAAAAATCCGGTTTTCGGTGGGTTTTCGCCGGAATATTCCAGTTTCAAACTGGTTTAAACCGGTTTCTGCCTCCTGCCGAACCTCCAAACCGGTTTAAACCGGATTTGAAAATCGTAAATTTTGACCCGATTTTCGTAAAAACCCTAAGGCTATAGCCTTTCCGTTTTTTCGATTTTGGGGTGTCAAAAAATTCAAGAAAAATCCGGTTTTCGGTGGGTTTTCGCCGGAATATTCCAGTTTCAAACTGGTTTAAACCGGTTTCTGCCTCCTGCCGAACCTCCAAACCGGTTTAAACCGGATTTTAAAATCGTAAATTTTGACCCGATTTTCGAAAAACCCCTAAGGCTGTAGCCTTTCTGTTTTTTCGATTTTGGGGGGTCAAAATATTCAAGAAAAATCCGGTTTTCGGTGGGTTTTCGCCGGAATATTCCAGTTTCAAACCGGTTTAAACCGGTTTCTGCCTCCTGCCGAACCTCCAAACCGGTTTAAACCGGATTTGAAAATCGTAAATTTTGACCCGATTTTCGAAAAAACCCTAAGGCTATAGCCTTTCCGTTTTTTCGATTTTGGGGGGTCAAAAAATTCAAGAAAAATCCGGTTTTCGGTGGGTTTTCGCCGGAATATTCCAGTTTCAAACTGGTTTAAACCGGTTTCTGCCTCCTGCCGAACCTCCAAACCGGTTTAAACCGGATTTTAAAATCGTAAATTTTGACCCGATTTTCGAAAAAACCCTAAGGCTATAGCCTTTCCGTTTTTTCGATTTTAGGGGGGGGGGTCAAAAAATTCAAGAAAAATCCGGTTTTCGGTGGGTTTTCGCCGGAATATTCCAGTTTCAAACTGGTTTAAACCGGTTTCTGCCTCCTGCCGAACCTCCAAACCGGTTTAAACCGGATTTTAAAATCGTAAATTTTGACCCGATTTTCGTAAAAACCCTAAGGCTATAGCCTTTCCGTTTTTTCGATTTTGGGGTGTCAAAAAATTCAAGAAAAATCCGGTTTTCGGTGGGTTTTCGCCGGAATATTCCAGTTTCAAACTGGTTTAAACCGGTTTCTGCCTCCTGCCGAACCTCCAAACCGGTTTAAACCGGATTTTAAAATCGTAAATTTTGACCCGATTTTCGAAAAACCCCTAAGGCTATAGCCTTTCTGTTTTTTCGATTTTGGGGGGTCAAAATATTCAAGAAAAATCCGGTTTTCGGTGGGTTTTCGCCGGAATATTCCAGTTTCAAACCGGTTTAAACCGGTTTCTGCCTCCTGCCGAACCTCCAAACCGGTTTAAACCGGATTTGAAAATCGTAAATTTTGACCCGATTTTCGAAAAAACCCTAAGGCTATAGCCTTTCCGTTTTTTCGATTTTGGGGGGTCAAAAAATTCAAGAAAAATCCGGTTTTCGGTGGGTTTTCGCCGGAATATTCCAGTTTCAAACTGGTTTAAACCGGTTTCTGCCTCCTGCCGAACCTCCAAACCGGTTTAAACCGGATTTTAAAATCGTAAATTTTGACCCGATTTTCGAAAAAACCCTAAGGCTATAGCCTTTCCGTTTTTTCGATTTTAGGGGGGGGGGTCAAAAAATTCAAGAAAAATCCGGTTTTCGGTGGGTTTTCGCCGGAATATTCCAGTTTCAAACTGGTTTAAACCGGTTTCTGCCTCCTGCCGAACCTCCAAACCGGTTTAAACCGGATTTGAAAATCGTAAATTTTGACCCGATTTTCGAAAAAACCCTAAGGCTATAGCCTTTCCGTTTTTTCGATTTTGGGGGGTCAAAAACTTCAAGAAAAATCCGGTTTTCGGTGTGTTTTCGCCGGAATATTCCAGTTTCAAACTGGTTTAAACCGGTTTCTGCCTCCTGCCGAACCTCCAAACCGGTTTAAACCGGATTTTAAAATCTAAAATTTTGACCAGATTTTCGATAAAACCCTAAGGCTATAGCCTTTCCGTTTTTTCGATTTTGGGGGGTCAAAAACTTCAAGAAAAATCCGGTTTTCGGTGTGTTTTCGCCGGAATATTCCAGTTTCAAACTGGTTTAAACCGGTTTCTGCCTCCTGCCGAACCTCCAAACCGGTTTAAACCGGATTTGAAAATCGTAAATTTTGACCCGATTTTCGAAAAAACCCTAAGGCTATAGCCTTTCCGTTTTTTCGATTTTGGGGGGGGGGGGGTCCAAAAATTCAAGAAAAATCCGGTTTTCGGTGTGTTTTCGCCGGAATATTCCAGTTTCAAACTGGTTTAAACCGGTTTCTGCCTCCTGCCGAACCTCCAAACCGGTTTAAACCGGATTTGAAAATCGTAAATTTTGACCCGATTTTCGATAAAACCCTAAGGCTATAGCCTTTCCGTTTTTTCGATTTTGGGGGGTCAAAAACTTCAAGAAAAATCCGGTTTTCGGTGTGTTTTCGCCGGAATATTCCAGTTTCAAACTGGTTTAAACCGGTTTCTGCCTCCTGCCGAACCTCCAAACCGGTTTAAACCGGATTTGAAAATCGTAAATTTTGACCCGATTTTCGAAAAAACCCTAAGGCTATAGCCTTTCCGTTTTTTCGATTTTTGGGGGGGGGTCCAAAAATTCAAGAAAAATCCGGTTTTCGGTGTGTTTTCGCCGGAATATTCCAGTTTCAAACTGGTTTAAACCGGTTTCTGCCTCCTGCCGAACCTCCAAACCGGTTTAAACCGGATTTTAAAATCGTAAATTTTGACCCGATTTTCGAAAAAACCCTAAGGCTATAGCCTTTCCGTTTTTTCGATTTTGGGGGGTTAAAAAATTCAAGAAAAATCCGGTTTTCGGTGGGTTTTCGCCGGAATATTCCAGTTTCAAACTGGTTTAAACCGGTTTCTGCCTCCTGCCGAACCTCCAAACCGGTTTGAACCGGATTTGAAAATCGTAAATTTTGACCCGATTTTCGTAAAAACCCTAAGGCTATATCCTTTCCGTTTTTTCGATTTTGGGGTGTCAAAAAATTCAAGAAAAATCCGGTTTTCGGTGGGTTTTCGCCGGAATATTCCAGTTTCAAACTGGTTTAAACCGGTTTCTGCCTCCTGCCGAACCTCCAAACCGGTTTAAACCGGATTTGAAAATCGTAAATTTTGACCCGATTTTCGAAAAAACCCTAAGGCTGTAGCCTTTCTGTTTTTTCGATTTTGGGGGGTCAAAAAATTCAAGAAAAATCCGGTTTTCGGTGTGTTTTCGCCGGAATATTCCAGTTTCAAACTGGTTTAAACCGGTTTCTGCCTCCTGCCGAACCTCCAAACCGGTTTAAACCGGATTTTAAAATCGTAAATTTTGACCCGATTTTCGATAAAACCCTAAGGCTATAGCCTTTCCGTTTTTTTGATTTTGGGGGGTCAAAAACTTCAAGAAAAATCCGGGTTTCGGTGTGTTTTCGCCGGAATATTCCAGTTTCAAACTGGTTTAAACCGGTTTCTGCCTCCTGCCGAACCTCCAAACCGGTTTAAACTGGATTTGAAAATCGTAAATTTTGACCCGATTTTCGAAAAAACCCTAAGGCTATAGCCTTTCCGTTTTTTCGATTTTGGGGGGGGGGGTCCAAAAATTCAAGAAAAATCCGGTTTTCGGTGTGTTTTCGCCGGAATATTCCAGTTTCAAACTGGTTTAAACCGGTTTCTGCCTCCTGCCGAACCTCCAAACCGGTTCAAACCGGATTTTAAAATCGTAAATTTTGACCCGATTTTCGATAAAACCCTAAGGCTATAGCCTTTCCGTTTTTTCGATTTTGGGGGGTCAAAAACTTCAAGAAAAATCCGGTTTTCGGTGTGTTTTCGCCGGAATATTCCAGTTTCAAACTGGTTTAAACCGGTTTCTGCCTCCTGCCGAACCTCCAAACCGGTTTAAACCGGATTTGAAAATCGTAAATTTTGACCCGATTTTCGAAAAAACCCTAAGGCTATAGCCTTTCCGTTTTTTCGATTTTTTGGGGGGGGGGTCCAAAAATTCAAGAAAAATCCGGTTTTCGGTGTGTTTTCGCCGGAATATTCCAGTTTCAAACTGGTTTAAACCGGTTTCTGCCTCCTGCCGAACCTCCAAACCGGTTTAAACCGGATTTGAAAATCGTAAATTTTGACCCGATTTTCGAAAAAAACCTAAGGCTATAGCCTTTCCGTTTTTTCGATTTTGGGGGGTTAAAAAATTCAAGAAAAATCCGGTTTTCGGTGGGTTTTCGCCGGAATATTCCAGTTTCAAACTGGTTTAAACCGGTTTCTGCCTCCTGCCGAACCTCCAAACCGGTTTAAACCGGATTTGAAAATCGTAAATTTTGACCCGATTTTCGTAAAAACCCTAAGGCTATATCCTTTCCGTTTTTTCGATTTTGGGGTGTCAAAAAATTCAAGAAAAATCCGGTTTTCGGTGGGTTTTCGCCGGAATATTCCAGTTTCAAACTGGTTTAAACCGGTTTCTGCCTCCTGCCGAACCTCCAAACCGGTTTAAACCGGATTTTAAAATCGTAAATTTTGACCCGATTTTCGAAAAACCCCTAAGGCTGTAGCCTTTCTGTTTTTTCGATTTTGGGGGGTCAAAATATTCAAGAAAAATCCGGTTTTCGGTGTGTTTTCGCCGGAATATTCCAGTTTCAAACTGGTTTAAACCGGTTTCTGCCTCCTGCCGAACCTCCAAACCGGTTTAAACCGGATTTGAAAATCGTAAATTTTGACCCGATTTTCGATAAAACCCTAAGGCTATAGCCTTTCCGTTTTTTCGATTTTGGGGGGTCAAAAAATTCAAGAAAAATCCGGTTTTCGGTGTGTTTTCGCCGGAATATTCCAGTTTCAAACTGGTTTAAACCGGTTTCTGCCTCCTGCCGAACCTCCAAACCGGTTTAAACCGGATTTGAAAATCGTAAATTTTGACCCGATTTTCGAAAAAACCCTAAGGCTATAGCCTTTCCGTTTTTTCGATTTTGGGGGGTCAAAAAATTCAAGAAAAATCCGGTTTTCGGTGGGTTTTCGCCGGAATATTCCAGTTTCAAACTGGTTTAAACCGGTTTCTGCCTGCTGCCGAACCTCCAAACCGGTTTAAACCGGATTTGAAAATCGTAAATTTTGACCCGATTTTCGTAAAAACCCTAAGGCTATAGCCTTTCCGTTTTTTCGATTTTGGGGGGTCAAAAAATTCAAGAAAAATCCGGTTTTCGGTGGGTTTTCGCCGGAATATTCCAGTTTCAAACCGGTTTAAACCGGTTTCTGCCTCCTGCCGAACCTCCAAACCGGTTTAAACCGGATTTTAAAATCGTAAATTTTGACCCGATTTTCGAAAAACCCCTAAGGCTGTAGCCTTTCTGTTTTTTCGATTTTGGGGGGTCAAAATATTCAAGAAAAATCCGGTTTTCGGTGTGTTTTCGCCGGAATATTCCAGTTTCAAACTGGTTTAAACCGGTTTCTGCCTCCTGCCGAACCTCCAAACCGGTTTAAACCGGATTTGAAAATCGTAAATTTTGACCCGATTTTCGATAAAACCCTAAGGCTATAGCCTTTCCGTTTTTTCGATTTTGGGGGGGTCAAAAAATTCAAGAAAAATCCGGTTTTCGGTGTGTTTTCGCTGGAATATTCCAGTTTCAAACTGGTTTAAACCGGTTTCTGCCTCCTGCCGAACCTCCAAACCGGTTTAAACCGGATTTTAAAATCGTAAATTTTGACCCGATTTTCGAAAAAACCCTAAGGCTATAGCCTTTCCGTTTTTTCGATTTTGGGGGGTCAAAAAATTCAAGAAAAATCCGGTTTTCGGTGTGTTTTCGCCGGAATATTCCAGTTTCAAACTGGTTTAAACCGGTTTCTGCCTCCTGCCGAACCTCCAAACCGGTTTAAACCGGATTTGAAAATCGTAAATTTTGACCCGATTTTCGAAAAAACCCTAAGGCTATAGCCTTTCCGTTTTTTCGATTTTGGGGGGTCAAAAAATTCAAGAAAAATCCGGTTTTCGGTGGGTTTTCGCCGGAATATTCCAGTTTCAAACCGGTTTAAACCGGTTTCTGCCTCCTGCCGAACCTCCAAACCGGTTTAAACCGGATTTGAAAACCGAAAATTTTGACCCGATTTTCGATAAAAACCTAAGGCTATAGCCTTTCCGTTTTTTTGATTTTGGGGGGTCAAAAAATTCAAGAAAAATCCGGTTTTCGGTGGGTTTTCGCCGGAATATTCCAGTTTCAAACTGGTTTAAACCGGTTTCTGCCTCCTGCCGAACCTCCAAACCGGTTTAAACCGGATTTGAAAATCGTAAATTTTGACCCGATTTTCGAAAAAACCCTAAGGCTATAGCCTTTCCGTTTTTTCGATTTTGGGGGGTCAAAAAATTCAAGAAAAATCCGGTTTTCGGTGTGTTTTCGCCGGAATATTCCAGTTTCAAACTGGTTTAAACCGGTTTCTGCCTCCTGCCGAACCTCCAAACCGGTTTAAACCGGATTTGAAAATCGTAAATTTTGACCCGATTTTCGAAAAAACCCTAAGGCTATAGCCTTTCCGTTTTTTCGATTTTGGGGGGTCAAAAAATTCAAGAAAAATACGGTTTTCGGTGTGTTTTCGCCGGAATATTCCAGTTTCAAACTGGTTTAAACCGGTTTCTGCCTCCTGCCGAACCTCCAAACCGGTTTAAACCGGATTTGAAAATCGTAAATTTTGACCCGATTTTCGAAAAAACCCTAAGGCTATAGCCTTTCCGTTTTTTCGATTTTGGGGGGTCAAAAAATTCAAGAAAAATCCGGTTTTCGGTGGGTTTTCGCCGGAATATTCCAGTTTCAAACTGGTTTAAACCGGTTTCTGCCTCCTGCCGAACCTCCAAACCGGTTTAAACCGGATTTGAAAATCGTAAATTTTGACCCGATTTTCGTAAACACCCTAAGGCTATAGCCTTTCCGTTTTTTCGATTTTGGGGGGTCAAAAAATTCAAGAAAAATCCGGTTTTCGGTGGGTTTTCGCCGGAATATTCCAGTTTCAAACCGGTTCAAACCGGTTTCTGCCTCCTGCCGAACCTCCAAACCGGTTTAAACCGGATTTGAAAACCGAAAATTTTGACCCGATTTTCGATAAAAACCTAAGGCTATAGCCTTTCCGTTTTTTTGATTTTGGGGGGTCAAAAAATTCAAGAAAAATCCGGTTTTCGGTGTGTTTTCGCCGGAATATTCCAGTTTCAAACTGGTTTAAACCGGTTTCTGCCTCCTGCCGAACCTCCAAACCGGTTTAAACCGGATTTGAAAATCGTAAATTTTGACCCGATTTTCGAAAAAACCCTAAGGCTTTCCGTTTTTTCGATTTTGGGGGGTCAAAAAATTCAAGAAAAATCCGGTTTTCGGTGTGTTTTCGCCGGAATATTCCAGTTTCAAACTGGTTTAAACCGGTTTCTGCCTCCTGCCGAACCTCCAAACCGGTTTAAACCGGATTTGAAAATCTAAAATTTTGACCCGATTTTCGAAAAAACCCTAAGGCTATAGCCTTTCCGTTTTTTCGATTTTGGGGGGTCAAAAACTTCAAGAAAAATCCGGTTTTCGGTGTGTTTTCGCCGGAATATTCCAGTTTCAAACTGGTTTAAACCGGTTTCTGCCTCCTGCCGAACCTCCAAACCGGTTTAAACCGGATTTGAAAATCGTAAATTTTGACCCGATTTTCGAAAAAACCCTAAGGCTATAGCCTTTCCGTTTTTTCGATTTTGGGGGGTCAAAAAATTCAAGAAAAATCCGGTTTTCGGTGTGTTTTCGCCGGAATATTCCAGTTTCAAACTGGTTTAAACCGGTTTCTGCCTCCTGCCGAACCTCCAAACCGGTTTAAACCGGATTTGAAAATCGTAAATTTTGACCCGATTTTCGAAAAAACCCTAAGGCTATAGCCTTTCCGTTTTTTCGATTTTGGGGTGTCAAAAAATTCAAGAAAAATCCGGTTTTCGGTGGGTTTTCGCCGGAATATTCCAGTTTCAAACTGGTTTAAACCGGTTTCTGCCTCCTGCCGAACCTCCAAACCGGTTTAAACCGGATTTTAAAATCGTAAATTTTGACCCGATTTTCGAAAAACCCCTAAGGCTGTAGCCTTTCTGTTTTTTCGATTTTGGGGGGTCAAAATATTCAAGAAAAATCCGGTTTTCGGTGGGTTTTCGCCGGAATATTCCAGTTTGAAACTGGTTTAAACCGGTTTCTGCCTCCTGCCGAACCTCCAAACCGGTTTAAACCGGATTTGAAAATCGTAAATTTTGACCCGATTTTCGAAAAACCGTTAAGGCTGTAGCCTTTCTGTTTTTTCGATTTTGGGGGGTCAAAATATTCAAGAAAAATCCGGTTTTCGGTGGGTTTTCGCCGGAATATTCCAGTTTCAAACTGGTTTAAACCGGTTTCTGCCTCCTGCCGAACCTCCAAACCGGTTTAAACCGGATTTGAAAATCGTAAATTTTGACCCGATTTTCGAAAAAACCCTAAGGCTATAGCCTTTCCGTTTTTTCGATTTTGGGGGGGGGGGTCCAAAAATTCAAGAAAAATCCGGTTTTCGGTGTGTTTTCGCCGGAATATTCCAGTTTCAAACTGGTTTAAACCGGTTTCTGCCTCCTGCCGAACCTCCAAACCGGTTCAAACCGGATTTTAAAATCGTAAATTTTGACCCGATTTTCGATAAAACCCTAAGGCTATAGCCTTTCCGTTTTTTCGATTTTGGGGGGTCAAAAACTTCAAGAAAAATCCGGTTTTCGGTGTGTTTTCGCCGGAATATTCCAGTTTCAAACTGGTTTAAACCGGTTTCTGCCTCCTGCCGAACCTCCAAACCGGTTTAAACCGGATTTGAAAATCGTAAATTTTGACCCGATTTTCGAAAAAACCCTAAGGCTATAGCCTTTCCGTTTTTTCGATTTTTTTGGGGGGGGGTCCAAAAATTCAAGAAAAATCCGGTTTTCGGTGTGTTTTCGCCGGAATATTCCAGTTTCAAACTGGTTTAAACCGGTTTCTGCCTCCTGCCGAACCTCCAAACCGGTTTAAACCGGATTTGAAAATCGTAAATTTTGACCCGATTTTCGAAAAAAACCTAAGGCTATAGCCTTTCCGTTTTTTCGATTTTGGGGGGTTAAAAAATTCAAGAAAAATCCGGTTTTCGGTGGGTTTTCGCCGGAATATTCCAGTTTCAAACTGGTTTAAACCGGTTTCTGCCTCCTGCCGAACCTCCAAACCGGTTTAAACCGGATTTGAAAATCGTAAATTTTGACCCGATTTTCGTAAAAACCCTAAGGCTATATCCTTTCCGTTTTTTCGATTTTGGGGTGTCAAAAAATTCAAGAAAAATCCGGTTTTCGGTGGGTTTTCGCCGGAATATTCCAGTTTCAAACTGGTTTAAACCGGTTTCTGCCTCCTGCCGAACCTCCAAACCGGTTTAAACCGGATTTTAAAATCGTAAATTTTGACCCGATTTTCGAAAAACCCCTAAGGCTGTAGCCTTTCTGTTTTTTCGATTTTGGGGGGTCAAAATATTCAAGAAAAATCCGGTTTTCGGTGTGTTTTCGCCGGAATATTCCAGTTTCAAACTGGTTTAAACCGGTTTCTGCCTCCTGCCGAACCTCCAAACCGGTTTAAACCGGATTTGAAAATCGTAAATTTTGACCCGATTTTCGATAAAACCCTAAGGCTATAGCCTTTCCGTTTTTTCGATTTTGGGGGGTCAAAAAATTCAAGAAAAATCCGGTTTTCGGTGTGTTTTCGCCGGAATATTCCAGTTTCAAACTGGTTTAAACCGGTTTCTGCCTCCTGCCGAACCTCCAAACCGGTTTAAACCGGATTTGAAAATCGTAAATTTTGACCCGATTTTCGAAAAAACCCTAAGGCTATAGCCTTTCCGTTTTTTCGATTTTGGGGGGGGGGTCAAAAAATTCAAGAAAAATCCGGTTTTCGGTGGGTTTTCGCCGGAATATTCCAGTTTCAAACTGGTTTAAACCGGTTTCTGCCTGCTGCCGAACCTCCAAACCGGTTTAAACCGGATTTGAAAATCGTAAATTTTGACCCGATTTTCGTAAAAACCCTAAGGCTATAGCCTTTCCGTTTTTTCGATTTTGGGGGGTCAAAAAATTCAAGAAAAATCCGGTTTTCGGTGGGTTTTCGCCGGAATATTCCAGTTTCAAACCGGTTTAAACCGGTTTCTGCCTCCTGCCGAACCTCCAAACCGGTTTAAACCGGATTTTAAAATCGTAAATTTTGACCCGATTTTCGAAAAACCCCTAAGGCTGTAGCCTTTCTGTTTTTTCGATTTTGGGGGGTCAAAATATTCAAGAAAAATCCGGTTTTCGGTGTGTTTTCGCCGGAATATTCCAGTTTCAAACTGGTTTAAACCGGTTTCTGCCTCCTGCCGAACCTCCAAACCGGTTTAAACCGGATTTGAAAATCGTAAATTTTGACCCGATTTTCGATAAAACCCTAAGGCTATAGCCTTTCCGTTTTTTCGATTTTGGGGGGGTCAAAAAATTCAAGAAAAATCCGGTTTTCGGTGTGTTTTCGCTGGAATATTCCAGTTTCAAACTGGTTTAAACCGGTTTCTGCCTCCTGCCGAACCTCCAAACCGGTTTAAACCGGATTTTAAAATCGTAAATTTTGACCCGATTTTCGAAAAAACCCTAAGGCTATAGCCTTTCCGTTTTTTCGATTTTGGGGGGTCAAAAAATTCAAGAAAAATCCGGTTTTCGGTGTGTTTTCGCCGGAATATTCCAGTTTCAAACTGGTTTAAACCGGTTTCTGCCTCCTGCCGAACCTCCAAACCGGTTTAAACCGGATTTGAAAATCGTAAATTTTGACCCGATTTTCGAAAAAACCCTAAGGCTATAGCCTTTCCGTTTTTTCGATTTTGGGGGGTCAAAAAATTCAAGAAAAATCCGGTTTTCGGTGGGTTTTCGCCGGAATATTCCAGTTTCAAACCGGTTTAAACCGGTTTCTGCCTCCTGCCGAACCTCCAAACCGGTTTAAACCGGATTTGAAAACCGAAAATTTTGACCCGATTTTCGATAAAAACCTAAGGCTATAGCCTTTCCGTTTTTTTGATTTTGGGGGGTCAAAAAATTCAAGAAAAATCCGGTTTTCGGTGGGTTTTCGCCGGAATATTCCAGTTTCAAACTGGTTTAAACCGGTTTCTGCCTCCTGCCGAACCTCCAAACCGGTTTAAACCGGATTTGAAAATCGTAAATTTTGACCCGATTTTCGAAAAAACCCTAAGGCTATAGCCTTTCCGTTTTTTCGATTTTGGGGGGTCAAAAAATTCAAGAAAAATCCGGTTTTCGGTGTGTTTTCGCCGGAATATTCCAGTTTCAAACTGGTTTAAACCGGTTTCTGCCTCCTGCCGAACCTCCAAACCGGTTTAAACCGGATTTGAAAATCGTAAATTTTGACCCGATTTTCGAAAAAACCCTAAGGCTATAGCCTTTCCGTTTTTTCGATTTTGGGGGGTCAAAAAATTCAAGAAAAATACGGTTTTCGGTGTGTTTTCGCCGGAATATTCCAGTTTCAAACTGGTTTAAACCGGTTTCTGCCTCCTGCCGAACCTCCAAACCGGTTTAAACCGGATTTGAAAATCGTAAATTTTGACCCGATTTTCGAAAAAACCCTAAGGCTATAGCCTTTCCGTTTTTTCGATTTTGGGGGGTCAAAAAATTCAAGAAAAATCCGGTTTTCGGTGGGTTTTCGCCGGAATATTCCAGTTTCAAACTGGTTTAAACCGGTTTCTGCCTCCTGCCGAACCTCCAAACCGGTTTAAACCGGATTTGAAAATCGTAAATTTTGACCCGATTTTCGTAAACACCCTAAGGCTATAGCCTTTCCGTTTTTTCGATTTTGGGGGGTCAAAAAATTCAAGAAAAATCCGGTTTTCGGTGGGTTTTCGCCGGAATATTCCAGTTTCAAACCGGTTCAAACCGGTTTCTGCCTCCTGCCGAACCTCCAAACCGGTTTAAACCGGATTTGAAAACCGAAAATTTTGACCCGATTTTCGATAAAAACCTAAGGCTATAGCCTTTCCGTTTTTTTGATTTTGGGGGGTCAAAAAATTCAAGAAAAATCCGGTTTTCGGTGTGTTTTCGCCGGAATATTCCAGTTTCAAACTGGTTTAAACCGGTTTCTGCCTCCTGCCGAACCTCCAAACCGGTTTAAACCGGATTTGAAAATCGTAAATTTTGACCCGATTTTCGAAAAAACCCTAAGGCTTTCCGTTTTTTCGATTTTGGGGGGTCAAAAAATTCAAGAAAAATCCGGTTTTCGGTGTGTTTTCGCCGGAATATTCCAGTTTCAAACTGGTTTAAACCGGTTTCTGCCTCCTGCCGAACCTCCAAACCGGTTTAAACCGGATTTGAAAATCTAAAATTTTGACCCGATTTTCGAAAAAACCCTAAGGCTATAGCCTTTCCGTTTTTTCGATTTTGGGGGGTCAAAAACTTCAAGAAAAATCCGGTTTTCGGTGTGTTTTCGCCGGAATATTCCAGTTTCAAACTGGTTTAAACCGGTTTCTGCCTCCTGCCGAACCTCCAAACCGGTTTAAACCGGATTTGAAAATCGTAAATTTTGACCCGATTTTCGAAAAAACCCTAAGGCTATAGCCTTTCCGTTTTTTCGATTTTGGGGGGTCAAAAAATTCAAGAAAAATCCGGTTTTCGGTGTGTTTTCGCCGGAATATTCCAGTTTCAAACTGGTTTAAACCGGTTTCTGCCTCCTGCCGAACCTCCAAACCGGTTTAAACCGGATTTGAAAATCGTAAATTTTGACCCGATTTTCGAAAAAACCCTAAGGCTATAGCCTTTCCGTTTTTTCGATTTTGGGGTGTCAAAAAATTCAAGAAAAATCCGGTTTTCGGTGGGTTTTCGCCGGAATATTCCAGTTTCAAACTGGTTTAAACCGGTTTCTGCCTCCTGCCGAACCTCCAAACCGGTTTAAACCGGATTTTAAAATCGTAAATTTTGACCCGATTTTCGAAAAACCCCTAAGGCTGTAGCCTTTCTGTTTTTTCGATTTTGGGGGGTCAAAATATTCAAGAAAAATCCGGTTTTCGGTGGGTTTTCGCCGGAATATTCCAGTTTGAAACTGGTTTAAACCGGTTTCTGCCTCCTGCCGAACCTCCAAACCGGTTTAAACCGGATTTGAAAATCGTAAATTTTGACCCGATTTTCGAAAAACCGTTAAGGCTGTAGCCTTTCTGTTTTTTCGATTTTGGGGGGTCAAAATATTCAAGAAAAATCCGGTTTTCGGTGGGTTTTCGCCGGAATATTCCAGTTTCAAACTGGTTTAAACCGGTTTCTGCCTCCTGCCGAACCTCCAAACCGGTTTAAACCGGATTTGAAAATCGTAAATTTTGACCCGATTTTCGAAAAAACCCTAAGGCTATAGCCTTTCCGTTTTTTCGATTTTGGGGGGTCAAAAACTTCAAGAAAAATCCGGTTTTCGGTGTGTTTTCGCCGGAATATTCCAGTTTCAAACTGGTTTAAACCGGTTTCTGCCTCCTGCCGAACCTCCAAACCGGTTTAAACCGGATTTGAAAATCGTAAATTTTGACCCGATTTTCGATAAAACCCTAAGGCTATAGCCTTTCCGTTTTTTCGATTTTGGGGGGTCAAAAACTTCAAGAAAAATCCGGTTTTCGGTGTGTTTTCGCCGGAATATTCCAGTTTCAAACTGGTTTAAACCGGTTTCTGCCTCCTGCCGAACCTCCAAACCGGTTTAAACCGGATTTGAAAATCGTAAATTTTGACCCGATTTTCGAAAAAACCCTAAGGCTATAGCCTTTCCGTTTTTTCGATTTTGGGGGGGGGGTCCAAAAATTCAAGAAAAATCCGGTTTTCGGTGTGTTTTCGCCGGAATATTCCAGTTTCAAACTGGTTTAAACCGGTTTCTGCCTCCTGCCGAACCTCCAAACCGGTTTAAACCGGATTTTAAAATCGTAAATTTTGACCCGATTTTCGAAAAAACCCTAAGGCTATAGCCTTTCCGTTTTTTCGATTTTGGGGGGTTAAAAAATTCAAGAAAAATCCGGTTTTCGGTGGGTTTTCGCCGGAATATTCCAGTTTCAAACTGGTTTAAACCGGTTTCTGCCTCCTGCCGAACCTCCAAACCGGTTTAAACCGGATTTGAAAATCGTAAATTTTGACCCGATTTTCGAAAAAACCCTAAGGCTATAGCCTTTCCGTTTTTTCGATTTGGGGGGGGGGGGTCCAAAAATTCAAGAAAAATCCGGTTTTCGGTGTGTTTTCGCCGGAATAATCCAGTTTCAAACTGGTTTAAACCGGTTTCTGCCTCCTGCCGAACCTCCAAACCGGTTTAAACCGGATTTGAAAATCGTAAATTTTGACCCGATTTTCGAAAAAACCCTAAGGCTATATCCTTTCCGTTTTTTCGATTTTGGGGGGTCAAAAAATTCAAGAAAAATCCGGTTTTCGGTGGGTTTTCGCCGGAATATTCCAGTTTCAAACTGGTTTAAACCGGTTTCTGCCTCCTGCCGAACCTCCAAACCGGTTTAAACCGGATTTGAAAATCGTAAATTTTGACCCGATTTTCGTAAAAACCCTAAGGCTATATCCTTTCCGTTTTTTCGATTTTGGGGGGTCAAAAAATTCAAGAAAAATCCGGTTTTCGGTGTGTTTTCGCCGGAATATTCCAGTTTCAAACTGGTTTAAACCGGTTTCTGCCTCCTGCCGAACCTCCAAACCGGTTTAAACCGGATTTTACAATCGTAAATTTTGACCCGATTTTCGTAAAAACCCTAAGACTATAGCCTTTCCGTTTTTTCGATTTTGGGGGGGGGGTCAAAATATTCAAGAAAAATCCGGTTTTCGGTGTGTTTTCGCCGGAATATTCCAGTTTCAAACTGGTTTAAACCGGTTTCTGCCTCCTGCCGAACCTCCAAACCGGTTTAAACCGGATTTGAAAATCGAAAATTTTGACCCGATTTTCGATAAAACCCTAAGGCTATAGCCTTTCCGTTTTTTCGATTTTGGGGGGGTCAAAAAATTCAAGAAAAATCCGGTTTTCGGTGGGTTTTCGCCGGAATATTCCAGTTTCAAACTGGTTTAAACCGGTTTCTGCCTCCTGCCGAACCTCCAAACCGGTTTAAACCGGATTTGAAAATCGTAAATTTTGACCCGATTTTCGAAAAACCCCTAAGGCTGTAGCCTTTCTGTTTTTTCGATTTTGGGGGGTCAAAATATTCAAGAAAAATCCGGTTTTCGGTGTGTTTTCGCCGGAATATTCCAGTTTCAAACTGGTTTAAACCGGTTTCTGCCTCCTGCCGAACCTCCAAACCGGTTTAAACCGGATTTGAAAACCGAAAATTTTGACCCGATTTTCGATAAAAACCTAAGGCTATAGCCTTTCCGTTTTTTTGATTTTGGGGGGTCAAAAAATTCAAGAAAAATCCGGTTTTCGGTGTGTTTTCGCCGGAATATTCCAGTTTCAAACTGGTTTAAACCGGTTTCTGCCTCCTGCCGAACCTCCAAACCGGTTTAAACCGGATTTGAAAATCGTAAATTTTGACCCGATTTTCGAAAAAACCCTAAGGCTATAGCCTTTCCGTTTTTTCGATTTTGGGGGGTCAAAAAATTCAAGAAAAATCCGGTTTTCGGTGGGTTTTCGCCGGAATATTCCAGTTTCAAACTGGTTTAAACCGGTTTCTGCCTCCTGCCGAACCTCCAAACCGGTTTAAACCGGATTTGAAAATCGTAAATTTTGACCCGATTTTCGTAAAAACCCTAAGGCTATAGCCTTTCCGTTTTTTCGATTTTGGGGGGTCAAAAACTTCAAGAAAAATCCGGTTTTCGGTGTGTTTTCGCCGGAATATTCCAGTTTCAAACTGGTTTAAACCGGTTTCTGCCTCCTGCCGAACCTCCAAACCGGTTTAAACCGGATTTGAAAATCGTAAATTTTGACCCGATTTTCGAAAAAACCCTAAGGCTATAGCCTTTCCGTTTTTTCGATTTTAGGGGGGGGTCAAAAAATTCAAGAAAAATCCGGTTTTCGGTGTGTTTTCGCCGGAATATTCCAGTTTCAAACTGGTTTAAACCGGTTTCTGCCTCCTGCCGAACCTCCAAACCGGTTTAAACCGGATTTGAAAATCGTAAATTTTGACCCGATTTTCGAAAAAACCCTAAGGCTATAGCCTTTCCGTTTTTTCGATTTTGGGGGGTCAAAAAATTCAAGAAAAATCCGGTTTTCGGTGTGTTTTCGCCGGAATATTCCAGTTTCAAACTGGTTTAAACCGGTTTCTGCCTCCTGCCGAACCCCCAAACCGGTTTAACCCGGATTTGAAAATCGTAAATTTTGACCCGATTTTCGAAAAAACCCTAAGGCTATAGCCTTTCCGTTTTTTCGATTTTGGGGGGTCAAAAAATTCAAGAAAAATCCGGTTTTCGGTGGGTTTTCGCCGGAATATTCCAGTTTCAAACTGGTTTAAACCGGTTTCTGCCTCCTGCCGAACCTCCAAACCGGTTTAAACCGGATTTGAAAATCGTAAATTTTGACCCGATTTTCGAAAAAACCCTAAGGCTATAGCCTTTCCGTTTTTTCGATTTTGGGGGGTCAAAAACTTCAAGAAAAATCCGGTTTTCGGTGTGTTTTCGCCGGAATATTCCAGTTTCAAACTGGTTTAAACCGATTTCTGCCTCCTGCCGAACCTCCAAACCGGTTTAAACCGGATTTGAAAATCGTAAATTTTGACCCGATTTTCGAAAAAACCCTAAGGCTATAGCCTTTCCGTTTTTTCGATTTTGGGGGGGTCAAAAAATTCAAGAAAAATCCGGTTTTCGGTGTGTTTTCGCCGGAATATTCCAGTTTCAAACTGGTTTAAACCGGTTTCTGCCTCCTGCCGAACCTCCAAACCGGTTTAAACCGGATTTGAAAATCGTAAATTTTGACCCGATTTTCGAAAAAACCCTAAGGCTATAGCCTTTCCGTTTTTTCGATTTTGGGGGGTCAAAAAATTCAAGAAAAATCCGGTTTTCGGTGTGTTTTCGCCGGAATATTCCAGTTTCAAACTGGTTTAAACCGGTTTCTGCCTCCTGCCGAACCCCCAAACCGGTTTAACCCGGATTTGAAAATCGTAAATTTTGACCCGATTTTCGAAAAAACCCTAAGGCTATAGCCTTTCCGTTTTTTCGATTTTGGGGGGTCAAAAAATTCAAGAAAAATCCGGTTTTCGGTGGGTTTTCGCCGGAATATTCCAGTTTCAAACTGGTTTAAACCGGTTTCTGCCTCCTGCCGAACCTCCAAACCGGTTTAAACCGGATTTGAAAATCGTAAATTTTGACCCGATTTTCGTAAAAACCTAAGGCTATAGCCTTTCCGTTTTTTCGATTTTGGGGGGTCAAAAAATTCAAGAAAAATACGGTTTTCGGTGTGTTTTCGCCGGAATATTCCAGTTTCAAACCGGTTTAAACCGGTTTCTGCCTCCTGCCGAACCTCCAAACCGGTTTAAACCGGATTTTAAAATCGTAAATTTTGACCCGATTTTCGATAAAAACCTAAGGCTATAGCCTTTCCGTTTTTTCGATTTTGGGGGGTCAAAAACTTCAAGAAAAATCCAGTTTTCGGTGTGTTTTCGCCGGAATATTCCAGTTTCAAACTGGTTTAAACCGGTTTCTGCTTCCTGCCGAACCTCCAAACCGGTTTAAACCGGATTTGAAAATCGTAAATTTTGACCCGATTTTCGAAAAAAACCTAAGGCTATAGCCTTTCCGTTTTTTCGATTTTGGGGGGTCAAAAAATTCAAGAAAAATACGGTTTTCGGTGGGTTTTCGCCGGAATATTCCAGTTTCAAACTGGTTTAAACCGGTTTCTGCCTCCTGCCGAACCTCCAAACCGGTTTAAACCGGATTTGAAAATCGTAAATTTTGACCCGATTTTCGTAAAAACCCTAAGGCTATAGCCTTTCCGTTTTTTCGATTTTGGGGGGTCAAAAAATTCAAGAAAAATCCGGTTTTCGGTGGGTTTTCGCCGGAATATTCCAGTTTCAAACCGGTTTGAACCGGTTTCTGCCTCCTGCCGAACCTCCAAACCGGTTTAAACCGGATTTGAAAACCGAAAATTTTGACCCGATTTTCGATAAAAACCCTAAGGCTATAGCCTTTCCGTTTTTTCGATTTTGGGGGGGTCAAAAAATTCAAGAAAAATCCGGTTTTCGGTGTGTTTTCGCCGGAATATTCCAGTTTCAAACTGGTTTAAACCGGTTTCTGCCTCCTGCCGAACCTCCAAACCGGTTTAAACCGGATTTGAAAATCGTAAATTTTGACCCGATTTTCGAAAAAACCCTAAGGCTATAGCCTTTCCGTTTTTTCGATTTTGGGGGGTCAAAAAATTCAAGAAAAATCCGGTTTTCGGTGGGTTTTCGCCGGAATATTCCAGTTTCAAACTGGTTTAAACCGGTTTCTGCCTCCTGCCGAACCTCCAAACCGGTTTAAACCGGATTTTAAAATCGTAAATTTTGACCCGATTTTCGTAAAAACCCTAAGGCTATAGCCTTTCCGTTTTTTCGATTTTGGGGGGTCAAAAAATTCAAGAAAAATCCGGTTTTCGGTGTGTTTTCGCCGGAATATTCCAGTTTCAAACTGGTTTAAACCGGTTTCTGCCTCCTGCCGAACCTCCAAACCGGTTTAAACCGGATTTGAAAATCGTAAATTTTGACCCGATTTTCGAAAAAACCCTAAGGCTATAGCCTTTCCGTTTTTTCGATTTTGGGGGGTCAAAAAATTCAAGAAAAATCCGGTTTTCGGTGGGTTTTCGCCGGAATATTCCAGTTTCAAACTGGTTTAAACCGGTTTCTGCCTCCTGCCGAACCTCCAAACCGGTTTAAACCGGATTTGAAAATCGTAAATTTTGACCCGATTTTCGAAAAAACCCTAAGGCTATAGCCTTTCCGTTTTTTCGATTTTGGGGGGTCAAAAACTTCAAGAAAAATCCGGTTTTCGGTGTGTTTTCGCCGGAATATTCCAGTTTCAAACTGGTTTAAACCGGTTTCTGCCTCCTGCCGAACCTCCAAACCGGTTTAAACCGGATTTGAAAATCTAAAATTTTGACCCGATTTTCGATAAAACCCTAAGGCTATAGCCTTTCCGTTTTTTCGATTTTGGGGGGTCAAAAACTTCAAGAAAAATCCGGTTTTCGGTGTGTTTTCGCCGGAATATTCCAGTTTCAAACTGGTTTAAACCGGTTTCTGCCTCCTGCCGAACCTCCAAACCGGTTTAAACCGGATTTGAAAATCGTAAATTTTGACCCGATTTTCGAAAAAACCCTAAGGCTATAGCCTTTCCGTTTTTTCGATTTTGGGGGGTCAAAAAATTCAAGAAAAATACGGTTTTCGGTGTGTTTTCGCCGGAATATTCCAGTTTCAAACTGGTTTAAACCGGTTTCTGCCTCCTGCCGAACCTCCAAACCGGTTTAAACCGGATTTGAAAATCGTAAATTTTGACCCGATTTTCGAAAAAACCCTAAGGCTATAGCCTTTCCGTTTTTTCGATTTTGGGGGGTTAAAAAATTCAAGAAAAATCCGGTTTTCGGTGGGTTTTCGCCGGAATATTCCAGTTTCAAACTGGTTTAAACCGGTTTCTGCCTCCTGCCGAACCTCCAAACCGGTTTAAACCGGATTTGAAAATCGTAAATTTTGACCCGATTTTCGAAAAAACCCTAAGGCTATAGCCTTTCCGTTTTTTCGATTTTGGGGTGTCAAAAAATTCAAGAAAAATCCGGTTTTCGGTGGGTTTTCGCCGGAATATTCCAGTTTCAAACCGGTTTAAACCGGTTTCTGCCTCCTGCCGAACCTCCAAACCGGTTTAAACCGGATTTGAAAATCTAAAATTTTGACCCGATTTTCGATAAAAACCTAAGGCTATAGCCTTTCCGTTTTTTTGATTTTGGGGGGTCAAAAAATTCAAGAAAAATCCGGTTTTCGGTGGGTTTTCGCCGGAATATTCCAGTTTCAAACTGGTTTGAACCGGTTTCTGCCTCCTGCCGAACCCCCAAACCGGTTTAACCCGGATTTGAAAATCGTAAATTTTGACCCGATTTTCGAAAAAACCCTAAGGCTATAGCCTTTCCGTTTTTTCGATTTTGGGGGGTCAAAAAATTCAAGAAAAATCCGGTTTTCGGTGGGTTTTCGCCGGAATATTCCAGTTTCAAACTGGTTTGAACCGGTTTCTGCCTCCTGCCGAACCTCCAAACCGGTTTAAACCGGATTTGAAAATCGAAAATTTTGACCCGATTTTCGAAAAAACCCTAAGGCTATAGCCTTTCCGTTTTTTCTATTTTGGGGGGTTAAAAAATTCAAGAAAAATCCGGTTTTCGGTGTGTTTTCGCCGGAATATTCCAGTTTCAAACTGGTTTAAACCGGTTTCTGCCTCCTGCCGAACCTCCAAACCGGTTTAAACCGGATTTGAAAATCTAAAATTTTGACCCGATTTTCGATAAAACCCTAAGGCTATAGCCTTTCCGTTTTTTCGATTTTGGGGGGTCAAAAAATTCAAGAAAAATACGGTTTTCGGTGTGTTTTCGCCGGAATATTCCAGTTTCAAACTGGTTTAAACCGGTTTCTGCCTCCTGCCGAACCTCCAAACCGGTTTAAACCGGATTTGAAAATCGTAAATTTTGACCCGATTTTTGTAAAAACCCTAAGGCTATAGCCTTTCCGTTTTTTCGATTTTGGGGTGTCAAAAAATTCAAGAAAAATCCGGTTTTCGGTGGGTTTTCGCCGGAATATTCCAGTTTCAAACCGGTTCAAACCGGTTTCTGCCTCCTGCCGAACCTCCAAACCGGTTTAAACCGGATTTGAAAACCGAAAATTTTGACCCGATTTTCGATAAAAACCTAAGGCTATAGCCTTTCCGTTTTTTCGATTTTGGGGGGTCAAAAAATTCAAGAAAAATCCGGTTTTCGGTGGGTTTTCGCCGGAATATTCCAGTTTCAAACTGGTTTGAACCGGTTTCTGCCTCCTGCCGAACCCCCAAACCGGTTTAACCCGGATTTGAAAATCGTAAATTTTGACCCGATTTTCGAAAAAACCCTAAGGCTATAGCCTTTCCGTTTTTTCGATTTTGGGGGGTCAAAAAATTCAAGAAAAATCCGGTTTTCGGTGTGTTTTCGCCGGAATATTCCAGTTTCAAACTGGTTTAAACCGGTTTCTGCCTCCTGCCGAACCTCCAAACCGGTTTAAACCGGATTTGAAAACCGAAAATTTTGACCCGATTTTCGATAAAAACCTAAGGCTATAGCCTTTCCGTTTTTTCGATTTTGGGGGGTCAAAAAATTCAAGAAAAATCCGGTTTTCGGTGGGTTTTCGCCGGAATATTCCAGTTTCAAACTGGTTTGAACCGGTTTCTGCCTCCTGCCGAACCTCCAAACCGGTTTAAACCGGATTTGAAAATCGAAAATTTTGACCCGATTTTCGAAAAAACCCTAAGGCTATAGCCTTTCCGTTTTTTCTATTTTGGGGGGTTAAAAAATTCAAGAAAAATCCGGTTTTCGGTGTGTTTTCGCCGGAATATTCCAGTTTCAAACTGGTTTAAACCGGTTTCTGCCTCCTGCCGAACCTCCAAACCGGTTTAAACCGGATTTGAAAATCTAAAATTTTGACCCGATTTTCGATAAAACCCTAAGGCTATAGCCTTTCCGTTTTTTCGATTTTGGGGGGTCAAAAACTTCAAGAAAAATCCGGTTTTCGGTGTGTTTTCGCCGGAATATTCCAGTTTCAAACTGGTTTAAACCGGTTTCTGCCTCCTGCCGAACCTCCAAACCGGTTTAAACCGGATTTGAAAATCGTAAATTTTGACCCGATTTTCGAAAAAACCCTAAGGCTATAGCCTTTCCGTTTTTTCGATTTTGGGGGGTCAAAAAATTCAAGAAAAATACGGTTTTCGGTGTGTTTTCGCCGGAATATTCCAGTTTCAAACTGGTTTAAACCGGTTTCTGCCTCCTGCCGAACCTCTAAACCGGTTTAAACCGGATTTGAAAATCGTAAATTTTGACCCGATTTTCGAAAAAACCCTAAGGCTATAGCCTTTCCGTTTTTTCGATTTTGGGGGGTTAAAAAATTCAAGAAAAATCCGGTTTTCGGTGGGTTTTCGCCGGAATATTCCAGTTTCAAACTGGTTTAAACCGGTTTCTGCCTCCTGCCGAACCTCCAAACCGGTTTAAACCGGATTTGAAAATCGTAAATTTTGACCCGATTTTCGTAAAAACCCTAAGGCTATAGCCTTTCCGTTTTTTTGATTTTGGGGGGTCAAAAAATTCAAGAAAAATCCGGTTTTCGGTGGGTTTTCGCCGGAATATTCCAGTTTCAAACCGGTTTAAACCGGTTTCTGCCTCCTGCCGAACCTCCAAACCGGTTTAAACCGGATTTGAAAACCGAAAATTTTGACCCGATTTTCGATAAAAACCTAAGGCTATAGCCTTTCCGTTTTTTTGATTTTGGGGGGTCAAAAAATTCAAGAAAAATCCGGTTTTCGGTGGGTTTTCGCCGGAATATTCCAGTTTCAAACTGGTTTGAACCGGTTTCTGCCTCCTGCCGAACCCCCAAACCGGTTTAACCCGGATTTGAAAATCGTAAATTTTGACCCGATTTTCGAAAAAACCCTAAGGCTATAGCCTTTCCGTTTTTTCGATTTTGGGGGGTCAAAAAATTCAAGAAAAATCCGGTTTTCGGTGTGTTTTCGCCGGAATATTCCAGTTTCAAACTGGTTTAAACCGGTTTCTGCCTCCTGCCGAACCTCCAAACCGGTTTAAACCGGATTTGAAAACCGAAAATTTTGACCCGATTTTCGATAAAAACCTAAGGCTATAGCCTTTCCGTTTTTTTGATTTTGGGGGGTCAAAAAATTCAAGAAAAATCCGGTTTTCGGTGTGTTTTCGCCGGAATATTCCAGTTTCAAACTGGTTTAAACCGGTTTCTGCCTCCTGCCGAACCTCCAAACCGGTTTAAAACGGATTTGAAAATCGTAAATTTTGACCCGATTTTCGAAAAAACCCTAAGGCTATAGCCTTTCCGTTTTTTCGATTTTGGGGGGGTCAAAAAATTCAAGAAAAATACGGTTTTCGGTGGGTTTTCGCCGGAATATTCCAGTTTCAAACTGGTTTAAACCGGTTTCTGCCTCCTGCCGAACCTCCAAACCGGTTTAAACCGGATTTGAAAATCGTAAATTTTGACCCGATTTTCGATAAAACCCTAAGGCTATAGCCTTTCCGTTTTTTCGATTTTGGGGGGTCAAAAAATTCAAGAAAAATACGGTTTTCGGTGTGTTTTCGCCGGAATATTCCAGTTTCAAACTGGTTTAAACCGGTTTCTGCCTCCTGCCGAACCTCCAAACCGGTTTAAACCGGATTTGAAAATCGTAAATTTTGACCCGATTTTTGTAAAAACCCTAAGGCTATAGCCTTTCCGTTTTTTCGATTTTGGGGTGTCAAAAAATTCAAGAAAAATCCGGTTTTCGGTGGGTTTTCGCCGGAATATTCCAGTTTCAAACCGGTTCAAACCGGTTTCTGCCTCCTGCCGAACCTCCAAACCGGTTTAAACCGGATTTGAAAACCGAAAATTTTGACCCGATTTTCGATAAAAACCTAAGGCTATAGCCTTTCCGTTTTTTCGATTTTGGGGGGTCAAAAAATTCAAGAAAAATCCGGTTTTCGGTGGGTTTTCGCCGGAATATTCCAGTTTCAAACTGGTTTGAACCGGTTTCTGCCTCCTGCCGAACCCCCAAACCGGTTTAACCCGGATTTGAAAATCGTAAATTTTGACCCGATTTTCGAAAAAACCCTAAGGCTATAGCCTTTCCGTTTTTTCGATTTTGGGGGGTCAAAAAATTCAAGAAAAATCCGGTTTTCGGTGTGTTTTCGCCGGAATATTCCAGTTTCAAACTGGTTTAAACCGGTTTCTGCCTCCTGCCGAACCTCCAAACCGGTTTAAACCGGATTTGAAAACCGAAAATTTTGACCCGATTTTCGATAAAAACCTAAGGCTATAGCCTTTCCGTTTTTTCGATTTTGGGGGGTCAAAAAATTCAAGAAAAATCCGGTTTTCGGTGGGTTTTCGCCGGAATATTCCAGTTTCAAACTGGTTTGAACCGGTTTCTGCCTCCTGCCGAACCTCCAAACCGGTTTAAACCGGATTTGAAAATCGAAAATTTTGACCCGATTTTCGAAAAAACCCTAAGGCTATAGCCTTTCCGTTTTTTCTATTTTGGGGGGTTAAAAAATTCAAGAAAAATCCGGTTTTCGGTGTGTTTTCGCCGGAATATTCCAGTTTCAAACTGGTTTAAACCGGTTTCTGCCTCCTGCCGAACCTCCAAACCGGTTTAAACCTGATTTGAAAATCTAAAATTTTGACCCGATTTTCGATAAAACCCTAAGGCTATAGCCTTTCCGTTTTTTCGATTTTGGGGGGTCAAAAACTTCAAGAAAAATCCGGTTTTCGGTGTGTTTTCGCCGGAATATTCCAGTTTCAAACTGGTTTAAACCGGTTTCTGCCTCCTGCCGAACCTCCAAACCGGTTTAAACCGGATTTGAAAATCGTAAATTTTGACCCGATTTTCGAAAAAACCCTAAGGCTATAGCCTTTCCGTTTTTTCGATTTTGGGGGGTCAAAAAATTCAAGAAAAATACGGTTTTCGGTGTGTTTTCGCCGGAATATTCCAGTTTCAAACTGGTTTAAACCGGTTTCTGCCTCCTGCCGAACCTCTAAACCGGTTTAAACCGGATTTGAAAATCGTAAATTTTGACCCGATTTTCGAAAAAACCCTAAGGCTATAGCCTTTCCGTTTTTTCGATTTTGGGGGGTTAAAAAATTCAAGAAAAATCCGGTTTTCGGTGGGTTTTCGCCGGAATATTCCAGTTTCAAACTGGTTTAAACCGGTTTCTGCCTCCTGCCGAACCTCCAAACCGGTTTAAACCGGATTTGAAAATCGTAAATTTTGACCCGATTTTCGTAAAAACCCTAAGGCTATAGCCTTTCCGTTTTTTTGATTTTGGGGGGTCAAAAAATTCAAGAAAAATCCGGTTTTCGGTGGGTTTTCGCCGGAATATTCCAGTTTCAAACCGGTTTAAACCGGTTTCTGCCTCCTGCCGAACCTCCAAACCGGTTTAAACCGGATTTGAAAACCGAAAATTTTGACCCGATTTTCGATAAAAACCTAAGGCTATAGCCTTTCCGTTTTTTTGATTTTGGGGGGTCAAAAAATTCAAGAAAAATCCGGTTTTCGGTGGGTTTTCGCCGGAATATTCCAGTTTCAAACTGGTTTGAACCGGTTTCTGCCTCCTGCCGAACCCCCAAACCGGTTTAACCCGGATTTGAAAATCGTAAATTTTGACCCGATTTTCGAAAAAACCCTAAGGCTATAGCCTTTCCGTTTTTTCGATTTTGGGGGGTCAAAAAATTCAAGAAAAATCCGGTTTTCGGTGTGTTTTCGCCGGAATATTCCAGTTTCAAACTGGTTTAAACCGGTTTCTGCCTCCTGCCGAACCTCCAAACCGGTTTAAACCGGATTTGAAAACCGAAAATTTTGACCCGATTTTCGATAAAAACCTAAGGCTATAGCCTTTCCGTTTTTTTGATTTTGGGGGGTCAAAAAATTCAAGAAAAATCCGGTTTTCGGTGTGTTTTCGCCGGAATATTCCAGTTTCAAACTGGTTTAAACCGGTTTCTGCCTCCTGCCGAACCTCCAAACCGGTTTAAACCGGATTTGAAAACCGAAAATTTTGACCCGATTTTCGATAAAAACCTAAGGCTATAGCCTTTCCGTTTTTTCGATTTTGGGGGGTCAAAAAATTCAAGAAAAATCCGGTTTTCGGTGGGTTTTCGCCGGAATATTCCAGTTTCAAACTGGTTTGAACCGGTTTCTGCCTCCTGCCGAACCTCCAAACCGGTTTAAACCGGATTTGAAAATCGAAAATTTTGACCCGATTTTCGAAAAAACCCTAAGGCTATAGCCTTTCCGTTTTTTCTATTTTGGGGGGTTAAAAAATTCAAGAAAAATCCGGTTTTCGGTGTGTTTTCGCCGGAATATTCCAGTTTCAAACTGGTTTAAACCGGTTTCTGCCTCCTGCCGAACCTCCAAACCGGTTTAAACCGGATTTGAAAATCTAAAATTTTGACCCGATTTTCGATAAAACCCTAAGGCTATAGCCTTTCCGTTTTTTCGATTTTGGGGGGTCAAAAACTTCAAGAAAAATCCGGTTTTCGGTGTGTTTTCGCCGGAATATTCCAGTTTCAAACTGGTTTAAACCGGTTTCTGCCTCCTGCCGAACCTCCAAACCGGTTTAAACCGGATTTGAAAATCGTAAATTTTGACCCGATTTTCGAAAAAACCCTAAGGCTATAGCCTTTCCGTTTTTTCGATTTTGGGGGGTCAAAAAATTCAAGAAAAATACGGTTTTCGGTGTGTTTTCGCCGGAATATTCCAGTTTCAAACTGGTTTAAACCGGTTTCTGCCTCCTGCCGAACCTCTAAACCGGTTTAAACCGGATTTGAAAATCGTAAATTTTGACCCGATTTTCGAAAAAACCCTAAGGCTATAGCCTTTCCGTTTTTTCGATTTTGGGGGGTTAAAAAATTCAAGAAAAATCCGGTTTTCGGTGGGTTTTCGCCGGAATATTCCAGTTTCAAACTGGTTTAAACCGGTTTCTGCCTCCTGCCGAACCTCCAAACCGGTTTAAACCGGATTTGAAAATCGTAAATTTTGACCCGATTTTCGTAAAAACCCTAAGGCTATAGCCTTTCCGTTTTTTTGATTTTGGGGGGTCAAAAAATTCAAGAAAAATCCGGTTTTCGGTGGGTTTTCGCCGGAATATTCCAGTTTCAAACCGGTTTAAACCGGTTTCTGCCTCCTGCCGAACCTCCAAACCGGTTTAAACCGGATTTGAAAACCGAAAATTTTGACCCGATTTTCGATAAAAACCTAAGGCTATAGCCTTTCCGTTTTTTTGATTTTGGGGGGTCAAAAAATTCAAGAAAAATCCGGTTTTCGGTGGGTTTTCGCCGGAATATTCCAGTTTCAAACTGGTTTGAACCGGTTTCTGCCTCCTGCCGAACCCCCAAACCGGTTTAACCCGGATTTGAAAATCGTAAATTTTGACCCGATTTTCGAAAAAACCCTAAGGCTATAGCCTTTCCGTTTTTTCGATTTTGGGGGGTCAAAAAATTCAAGAAAAATCCGGTTTTCGGTGTGTTTTCGCCGGAATATTCCAGTTTCAAACTGGTTTAAACCGGTTTCTGCCTCCTGCCGAACCTCCAAACCGGTTTAAACCGGATTTGAAAACCGAAAATTTTGACCCGATTTTCGATAAAAACCTAAGGCTATAGCCTTTCCGTTTTTTTGATTTTGGGGGGTCAAAAAATTCAAGAAAAATCCGGTTTTCGGTGTGTTTTCGCCGGAATATTCCAGTTTCAAACTGGTTTAAACCGGTTTCTGCCTCCTGCCGAACCTCCAAACCGGTTTAAACCGGATTTGAAAATCGTAAATTTTGACCCGATTTTCGAAAAAACCCTAAGGCTATAGCCTTTCCGTTTTTTCGATTTTGGGGGGTCAAAAAATTCAAGAAAAATACGGTTTTCGGTGGGTTTTCGCCGGAATATTCCAGTTTCAAACTGGTTTAAACCGGTTTCTGCCTCCTGCCGAACCCCCAAACCGGTTTAACCCGGATTTGAAAATCGTAAATTTTGACCCGATTTTCGAAAATAACCTAAGGCTATAGCCTTTCCGTTTTTTCGATTTTGGGGGGTCCAAAAATTCAAGAAAAATCCGGTTTTCGGTGGGTTTTCGCCGGAATATTCCAGTTTCAAACTGGTTTGAACCGGTTTCTGCCTCCTGCCGAACCTCCAAACCGGTTTAAACCGGATTTGAAAATCGAAAATTTTGACCCGATTTTCGAAAAAACCCTAAGGCTATAGCCTTTCCGTTTTTTCTATTTTGGGGGGTTAAAAAATTCAAGAAAAATCCGGTTTTCGGTGTGTTTTCGCCGGAATATTCCAGTTTCAAACTGGTTTAAACCGGTTTCTGCCTCCTGCCGAACCTCCAAACCGGTTTAAACCGGATTTGAAAATCGTAAATTTTGACCCGATTTTCGAAAAAACCCTAAGGCTATAGCCTTTCCGTTTTTTCGATTTTGGGGGGTTAAAAAATTCAAGAAAAATCCGGTTTTCGGTGTGTTTTCGCCGGAATATTCCAGTTTCAAACTGGTTTAAACCGGTTTCTGCCTCCTGCCGAACCTCCAAACCGGTTTAAACCGGATTTGAAAATCGTAAATTTTGACCCGATTTTCGAAAAAACCCTAAGGCTATAGCCTTTCCGTTTTTTCGATTTTTGGGGGGGGGGTCCAAAAATTCAAGAAAAATCCGGTTTTCGGTGTGTTTTCGCCGGAATATTCCAGTTTCAAACTGGTTTAAACCGGTTTCTGCCTCCTGCCGAACCCCCAAACCGGTTTAAACCGGATTTAAAAATCGTAACTTTTGACCCGATTTTCGAAAAAACCCTAAGGCTATAGCCTTTCCGTTTTTTTGATTTTGGGGGGTCAAAAAATTCAAGAAAAATCCGGTTTTCGGTGGGTTTTCGCCGGAATATTCCAGTTTCAAACTGGTTTGAACCGGTTTCTGCCTCCTGCCGAACCTCCAAACCGGTTTAAACCGGATTTGAAAATCGAAAATTTTGACCCGATTTTCGAAAAAACCCTAAGGCTATAGCCTTTCCGTTTTTTCGATTTTGGGGGGTCAAAAAATTCAAGAAAAATCCGGTTTTCGGTGTGTTTTCGCCGGAATATTCCAGTTTGAAACTGGTTTAAACCGGTTTCTGCCTCCTGCCGAACCTCCAAACCGGTTTAAACCGGATTTTAAAATCGTAAATTTTGACCCGATTTTCGAAAAAACCCTAAGGCTATAGCCTTTCCGTTTTTTCGATTTTGGGGGGGGGTCAAAAAATTCAAGAAAAATCCGGTTTTCGGTGTGTTTTCGCCGGAATATTCCAGTTTCAAACCGGTTTCTGCCTCCTGCCGAACCTCCAAACCGGTTTAAACCGGATTTGAAAATCGAAAACTTTGACCCGATTTTCGATAAAACCCTAAGGCTTTCCGTTTTTTCGATTTTGGGGGGTAAAAAAATTCAAGAAAAATCCGGTTTTCGGTGGGTTTTCGCCGGAATATTCCAGTTTCAAACTGGTTTAAACCGGTTTCTGCCTCCTGCCGAACCTCCAAACCGGTTTAAACCGGATTTTAAAATCATAAATTTTGACCCGATTTTCGTAAAAACCCTAAGGCTATAGCCTTTCCGTTTTTTCGATTTTGGGGTGTCAAAAAATTCAAGAAAAATCCGGTTTTCGGTGGGTTTTCGCCGGAATATTCCAGTTTCAAACCGGTTTAAACCGGTTTCTGCCTCCTGCCGAACCTCCAAACCGGTTTAAACCGGATTTGAAAACCGAAAATTTTGACCCGATTTTCGATAAAAACCTAAGGCTATAGCCTTTCCGTTTTTTCGATTTTGGGGGGTCAAAAAATTCAAGAAAAATCCGGTTTTCGGTGTGTTTTCGCCGGAATATTCCAGTTTCAAACTGGTTTAAACCGGTTTCTGCCTCCTGCCGAACCCCCAAACCGGTTTAAACCGGATTTAAAAATCGTAAATTTTGACCCGATTTTCGAAAAAACCCTAAGGCTATAGCCTTTCCGTTTTTTTGATTTTGGGGGGTCAAAAAATTCAAGAAAAATCCGGTTTTCGGTGGGTTTTCGCCGGAATATTCCAGTTTCAAACTGGTTTGAACCGGTTTCTGCCTCCTGCCGAACCTCCAAACCGGTTTAAACCGGATTTGAAAATCGAAAATTTTGACCCGATTTTCGAAAAAACCCTAAGGCTATAGCCTTTCCGTTGTTTCGATTTTGGGGGGGGGTCAAAAAATTCAAGAAAAATCCGGTTTTCGGTGTGTTTTCGCCGGAATATTCCAGTTTCAAACCGGTTTCTGCCTCCTGCCGAACCTCCAAACCGGTTTAAACCGGATTTGAAAATCGAAAACTTTGACCCGATTTTCGATAAAACCCTAAGGCTTTCCGTTTTTTCGATTTTGGGGGGTAAAAAAATTCAAGAAAAATCCGGTTTTCGGTGGGATTTCGCCGGAATATTCCAGTTTCAAACTGGTTTGAACCGGTTTCTGCCTCCTGCCGAACCTCCAAACCGGTTTAAACCGGATTTGAAAATCGAAAATTTTGACCCGATTTTCGAAAAAACCCTAAGGCTATAGCCTTTCCGTTTTTTCGATTTTGGGGGGTCAAAAAATTCAAGAAAAATCCGGTTTTCGGTGTGTTTTCGCCGGAATATTCCAGTTTGAAACTGGTTTAAACCGGTTTCTGCCTCCTGCCGAACCTCCAAACCGGTTTAAACCGGATTTGAAAATCGTAAATTTTGACCCGATTTTCGAAAAAACCCTAAGGCTATAGCCTTTCCGTTTTTTCGATTTTTGGGGGGGGGGTCAAAAAATTCAAGAAAAATCCGGTTTTCGGTGTGTTTTCGCCGGAATATTCCAGTTTCAAACCGGTTTCTGCCTCCTGCCGAACCTCCAAACCGGTTTAAACCGGATTTGAAAATCGAAAACTTTGACCCGATTTTCGATAAAACCCTAAGGCTTTCCGTTTTTTCGATTTTGGGGGGTAAAAAAATTCAAGAAAAATCCGGTTTTCGGTGGGATTTCGCCGGAATATTCCAGTTTCAAACCGGTTTGAACCGGTTTCTGCCTCCTGCCGAACCTCCAAACCGGTTTAAACCGGATTTGAAAATCGTAAATTTTGACCCGATTTTCGAAAAAACCCTAAGGCTATAGCCTTTCCGTTTTTTCTATTTTGGGGGGTCAAAAAATTCAAGAAAAATCCGGTTTTCGGTGTGTTTTCGCCGGAATATTCCAGTTTCAAACTGGTTTAAACCGGTTTCTGCCTCCTGCCGAACCTCCAAACCGGTTTAAACCGGATTTGAAAACCGAAAATTTTGACCCGATTTTCGATAAAAACCTAAGGCTATAGCCTTTCCGTTTTTTTGATTTTGGGGGGTCAAAAAATTCAAGAAAAATTCGGTTTTCGGTGTGTTTTCGCCGGAATATTCCAGTTTCAAACTGGTTTAAACCGGTTTCTGCCTCCTGCCGAACCTCCAAACCGGTTTAAACCGGATTTGAAAATCGTAAATTTTGACCCGATTTTCGTAAAAACCCTACGATTTTGGGGGGTCAAAAAATTCAAGAAAAATACGGTTTTCGGTGGGTTTTCGCCGGAATATTCCAGTTTCAAACTGGTTTAAACCGGTTTCTGCCTCCTGCCGAACCTCCAAACCGGTTTAAACCGGATTTGAAAATCGTAAATTTTGACCCGATTTTCGAAAAAACCCTAAGGCTATAGCCTTTCCGTTTTTTCGATTTTGGGGGGGGGGTCAAAAAATTCAAGAAAAATCCGGTTTTCGGTGGGTTTTCGCCGGAATATTCCAGTTTCAAACCGGTTTAAACCGGTTTCTGCCTCCTGCCGAACCTCCAAACCGGTTTAAACCGGATTTGAAAATCGAAAATTTTGACCCGATTTTCGATAAAACCCTAAGGCTTTCCGTTTTTTCGATTTTGGGGGGTCAAAAAATTCAAGAAAAATCCGGTTTTCGGTGTGTTTTCGCCGGAATATTCCAGTTTCAAACTGGTTTAAACCGGTTTCTGCCTCCTGCCGAACCTCCAAACCGGTTTAAACCGGATTTGAAAATCGAAAATTTTGACCCGATTTTCGAAAAAACCCTAAGGCTATAGCCTTTCCGTTTTTTTGATTTTGGGGGGTCAAAAAATTCAAGAAAAATCCGGTTTTCGGTGGGTTTTCGCCGGAATATTCCAGTTTCAAACTGGTTTGAACCGGTTTCTGCCTCCTGCCGAACCTCCAAACCGGTTTAAACCGGATTTGAAAATCGAAAATTTTGACCCGATTTTCGAAAAAACCCTAAGGCTATAGCCTTTCCGTTTTTTCGATTTTGGGGGGTCAAAAAATTCAAGAAAAATCCGGTTTTCGGTGTGTTTTCGCCGGAATATTCCAGTTTCAAACTGGTTTAAACCGGTTTCTGCCTCCTGCCGAACCTCCAAACCGGTTTAAACCGGATTTTAAAATCGTAAATTTTGACCCGATTTTCGAAAAAACCCTAAGGCTATAGCCTTTCCGTTTTTTCGATTTTGGGGGGGGGTCAAAAAATTCAAGAAAAATCCGGTTTTCGGTGTGTTTTCGCCGGAATATTCCAGTTTCAAACCGGTTTCTGCCTCCTGCCGAACCTCCAAACCGGTTTAAACCGGATTTGAAAATCGAAAACTTTGACCCGATTTTCGATAAAACCCTAAGGCTTTCCGTTTTTTCGATTTTGGGGGGTAAAAAAATTCAAGAAAAATCCGGTTTTCGGTGGGTTTTCGCCGGAATATTCCAGTTTCAAACTGGTTTAAACCGGTTTCTGCCTCCTGCCGAACCTCCAAACCGGTTTAAACCGGATTTTAAAATCATAAATTTTGACCCGATTTTCGTAAAAACCCTAAGGCTATAGCCTTTCCGTTTTTTCGATTTTGGGGTGTCAAAAAATTCAAGAAAAATCCGGTTTTCGGTGGGTTTTCGCCGGAATATTCCAGTTTCAAACCGGTTTAAACCGGTTTCTGCCTCCTGCCGAACCTCCAAACCGGTTTAAACCGGATTTGAAAACCGAAAATTTTGACCCGATTTTCGATAAAAACCTAAGGCTATAGCCTTTCCGTTTTTTCGATTTTGGGGGGTCAAAAAATTCAAGAAAAATCCGGTTTTCGGTGTGTTTTCGCCGGAATATTCCAGTTTCAAACTGGTTTAAACCGGTTTCTGCCTCCTGCCGAACCCCCAAACCGGTTTAAACCGGATTTAAAAATCGTAAATTTTGACCCGATTTTCGAAAAAACCCTAAGGCTATAGCCTTTCCGTTTTTTTGATTTTGGGGGGTCAAAAAATTCAAGAAAAATCCGGTTTTCGGTGGGTTTTCGCCGGAATATTCCAGTTTCAAACTGGTTTGAACCGGTTTCTGCCTCCTGCCGAACCTCCAAACCGGTTTAAACCGGATTTGAAAATCGAAAATTTTGACCCGATTTTCGAAAAAACCCTAAGGCTATAGCCTTTCCGTTGTTTCGATTTTGGGGGGGGGTCAAAAAATTCAAGAAAAATCCGGTTTTCGGTGTGTTTTCGCCGGAATATTCCAGTTTCAAACCGGTTTCTGCCTCCTGCCGAACCTCCAAACCGGTTTAAACCGGATTTGAAAATCGAAAACTTTGACCCGATTTTCGATAAAACCCTAAGGCTTTCCGTTTTTTCGATTTTGGGGGGTAAAAAAATTCAAGAAAAATCCGGTTTTCGGTGGGATTTCGCCGGAATATTCCAGTTTCAAACTGGTTTGAACCGGTTTCTGCCTCCTGCCGAACCTCCAAACCGGTTTAAACCGGATTTGAAAATCGAAAATTTTGACCCGATTTTCGAAAAAACCCTAAGGCTATAGCCTTTCCGTTTTTTCGATTTTGGGGGGTCAAAAAATTCAAGAAAAATCCGGTTTTCGGTGTGTTTTCGCCGGAATATTCCAGTTTGAAACTGGTTTAAACCGGTTTCTGCCTCCTGCCGAACCTCCAAACCGGTTTAAACCGGATTTGAAAATCGTAAATTTTGACCCGATTTTCGAAAAAACCCTAAGGCTATAGCCTTTCCGTTTTTTCGATTTTTGGGGGGGGGGTCAAAAAATTCAAGAAAAATCCGGTTTTCGGTGTGTTTTCGCCGGAATATTCCAGTTTCAAACCGGTTTCTGCCTCCTGCCGAACCTCCAAACCGGTTTAAACCGGATTTGAAAATCGAAAACTTTGACCCGATTTTCGATAAAACCCTAAGGCTTTCCGTTTTTTCGATTTTGGGGGGTAAAAAAATTCAAGAAAAATCCGGTTTTCGGTGGGATTTCGCCGGAATATTCCAGTTTCAAACCGGTTTGAACCGGTTTCTGCCTCCTGCCGAACCTCCAAACCGGTTTAAACCGGATTTGAAAATCGTAAATTTTGACCCGATTTTCGAAAAAACCCTAAGGCTATAGCCTTTCCGTTTTTTCTATTTTGGGGGGTCAAAAAATTCAAGAAAAATCCGGTTTTCGGTGTGTTTTCGCCGGAATATTCCAGTTTCAAACTGGTTTAAACCGGTTTCTGCCTCCTGCCGAACCTCCAAACCGGTTTAAACCGGATTTGAAAACCGAAAATTTTGACCCGATTTTCGATAAAAACCTAAGGCTATAGCCTTTCCGTTTTTTTGATTTTGGGGGGTCAAAAAATTCAAGAAAAATTCGGTTTTCGGTGTGTTTTCGCCGGAATATTCCAGTTTCAAACTGGTTTAAACCGGTTTCTGCCTCCTGCCGAACCTCCAAACCGGTTTAAACCGGATTTGAAAATCGTAAATTTTGACCCGATTTTCGTAAAAACCCTACGATTTTGGGGGGTCAAAAAATTCAAGAAAAATACGGTTTTCGGTGGGTTTTCGCCGGAATATTCCAGTTTCAAACTGGTTTAAACCGGTTTCTGCCTCCTGCCGAACCTCCAAACCGGTTTAAACCGGATTTGAAAATCGTAAATTTTGACCCGATTTTCGAAAAAACCCTAAGGCTATAGCCTTTCCGTTTTTTCGATTTTGGGGGGGGGGTCAAAAAATTCAAGAAAAATCCGGTTTTCGGTGGGTTTTCGCCGGAATATTCCAGTTTCAAACCGGTTTAAACCGGTTTCTGCCTCCTGCCGAACCTCCAAACCGGTTTAAACCGGATTTGAAAATCGAAAATTTTGACCCGATTTTCGATAAAACCCTAAGGCTTTCCGTTTTTTCGATTTTGGGGGGTCAAAAAATTCAAGAAAAATCCGGTTTTCGGTGTGTTTTCGCCGGAATATTCCAGTTTCAAACCGGTTTGAACCGGTTTCTGCCTCCTGCCGAACCTCCAAACCGGTTTAAACCGGATTTGAAAATCGAAAATTTTGACCCGATTTTCGTAAAAACCCTAAGGCTTATAGCCTTTCCGTTTTTTTGATTTTGGGGGGTCAAAAAATTCAAGAAAAATCCGGTTTTCGGTGTGTTTTCGCCGGAATATTCCAGTTTCAAACTGGTTTATACCGGTTTCTGCCTCCTGCCGAACCTCCAAACCGGTTTAAACCGGATTTGAAAATCGTAAATTTTGACCCGATTTTCGATAAAACCCTAAGGCTATAGCCTTTCCGTTTTTTCGATTTTGGGGTGTCAAAAAATTCAAGAAAAATCCGGTTTTCGGTGGGTTTTCGCCGGAATATTCCAGTTTCAAACCGGTTTGAACCGGTTTCTGCCTCCTACCGAACCTCCAAACCGGTTTAAACCGGATTTGAAAACCGAAAATTTTGACCCGATTTTCGATAAAAACCTAAGGCTATAGCCTTTCCGTTTTTTCGATTTTGGGGGGTCAAAAACTTCAAGAAAAATCCGGTTTTCGGTGGGTTTTCGCCGGAATATTCCAGTTTCAAACTGGTTTAAACCGGTTTCTGCCTCCTGCCGAACCTCCAAACCGGTTTAAACCGGATTTGAAAATCGTAAATTTTGACCCGATTTTCGATAAAACCCTAAGGCTATAGCCTTTCCGTTTTTTCGATTTTGGGGGGTCAAAAAATTCAAGAAAAATCCGGTTTTCGGTGGGTTTTCGCCGGAATATTCCAGTTTCAAACTGGTTTAAACCGGTTTCTGCCTCCTGCCGAACCTCCAAACCGGTTTAAACCGGATTTGAAAATCGAAAATTTTGACCCGCTTTTCGATAAAACCCTAAGGATTTTCGATAAAAACCTAAGGCTATAGCCTTTCCGTTTTTTTGATTTTGGGGGGTCAAAAAATTCAAGAAAAATCCGGTTTTCGGTGGGTTTTCGCCGGAATATTCCAGTTTCAAACTGGTTTAAACCGGTTTCTGCCTCCTGCCGAACCTCCAAACCGGTTTAAACCGGATTTGAAAATCGTAAATTTTGACCCGATTTTCGATAAAACCCTAAGGCTATAGCCTTTCCGTTTTTTCGATTTTGGGGGATCAAAAAATTCAAGAAAAATTCGATTTTCGGTGGGTTTTCGCCGGAATATTCCAGTTTCAAACTGGTTTAAACCGGTTTTATCCTTACATTATATTGTTTGTTACTTTGTGTTAATCACAGTGCGCTAGGCCCATTTAAGGTGCAGTACCGAATCAGTCGGTCACCAAGCATTCACCCCATATGGCAAGGGGTTGGGTAGAATAATCTAAAAATCTAGCCTGCGGTGGGATTCGAACCCACAATATAAGTCTTTGAGGGACTCGACCTCTACCAACTGAGCTACGCAGGCTCAGTGCTCAAGAATCCGCCGAAAGTGGAATCACAAGCACCGTTGCCTGCCTCGTATGCTGCACATGTCAGCTTCGAAGCCAGGGATCGCCAGATTGACCAGTACCAGTATGTTCATCTTCACTGATACTTTGTGTTAACAACGAGATATGCGAGCAGAAACGCTAAAACTGGTTTGCCTACATGGTAGCACAAATATTGCAACTTTGTTTGTGATAACAGCTTAACACTCTGTACTTTCATATTTACTTTTATTTTTGTTTTCTGGATTTACAACCATCTTAAACTCGACACAAAGACCACGACAGCTGATTTAATATTGTATTTTAGTTTAGAAGTAAATGTACAAAGTCGCAAATAAATTCAACAGTCCATTGAAATATCAAGCTTAAACTAAAATATAAAGTTAACACACACTTGCTATCATTTGTGAACGCATTGAAAAGATGAACCAACATACGTAATGATATAATAGTAAACACGCAAACTTTTGAAGCCAAACAGTTTATAGAAAGCAAACACACGCAGTGATAACGGCTACAATTTTTGAATTTTATCATGGCAGTCCGGGTGAATGTTTGAACCAAGCACACGCTGCCGAACGGCTTGGAAAAGACAAACACGACTAAAGCAACAAATAACACAAGTCACGTGATCGATGGCCTTTGGTTGATAAGTACAGCAGAAACTGCAGGTGAACAAAAAGGCAAATTTGGGAAGGGATTATTAGCAAACAAGCTTTTGTGTAAAGTGAGAAGTGGACAAAATGGCACCGGAGGTAAACTAATGTTATTAGCAATAAAACCGGTAAAAATGCATATGAACTTAGTGGAAATCAGCGGGAAAGTTTCAAAAACGCTAAACTTCTCAAATAAAACTTGGTGATGTAACAAACATGTAAAAATTATTGATACAGCAGTTTGGAAGAAAACTACATTAAGAATGTTCATAGATATTGCTCCATACATCTCACAGAAACGTTAACCAAAGTCGGAAATATAACTCCACGATAAGCAACTATGCCTCAAAGCAACACAGTTTTATCATGAAAATCGGTTATTGTGTACATACTAAAGGTGCAGAACACGTAGTACAAATAATATAGGCGTGTATGTAACGATATTTGTTTTCAAACCGCTAGCAGGCGTATATTATACATGCCCGATGTTATATTATACATCTGGTTTTGTGCAGTGCACATAAAACATTTTTCATACGCATCCTCGGAACGCATATTACACACGCACCGCTGTGCATTTTCATTTCGAGACTCCAGAAAACCTTCCTTGTTGTCCAGGACAAGGATGGTGCCATTGAGATGGAACCGTAGCTTGACGTTGCCTCTAATTAATTAGTCAATGCGACGTTGTTTATTGTGATAGGGAGTTGCCCAGAACGGGGATAGTCGGGCGGTACATCAGCATCATCATATGCGTGACGTAACGTACTTTTCATCGCCGTGACGTAAGATGTTGCGATGACGAGATTCTGAATGGCAACGATGAGACAAAGTGATGAGTGCGATTGTCCGCGACGTAATCTGATGTTGCTGCAGGTCGATGACGTCAAGATGAGTTTTCCACGAGTAAAAGTGCTTGTCGTTGTGCCGAGATCAAAGGTTAGTAGTCTGCAACATAAAAAAAATCGTATTAAAACAGAAGCAATCACAACAAACATAGCTGAGTAATAAATTTTAATTCCACGCGGTATTAAGGTTAATCACACGACGTACTATTTTACTCATATATATTTCTTTCAAGTAAGTAATATAGTTACCTTTTCCTCGCTTCCCTTATCTCTGAACGAAACTGTGATTGTTGTTTCCGGATCCCAGGCATGGCGTCACTGTCCGCTTAAGCATCTGAAAATAGATAGAAATTAATTTAATTTAATGAAAAGAAAAAAGATAGTTATTTTGTAAATGAAAGCAAGAAACAGAAGATTTACGGAAACTTTTTTTTCTGGCACATTGAAACAAAAAACAGAAATTGACGTATACGTACTTAACGTGTGATAATAAAAAGCTTGTTTTTTTCTGTGTTTACTCTATTTCAGCAGTAAAAATGACAAACCAGAAACCTGTGGAAATATAAAACTTAATTTTCTATACTAAGTTTAATTAAAATCCCAAAGGGAAAGCTGAAAAACAAATACAAAGTTGTATGAAACCTGCAAGAAAAGGAAAATACATTAACTTCCATAAACTAAGATTACGAAACATGCAAAATAAGTGTGTTTTTACACATTTAGTTGTAACAATAATTTTACTAAAACTGAATTGGCCCTGTAAAACCTAAAAACCTGTAAACATAAAACAGCAATATTCAAAACAGATAAGTTGAAGATTTTACATACAGAACTGAATTGACAAAACCTACAACCTGCAAACAAATAAAAGTTTGATGAACCTGAAAAAGAGCATTAATCAAACACAGATACTTAACAACGCAAACATGATATGTGTAAATACCAGGGAGTCGAACCGGAACTGAACCCGAACCCGCGAACCGGTTTGAGCGGTTAATTTCATTAAACCCGAACCGAACCCGAACCGCTAATACGATTTTCCAAAAACCCGAACCGGAGTTGAACCCCATATTTTGTTTGGCGTTGGACCCGAACCGGAACCGAACCAGTAAATAATGCAGTCTGTTTTATATTTTGTGATATTTTTAAGAAACAGCGCAGTGAAGAATACGCGAGATAACACTTATACGGCGTGTCAAAAATAACAGTGCACGGGCAAATTTTTTTTAGAGTTTGATAAGGCCAGACAATGATTTTAGAATTAAATGAAAACAAATAAAAATTTGAACCGGTTTAAAAACCGTAAACCGGTTCGAACCGGATAATTTGCCCAAACCGGAACAAAACCCGAACCCGAAAATAAACATTTTTAAAAACCTGAACCGAACCCTTAAAAACAAAACCAAGTGAACCCGAACCGAACCTGAACCCTTATGACAAGCGGTTCGACTCCCTGGTAAATACATCAAATTTAATTAGATCCTACTAATGAATGTTCCCTAAAACCTAATCTAAAAAACAAAACAATTTTGATTAAAATACAATTCGAATTTATTACAAAAACCTGAAAAAACAAAACAATTTCTATTAAAATCTATTTACAAATTATTACTAAAACCTGTAAAACAAAACAATTTGCATTAAATTCTAATTGAAATTTGTTACTAAAACCTGAAAAACAAAAAAATGTTAAAAATATTAATTACAAATAATGACTATAACACCTGAAAAACAAAAAATAAAGTTTAAACCTGTGGAAAACAAGAAAGCTAATTCGCTGTAAAAGAAAACATCAAAGGTTAATAAGTAAAACTCAAACTACCTGAACTTCCTGGATTGCACTGCATGTGTTTACAACAGTTTTTCAAAACGTATCAAAACAAACCAACATTTTGGAAATTTTGGCATGGCAAAACGATCCTGAAAAGCAAAACAAAATAAGGTTCCAGCAAAACAAGTAATAAACAACAAACAACATACAATTTAACTCTAGTCCACTTGGCATTTGACAACAGCAAAAACTGACTTGTGTTGCAACTGCACTAACGCTTGACGATGGCGGTTCGCACGGTTAGAGCGTGCGACGGGCGAGAGTAAAGCATGATAAACACACACAAGTATAATAAGGAACCTTTCAGGCTGATGTAAAAGGCACAACACCCCCCAAGATCTGGTCTAGCTAAAAAGAAATAAAAGGATAGAAAAAGTGGAACACGCACACAGTTTTGTTTGTGAAAAAGGGAAATCGACAGCAAAATCACATTTCGATTAGATTAGTCAAAGAAATTACTTAATTTGAAAATGATTTAGAAAATCAAGCACTGGCAAGATCGTCACTCTTAATGGAGTTTAAAATGGTTTGTTCTTCTGTTTCGTTGTTTAATCTATATCCTGAAAAAACGTTGGAACCGCCATCGTCCCTGCGCCGCCGACGTAAAAGTACACAATATATGCTTGCCTCAACTAACTGCACTGCATACAATCGCCGCAAAATAGCCTATTAAAAGTAGAAAGTGAGTCTGTCGTGTTTTACAACCACCCATAATGCCACAGCCCAAAAAATGACTGAGTGGTCGGGTCAAGCAGGATATACGGAACTGAAGTTAGTAAAGTAATACAGTTAAGCTAAATCCACAAGTACAAAAATGGTCTTGACCAGCAAAACAGGGCATGTGGGACTTTTTGTGAGGCGAAATTTTGTCACCATAAATGTTACGTCGCGAAAAACAGGAGTTATTAGCGCATGCTTGAAATCCGATTCGCGTCTTTTTCTTATTGAAAAAAGCTTTGAAACGGATGTACAAGCATGGATAAAAAGGCTGGTCAAAACCCGAAAAAAAATCCACAACATCCCTACAATTACAGTTAACATAGGCGCGACCGTTTGTTTGAAAGAAACAGTGACATTTAAGACGTATAACTCAACAACATAAAGACACTGTTCCTTGCCCTTAGAGTCCCCCCTGAAAGGACCCAAATGTTTTACGCAGAGGCAGGGCTGGGGAAAAAATGTAACGACAGTTTGCGCCCTACCAGGATGGCTCACGAAACTTTTCGGGCTATATGCAAAGCCGGTCCCCTCAGGCCCACGAGCCTGGGCTATCATTGGGAATAGCGGTGTCCCTACTACGTGTCGTCTGCACCGCGGCCAATGCAATGCGGTGGAGGCCATGCCCAAGCCGTGTTTCTATGTGCACCTTATTTTAGCTAAAGCCATTTAGCAACGCGCCACACCTAGCTAAATGTCGATCTAAGCTAAAGCCCTACGTGGCGCGCGAATCCCAAACGTACCCTACCTATATTACCTAACCTAACCCTAGTTAACGAGTGCTACTCTTATTCTAGCCCTAGCGCCGACTTGCTGACATTAGTAGCACTCCTACTGACTTGGACCATTCCTTGACCGTGGAGAAACTCCTTCACGGTTTCTCCTCGGACAAAGAATAGATCACTCAGCCCTAGCGCCAGTTAACCTAAGTTAAGCCTAACAATTCCGCAAACCCGGTTGACCCACGACAGACTCCTATGTTAACATACAAGTAATTATTTGAAGTTGAGGAATGCCGGTTGTTGACCACGAATTGGTGGAGATTGGTGAGCTCGTCAAAACATCAAAGACTGCCAACCTGTAAACATGTGGAAATTAAAATGCTGTACACAACCAAATCAATTAGTCACACTAAACCTAAAGAGCCAACAACTAACAGGACACAAAAACGCATGGAAGGCAGTTTATCCGATCAGTTGTAATTGAACGAATTGCCGAATGTTTGTGACGTCACACGGCCGTGTGTTTATTGCATTGTCTTTGCCGTTTTTTTTAAGCAGTTAAAGCATTTTATGTAACTTACATATTTTATATTATAGTTGTGAGGTGATAATAACATAAATGCCACAAGTTTGTGAATTTAAATGCCAACTGTAACAAAGTTTATTCTATGTTACCACGGTTATTTAAGTTTATCGCACAGGGATTTGGTTAAACCTGTTTAATTCAAACAAAATTAAAGTAAAGCGTTAAAATTCAATTAACTACAGACACTGAGGAAATCAGCAACATGTAATTAGCTTGCAAAAACACAAATTTGTATTTACCTTGTTTCAGCAATAGTTTTTGCATCGTTTCCCAACAACTCAACCGACCAAATGACTTGGCCACGATTGACTTTAGCACGCTTTTTGTTCAAACGCCTCTGATTGGCTGCAAATGCTCAAACGTGTGAAATTGTGGCGCGGGAAAGAATGTTTGCATAATTGTGGTGGTTGAGTTCGAAAACCAAAAATATTTTGGTTTATTAAATCCTGGGCCGTGTTTAAAAAAACAGTTAACAACCAATAAAACAAATAAAACGTGATCATAAAAAATAGTATCTTTTTATTTTTTACGAAATCATCAAATTATTTTTAACGACTTATAAAGTAACTTAATTGTATTCGTTTACCTAACATTTATTGTTTTGATATTTTATTTTATGTGGCACTCGCAGATGAATTAAAATCAAACTTAGAGATTTCAAAGTGTGCCGCGAAATGATTCATATTTAAAGTGCAAATGTTTCCCGGTGTTTTAGGACTTTGTGCCAAAAAGCTGATGTGCATGACAATGTTTTCAAGCTCATATTTTTGTTACGGGAAATGCGCATCCTTTCCACCAAAACAAAGTTGAAAATGAACATTCCTTTAAACAAATTTTGTTATGTTTACCTACGAACTGTGCCGCAGAAGGAAATTTCAGTTTTTTAATGTGCCGCATAGTTAAAAAGTTTAAGAATCACTGTTCTAAAGATATAAACCTTTTGCACCAACAAGACAAAATTCTAAAATTACACGAGCTTCAGATAATGCATGAAGTCTAATAGAGCAGGGGTCGGCAACCTTTTTTGCACTGCGGACCGTTTTTGAAACTAAAATTTTATCGCGGACCGGTCTTCAAAAAACTACATATATTTAGCATAAAAACGCCTAAATTAGTTTATCATCCCCGGGATACATGGGCAAAATGTTTAATAGCATTTAACCTGAAAACCTATACGGCCCGGTAACGAACTCCTCGCGGACCGGTACAGGGCCGCGGACCGGCGGTTGCCGACCACTGTAATAGAGCACTCAAATTTAAAGCAGAAATGGCAAACCTGCAACCTATTGGCAAAACATACGAAACTGTTTTCGTTGATTCAAAACCATTTTTTGTAAATATGTTTGCTTACAATAAAGTCAATTTGAGGCTTCCCCTATAGAGATAATTTGCCTTTAATATTTACCACACTAGTTTAATATTTTAAACCACTCTGCAATATCTGACTTTTGATAAATCTAAAAAATATGCCCTCACTTGCCAACACTCACAATTAGGGGAAGCGTCTCTCTTTTATTTACAGTCGGAAAGAAAAAAATGTTCCAAATGGCTTTCGCAAGTCACTGAATTTGAAAGTTTCGTCGCTTGGCAAAATAACAGGCGCTACAACGAAGGCAGGCACCAAACCATTTGGGGTTCACCATCAAAAGTGGCGGATGCACAAAATAGACTTGCACCGGAAAAGATTTGCGCAGAATATTTCAGTAATATGTGGACATAATTCTGAAGGTTTTTAAACGGTCGAATTGCAAAGGTGGATTTAGTGGAAATTGGCATGCATAGTCCAACAGTGAAGACAAATGACCATGACCGACGACACCTCGAATGACGAATATGTACAAGGGTTATTGGGGGTCAACAAAACAGTGAGAGTGAATTATTGCGTTTTGCTTATTTGAGTTTCAACTGAAAATTCCATAGCCAAGGCTCAGTCCAAGGTTGTACGACAAGTATTCCGTGTACAATGTTTGCATGCGGCGTGCCATAAGCTATTTTTAAGGTGCATCGCGCGGTCATTGGGGGCTTAAACCGACGAAAAAGGGGGACGGCAAAAACAAAACATAAAAAGTGCGTCAGGCTCCCAAGCTGGCGCACAAGAGTCGCCGCAAAAATGCGACCGCAGCAGCAGCCTGTAAACTCACATAGAGAAAACATAATCACACATAAAATATTTCTTGGAGACGATAAAATCCAGGAAGGCACTCAAAAGGGGGGTGCGACGGAACACGATAAAAATTTGTCTTTCTATATTCTGTGCTTTGGCGTTCGCCTTTTGGGCAATACTGGGAGATGATGGTGTGCAATGGTGCGTGAGAAAATTGCTTCGTGACAAGAAGAGAAAAAAGGGGAGTGCGGAAAAGTGACGACAGATTTTACACTCGGTACACAACACAACGTTCATAACGGGACAACATCCAACACAAGCGAACGCATACTTCAAATGCGAAACGCACTGCACAAGAACACGAGGGATTTTCAAACGCAAAAACAACAAGGAAGCAAAACAGAAACGACCACTTTTTTTCCCGAGATAGAAATCATAAAGCGACAACGAGCATTAAACTCGTAAAGCAAAAGAGCGCAAAAATTGGTAAGCACGGTAGAGCGATTTGTTTCTAGTTATTTACAAAAACGCGAAGAAACGTTTTCTTCACGAATAGAACTCTGTAAACCAATTTTCGATGGAAGACGCATCTACGAACAGTTTCCATCGGGTGTCGCCAAGTAAAAGCAGTGTCCCAATGCACAGTTTACATAAATAGCGCTCTGGTAACAAAATAAAATCTTTTCTTTGATGAACAACATGGTATATTACAAAGGGATCAAAAATATATCACCACAAAGTGTGCGTAACTTGATAAAATTGGCCCGAATTGCCAAATCAAAAAGTAAAACAACATTGCGCAAATGGATCTGTATCTATAAAAGTGTTTTTTAAACGAATTGTATGTCTAAATTAAGCAGCAATAGCGTGTAAAGCTTTGGAATTACTGCAAAAGTCACGGTTAATTTGAGGCGTTGTAGAAAGGTTGATAGGTGTAACATTAAACCATTGAGCTTGTACAAGTAAGCGCCCTTGTATTTCGGCCTAGGCAAGAACCTGCATCGAGTTGCTTTGTTTATGTTGATTCTGTGTGCCTTGGTGTTAGAAATTTGCGTTTTGGGTCGGTACTGCACAGTGAGTAGAGTGACGGAAACATAGTTAGATTTTCGCATGGAGATATCTACGGACAGACAATGAGACATTGCACATGCTTTTGCCTCGCGTATACGACCGGGCTTCGAAGTCGGTTGAGTTTTGAAGAAGCCGCGCACGGAGCATTGTCCTGAACGGCACACATAGAGATCACAGGCGCAATCGTGAAAAAAATCAAGAGCAAAGAACCAAAAATAACAACACGTCATGATGCAAACACAAAAATCACTTGAATGGTCAGCCACTCTTTTCTTTCTATGTTTTTTTGTTGTGTGTGCGTAGAACAAGCCAAACAAGCAGTGACGGAATCAAACGAATTTCAAGCGCGTTGACATGGCAACGGACCCGTCGCCGTAGCTCAATTCCTTTCGGCAAGCGCGCCCGTCGTTTTATCAACAATCGTCAGAAGTCTTCCATGTCCATCTGCAAACATTCAAGTTGCATGTTAGGCAAAGTAAAGATAGCATTATGGGTCGGCACTGCTATATAATCAGCATATCACATTTAAGTGTGTAACCCTAAAATGATAATGTTTATGTATAGCTCTAAAAAGTACACTAGCTAGAAATTACTGCTGAACACCAAATTTCTCCAAGGTTTAACCAACCATAACGAAAACAGAACGTTAATCTAAATCGTAGCCTACACATGTATCTACACTTTTGTGGAATTTACTTTTTTTCACATGTGGACTTGGTACAAGAATATTTTAGCCAAACTAAGTTTGTGCTTCACATAAAAACATACCAGCATGTGGGCATGGCTGCTACTGCTCGACAATTGCTTCATCGTTGGCGGGAGTAACACTGTCAGGACTTTGTTCGTTGCTGGCTTGAACGTCAGGCACTTGCTACAAAACAACAATTCAAAGAATGTTAAAAATCCTAAAATACTGCTAGTAGACTACAACAAACTAGCGCAAAAGGCAATTTAGCGTGCACAATGGCGGGCAAGCCGCAAAGACCGATTTGGCCGCCGATAGCTTGGATAATTGTTTCCTGTGCGAGGAAACGAAATGGCACACATTGCTACTGGCGAAAATTGGTTTCTGAGTTTCTGCTTACCGGTATAGGAACGGTGTGAGCGGTCGAGTACTGAGGTATCAATGGCGGTCCGCCGGTGCTTGGAACGTACTGAAATAAACAGGACAATATTATGTGGTGAAATGGCAATATTTATACCCTAAGGCCCGATTTGATTAGTAGGGTATTTTTACTATGATTTTACACAGCTTGAAGTTTTTAAACAAGTCTAAAAATCTTCGCACATATCGTTTAGTTCTCATGTAAAGCGAAATAAAAACGTTTTGCATTCAACACCATGCTAGATTCTTACACACTAATAATCCTGCACTGCAACAATAAAAACTGCTTATCTCTTGTAGCAGCCGAATTTGTCTCAAACTTTTGTATACTTTGTTTATCCTTCTAGCAAGTTGCCTTCATAAATCCACTGCTTAAAACAACAAAGGAAAAATCTTTCTCTGATTAGAACAACGTAGGTTATTATTCAAATACAAACTTGTTTACTGGAAACCATGAAGGGATGCTTTGCAAAATGATACAAAAACTGAAAACTGACTATTTACCTGTTAAAGTTTCTAAGCCTATCTCAAACTGTCCTTTGTCCATTCTTGCCAGTTGCCATTACAAATCAACTTTCATAAACCACTTTTGACAAAACTATCTCAAATCAGAACAATGTATTACTGAAACAAAATCAAACAAAACTAAACATAAAAAGATAAACGCAAGTCTGGTTAAAAAAACAAAAGTAATGAAAACTCATTTCATTGGTGTGTCACTAAAATTTCATTGCAAACAACACTAAACTAAAAATCAAAACAACAAAATCAACTAAAGTTGGCCATTTGGCAAAAGTACCACTTTCTGAAGTGTGATTCTAAAAGGTGCACGCAAAGGTGTTGGAGCTGTTCATTACCATGCTACCACTGCAACTGCAAGGCACAGGTAAAACCGAATAGCACCCAGCATTGCATACAGGACTAGCTCCTGGCAATATAACTGAAGACGATGCATATGTATTTTCTTCAAAGGGGCTGACTGGTAGGACACTACTGTTGTTTGCTACCAGGCCTGCCGACTCAAAGCAGCTCGCATCATTGCATAAACTATATCCGAAAACCGGTGCACTGCCTGGCTGACTCAACGCTGGTAAAGGCACCATAGACCCTGGGTAACTGTCAACAACAACACATTGCGAATTATCAATGACTTCGTGCAAGGCTGGCGAGTTGTTGATCTGCTGGATGTCTCTCGCTGTCGATATGACCTCATTTGCCCCGTTGCTAAGATCTGACTGTGCTCTGGGAGTCTGTGGTAAACTTCCACATCCACTGTCGAAGGAGGACGACATATTTACCGGAGCAGAGTGAGCTGGGTGTGGTGTGAGTTGCAGTTGGTTCATTTGCGCGGTGATCTGGTTTAACTGCGGGATTACACCCGGGTGCATGGAATGCATGTTGGCTGGGTCTACGGCTGGAATCACTCCGCCCTAAACAAAAAAACAAGCTGGATATTAAATACATGTTTCGTTAGGTCAACAAAGCCGGAAACGGTTTGATCTGTAGAGTCCCCTGAGAAGAGTTGATCTTTTAAAACAAAAGAGCAGCAGACTCCTTACCAATGAGACAAAGGGTCGATATAATTTGGTCTAGCCAAATGAGAAAGTCTATACATTTATATTTGAGCAAGTGTTTTTGTTTTACAAAGAGCCGGCGATGGTCTAGCCCAGTGGTTCTCAAACTTTTGTTTGTTGCGACGCCTCTGGAAAAGTTTTCTGGACTTGCGACGCACCAGCAAATAAAAGTTAATGAGGAAACTTATTATTAAAGTTGGGTTTATTGATACAACAACAAAAAGCCACGAAACGGAAATATTCTGCGACGCCCTTGGAAAATTGAAACGACGCACAGTTTGAGAACTACTGGTCTAGCCAAATGAGAAAGTCTACACATTCATACTTGAGCAAGTGTTTTTGTTTTGCAAAGATTGGCCAGACCAACATAAACACAATCGCTTACCGGGGTCATGGGAGGTTGGACAACGTATGACTGGGGTTGGACCCACATTGGAGCTCCAGGCATCTAAAAAACAAGCACATTTATTTCAAGCCGATGCTGTAAGTCAGGTACGACAGTAAACCGCATCATAATAGAATGTTGCCAGTTACTAGACTTCAAGCCAGAGTTCTTATTCTTTATGAAAACCAAATCCGCTTAAAATCTAAGCAATTCAAAATTTATTTAACCCCATCATTTTTTTGCAAGATTTTTGAGAACTGCTGCGGGACCCAATATAAAGCTTTTGTCTAACTTTAAACCATAGGATAGTAAACACACAGCTCTAGGCATCACCAGAGCTGGTTAATACACAAGGCAAATTACAGTTAAACCTTAACAAGTCGCAAAAAGCATACATAAGTCTAATCTTTTATACCTGGTAAGGTGGGTTGGGCAGAGGTTGGACCATCAAGCGGTTGGGTGGAATACTGCAAAGAAAAAACAGAAGGTAAGTTGGGCGATGCGCTGTTGCAAGGTCTGTGAGTTTCGAGGAAGACTTGCGTGTTGTGACATGAATTATTCACGCTATAGTTCACAGAACTGTCTCAATTGCGGCACGTTTCATAAACTCGTCTCTCCTGCGATAGTTTGAAGGTTTGTGGTTCAAAAACAACTAGTCCAAAATACGGTAAAGTATTTGGCAAAGGTAATAATCCTTGTAGATTGTGTTTCAATTCAAATGATATAAGTTTTAAAACAGTTTTTTGCCCTTGCGTCATATAGCATTGATTTTTATAACGTCATGGCCAAAAAATGACGTCATGTACTTATCGTCGGTCAAGTATGGCGTCACGTGACAAAAAAATCATTATCGAACGTTTTAAACTCTGATTTGAATCTGTGAACGATTTTGGGAGCTATGTTTAGGTGGCTTACCCGTTGTGCATGGGAGGGAGGTCGTATGTGTATTGCATATCTCCGTCTCTCCATGTTCGGCCGCCTCCCAGGAACTTCTGGTGCTGTTTGTTCTTCTTCGGTCCGCCGTCGGCAAATTTACACAGCAAAGGTTCCGTGGGTTGACCTGTAGTCGAAAATCAAATGAAAACACTAATTTTGGCATTCAAATTCCTCAACATGCCTTAAATGGCCCCGTCATAGATGTAATTTAGGATCGATAATTAACCTTTCCTGGCACTAGAGAAAGGCTTATAATATAATATGATTTACACCTTATTACACCACACAGATAAGTGTTCATTTAATCATGGACCCTTATATTCAAATTGTGAAGGAGTTGCTACAAGGTTCGCGTATTGCTAATTATTTGAGATTTTTTGCGAACACACAGGAGTTGTTGGCTAACTCTATATGTTGGCAACAACAAAAACAGCGGTATAAGTCGTATGGATGTAGGTGTAACTAGTTAGAAGACCAGCTGTTGTCTGGCTTGCCGACAAAACACTGCATGAATATTTAAAGCTAAACACAATATCCCTACACACTTGCTCACAACGTGCCAAGTAACTGAAAAGAATATAGCGTCGCAGCCAAACACCCCGTTTGGAAAGTAAATAAAAAATCCATTCTCAACTAAACCCATTTTCCAAAGTATCTACTAAATGGTATGCACTAAAAGTAGGTAAAACAAAATCAGAAAAAAATCAAAAACAAAATCGCTTTAAACAGAAATAAAGCTAATGTTAAGGGGTTTGCAAAATTTTGGAGCTGGCATTAACACACTTACATATTTTTAAAACTAATAACATTTCAAGTTTTACTGATTCATTCAATCGTTTTTTGTTTTTTTTTAAATAGTAAAAAAGATTTTTTGCCAAAAATTTTTTTGTTCTTACAATCATGTAGGAAACGTTATCGCAAAAAAACAACGCTTTTAAAATTGCCCCCATTCTAACCAGCGTCAAAAATATCTCCTTCAAAGACTGTGTATAAGCATGCGATAAAGCGAGGTTTGTGTACCGTCGAGGGCGGAAAGGTATATGGAATAGGATGGATACTGTGTGTTATCAATTCAAACAAACATAGGAGAGTGGGAGATATTTGTCCGGATTTGGGCGTGTCTGTCTTGAAAAGGCGAAAAGGCAAACATAAGTGACAGCTTATCATATGAGACCATAGAAAAGAGAAAGTTTACTGTAATACCTAATATACAGCTCGGGTACGGACACTGTATGGCCTTATTCATGCAAAAAATATGTTTTTTATGTGTAAAGGGGTTTACAATTGTTTAAATTTAAAAAGTTCATCTTTTTAAAGCCTAGTATGTACAACCAAGAATTAATTTGCGTAAAAAAAATTAATATACCTAAATGGGGAAAATGCCACTACAATTTCTGTTTCGCAGAAATACAAATGCCATTACTCCATCAGGATGTGTAGGTGACTATTTCCCAGTTATGTTTATACGGGGGAACTGTCAATTCCTGATAGCACCATTTATCTGTTGTGCTAAGGTTGTACCGGATGTTACTCGTCACGCATGAACACGTAGTCTCTTGCTGTGTTAAAATATGGTCCTGTTGCTTTTATAAGTCATGTATGCCCAAGAAACCCTACAACGCTTCTTCCAAGCTTGCACCTTTTGCTTTGTACCTATGTTATACCAGCAACGCCGCCCACGCAAATATGTTGGCATTTATATAAAACATCACCCATTTAACATAGTCTATGATACTGAGTTATATACCGCTGGGACCCTAACAACCCTAATAAATAGCTTACCAAAACCCTAACACTAAACTCATATTAGGAAATCGAATGACAAAAAACAAGCGTTACGACCAAACTATTGTTATTAAAGCTATTTCAGCAAGCTCTACTTCAATTCGTTTTCGTGTAGCCGAATAAATCTGGTGCTTGGAGCAAAGATCCTCTAGGACTGTGACCCCTAAAAAATCCCCTGATTTTTATGTTGACTGTTCAAGGTATTTGGGGAAAAGGAAATTCTCCCTAATCAGTCTTAAGGCCTGGTGTTAGATCACGTTGCTAAAGTGAACGACTAGAAAAGTAACTACTTACTTCCGCCGGATACCGAGTGCAGGTACTTTCCATTAAACTTTGCGATAATTTGTTCGCATTTTTCTTTTGATTCCATTCTGTTAAAAAAATACCTCCGTGAAAAAAACACATCGTCAATTGCTAAGTTTTGCTGGAAAAATGGCTTCCCTTTGGGTAATATGAAAATTTTACAGTAAAACCGGTTTATTACAGTTGCGCATTTTTTGTAAACGTCGATAAAAGGATGAGGTCATCAAGGGGCTCACAAAATTTCACCGTACATGGAGTTTATTAACTTCATAGCAGCTTGAAAGCATTTGTGATTTATTGAACGAAATGACGAAGCTGTTTTCACCGAAATTTTTGAGTTGCTAGTATTCATCAACTTAAAAGCTCTTCAAGGTTCGCCGGTCAACCTTAATAAAACGTTGTTGTGTGGGTAGGAATTTCGATTTTCTATACGTCAAACTTGCTTTTTCGGGATATTTATAGCAGCGTGTGCACGTAAGTTACGAGACAGGCGCTCTGTTATTCGATCCTTGCTATATTTGCACCAGTGCTTCGTAAATCAGAAACTTTACCACTAACAGGTGATATATTAAAAAACCTGTTTAAAGGGGGTTTGAGGTTTTACCAGCAAACGTTAAAAGCAAAATACACGTTTCAAATGATTATTCTTTCCCATTAGAATAACCAGTGTTTTTACAACATCTTGTGAATTATTTGTACTATTTGGTATGCTATGTTTTACCGTCTGGGAAAGACAATACATACAAATTTAAAATATTATGCCAGTTTCTACAAAATAACACAGTTTTTTGTTGCGATTCTAAAAATGTTTTTTAAAGGGCTTTGTTTCGTTATGTGTATAAACTGACAACTAAAGTGGTTTACATTAAAAGCACCTAGCGAAACGAAACTCTTTAACGTACACATAAAATACCACAGCAGAGAAACAAAAAAATAACATTCAAACGAGCTATTCAAATCGAAAAAAAAAAGTAATGGTTTTACCTCGCAAAGCCAACGCCTTTGCTTATTCCAGCATGGTCTCGCAAAATCCTGGTTGATATCACTTGTCCGTAGGGCGACAACATCGTTTCCAACTCATGCTCGTTGATATTCTTTGGCAGATTCGATATGTACAAGTTGGTTGGGTCTTGCTCTTGTTGCTGCATACACATGGTAACATGTTCTAAGCTACTGTGTTGACAAGGGGATAGGCTAACATAGTTTTTATGAGTATTAAGCTTATGTCGAGATGTAAGTTTGACCGGGTTCGGGCTTAAGTAAATAAAACGGGCCTGACTTTATACTTTGCATGATTTGTGCCGAAATTGTACCAGCTTTTGGGTCTAATTCGGGATTTTGTAAAATGCTGGTTCTTTGTAAAATGCGGGTCTTTTATGGGTTCGGCCTCTATGTATTACTTTGTTTTCAATAAATACATGATTTGTCGTTTATGGCAAGTTAAAGATGCAAACAAATTTACTTCAAACAAACAAAGATCAGCGAAAAAGAGTTTTATGGCACAGTTTTCGTTGGAAATGGAAGTCTACATCTACGTCAAAATGCCCAAATGTTCGTTACAGACAAAATTGCCATCCAAAGGTTCCGTGCAACCATTAACCTCGCCTAAAATAGCAACCGAACACTTTCGTTTGCTATAAACGGGACTCCCAATATGCCTAACCAAACTGGAGTCAATTTTGACGCGGAAACTAGCAAGCAGCGTTAACAAGCGGTCTGTGTGGGTTAAACTACTAGTTATAACCGGTAAAGTGGTGATAGCACCTCTGCTTGCTTCTTTCATCGCTGTTTTAGCGCATGGGAGACCGTACAAAAACAAACCACAACGAAATAACAAAGCTTCTCCGAGCTACCGCGATTGACTCAGGAAATGGACGACGTGCTCGTTTCAACAGCTAGCGAGATTCTTAACGAGTAAAACGAAAACAGCTGGCTAAACAAAACACAAGCAGAAGCCAAACGAAAACTCGTCGAAAACGCAGGCTTATTATGAGCGTTATGCTTGTCGGGACAAAACATAGGAAATCAACTAATGTTACTGGGCAATCAGGTTTACCAGTAACATGTAGCCATGTTTCCATCATGAAGCTCATAGCTTACTTAAGCATAATTTCCTATACCTTCCTATGGACGTAACCTTTAAATGCTTAAACGCCAGACAAACCATTTTTTTAATGCTATACATTTACATTGACAGTGTTTCACAACGTTTCAAAAACCAGTGTTTTAGCATCAATGTAATATTCGGGTTATTTTCCAACGCGAACTTTCGGAACGAGGGTTTTTCCAAAGTTAGTGTATGAGAGGCGCTGACCTACGGATGTACTGCATGGCCTAATTGTTTCAGCACGCTAATTCAAAAATTCCGCCTGTTTTTAATGCTTAAAACGAGCAGCAAATTTCGGACAAAGTATAACAAGTCCATTTACTTCGCTACAAGCAGTTCAAGGGAAAAAACAATAGGACCCTTGTACATTCAAAACCAGCATACCTTTGCCATTTGTGCTTGAATGCCCTTGTTCTTGAGCTGTTGCACGGCGAAGTGAGCCGAATCAAAACGATCAAAGTCAACAAAGCCATATCCTGTGCAAATAACAAGTGCATTAATATCGATGTCAGTTGACAGAAGTCAGCTAAGGCGTGTAGGCCAACGCGTCGCTACCAACGAAAATGAAGACTTACACAACGAAGGGCACATGATGGTTATACACAAGGATGCGTAATTTGTATTTCGAGAAGGGGATATTTTGTGTAATATGAGATGACATTTAGACTACAAGCGCCTAGCGACCCCCGGTTAATATGATAATCAATAGCCAAGTCTCTCTTGTGCTGTAAGTTATCTAATAAAATTCCAACTGTCAGTAACACTGGGGAGGGTTGGTGATTCAAATTTCAACGACAATAAACTGTGGCATTTTTTAGTTTAAAAACCTTTGGAACACTACATACGGATCTGTTCATAAGTTTAATGACCAATATAATGGCCTAAATAAACGTAAAAAGCGGCATGCATTATTATTCAAACGTTTTCGGCAAATGCTGATACCATCATCAGTGATACACTTTAAAAACTTGGCATAAAATATACATTTATCAGTTAAAACTTGGCATAAAATGTCCCATAGGTTGGACCCAATGACTAAAGTTTTTATTGTACATGGTGCCTGGTTTGAAATGCTACTTTACATCAAAAGGCTAGCCTTGCGAACGTATGATTTTGTAAGACAGAGCTGCGTAACACAACTCCTAACGTGAAAAGCTCCCTTGTTTGCACAGACACAGTCAATGCACACTAAAGACGGTCAGTCAAAATTGCGCTTGTTAAAAGTCCTTCCCTTTAATATTGCACTTGTTAAGGCAGAATATGCACATACTAGGCTATGCTTTTGTATAATGCAAGCCAAACGGAAGAAATTTGCTTCTAGGGTTTAAGTATATGCTCATACCTTTGCATAGATTGGTCGCAGGGTCGATGATGGCTTTAGTGGAGACAATCTTGCCGTAACTGCAAACACAAACACACGGCGAAGGTTAGTTACGAATTCGGGTATATACTAATTAGCCACAAAGACGGGTGACGCACAAACAAAAGCGTGCATTGCGTGGATTGCCGTTTCGGGACGGGGAGGAGTTACGACTGACAGTCGCAAGTTAATACAGACGCATAAATAATTGATGGCCTCAAAATCAACTGCTGTCAAAAGACCACCAATATGGTAGTTAACCCACACACGACTACATAAACCACAATGCATTGTGTTAATGATTTTTGAACTGTTTCCAACACACTAGACCTTATGGTTATTATCGATAATATTTGTTGTGCCAGTATTAACTTTTTTCACCTTTTCGGGGCTGAATAAATTTGAGTTGCAGCAAGTGGTATTTTTAAAACACTACACTACAAATGTAAACTTGGACAACTGTAAACAAATCTTTGGCCTTTTAGTTTTATGCAGCATCCATTTTCGTTTGTAAAAAAGGGTTCTTATTTCGTCAAAAAACAACAACCTTAAGACAAGTATTTTAAAGCCCGTGCGTCTCACACAAGTATGTAAATCACAGTCTTAAGTTTCGTGTACAGTATTGCCGGTTCATCAGCACAGATCCGGGCTAGCCGGCTTAAAGGGACAAGAGCTCTGAGCAAGGGATATGACGCGCTGTCATAGTCCCGGTGTATGTAAACAAAAACCATGGCCGGCTTAAAGCTTCACAAAAAAGTCCGCCCACGACTATCAGGGCTGTGACACAAGAAACAAGTACCGGGCGCAAAATAGCTCGGGTTGTATGTTCCCTGACGGAATGTACTGCTCGACTGTGTTAAGTTTCGACCGCATTCTTCATGTGTATTGAAACTCGAAACCTTGCGAGGGCCAAGGCGAAGGTTGCTTTTCGCGACATTAACGAAATTGTGGTCATGTGAATCGAATGCTGATACATACAGGTCCCGTGATCCGCGAGGGCTAATTTTAAAACGGCCTTTAACAGTGGCGAGTAAATCAACGCCCTGGAACGAAGTACAATCAACCTGCGGTCACAGCGAGTGTGTTTCAACTGATTGGAGACTGGAGAAAAGCCTTGAACTAAATTTAGTACTCGGCGCTTTAACTCAACACAACCGATGACGCAAGGATAGTCAGGCACCCGTGACGTGGCTCAACGCTTCACTGCGCTGTGTGACGTTGAATGGAATGCCGAGATAATACCGGCATCGCACCGCGCCTACAATGGTTCCTTTCAGCACAGCCAGTGGGGCGGTCAAATCTGATCATACAGTACCGTGTTATTAGGGGTTAGGCGTTTTTACAGGTGGTGTGAATGTACGGAGGCCACGATTCTATGTCACCACGCCCTGGCCAGCTAAAGAACAAGTATCTGTTTCTTGCCACGCGCTGCTTCAACACAATTTCACAACAGGCTTATACCTTGCCATGCTTCAAGCTTTGGGGCTTCTAAATTTAGGCGCAACCCACGTCATGCACACGTCTCAAGGCTGTGGCGATTATAAGGCTTTGTGGGCGAGTCGAGTACAAAGCGATTAAAGTCGTCAGCAATAAGTCCAAAATTAAACAGCGCCCCAGTGCGTGTTGTATACCGTTCACTGCTGCGTGAGCTGAAGGATTTATGACAGCATCGAGAACATCAACTCATTTAAACCACTGACAGTTTTATATCACTGACCAACTATCAATTACATAGAAACAAGCCTTCGCTAGTCGCTACATGCCTGTAGTTCAGTGGTTCTTAACCTTTTTCCTTGCTGCACCCCTTTTAAAGTACCCCCAATTTTCGCACTCCCTAGGTTTTTGTATTCATATAGAATAGACGTAACCAACTTTAATGATTCAGCATCCCCGTACCCCTTAGGAACAGTTCTCGTACGCCTTGGGGGTGCGTGCACCCCTAGTTAAGAACCCCTGATTGTAGTTTAACATATACGTGGCTTAGGGGGGGCTATAAGGAAATTACTACAAGCAGTACTTCTAAAATTTCACGTACTGCGTGCTTGTACTTATGTGTTAAAGTTTAAAGTACGCTTTAGAATGATGAGGTCAGTTTATAAAACACTCTTGTATGGATAATATTTGACATGTGGTACATTATGAAATCTGAAATACTGAGTAAAAATTATAACAATTTCTACACCAAAGACCAGAAACTGTTTTAGGTATGCACGTAAATGCTCATTTCGCCCAGATAAACACAATACATGCGGAATTAACTGTTGTGGGTTTCATCAGTACTGTACACTACCCACTGAAAACGAGGCGATGGGTCGTGGTTCCGGAATCGCACGTCACGTCCGGGAATTCGCCTAAAATTCGACTGTTTCCTGTTTATGTTGCCCGCACTGAGTCCCGAATCGTGGGGCGGCATCGCACGTAGCAAAACGGGCCGCTGGTGTCCCTGACGATCTCCCTTGAATCCCGGCTAGCTTTCAAATCCCAATTTTACGGATCGCCGGCCAAGCGATGGAATAGCGCCCAAGGAACAAACGGCTGAAAGGCTTTATCGGCTTGAAGTTCTCAGAACAAACTGGGATCACATGAGATTATATGCGAACCGCATGCTTTTATACGCGACTGCGGTTACGTCGGCGTTGAAACTTGATACGGGCGCTCTATGGTGGGTAAATATTGATCAACAAAGTGGAGTAGTAACCACGGTGGAGTCATGAGCTTGACATGTACGCCGGGATGCGTGACGCAACGTTACCGGGGCAACGGCGCATTTGAATCCAAACATGCTACGCTCGGCTCGCCCTGAGGCAATGCACGCCTTCCGGGAATATAAGTTAAGCGACGTTGATGCCGCCTGCGCTGTGTGTAAACCTTTACTGGTGTTTTATTGCTTCACGGTATGTGGCCTCATTCATTGCGCTACTGTAGCAAATCAAAACCCCTTCTGTGTAGAACTACATAGCGGTTTAACTAGCACAACGTTAGTAATAAACCTGTCGTGGCAAAGGGCAGTTATGCAGTGCGCCTTTAGCGAAATGTCAAGCTCGGCGATAGAAATCGAAGCGGCGGTATCAGTGTCGGTAATCGCTTCATTTAACGACAACGTGACAGTCTATGATTGGCGGAAATCAAAACAAAATATTTCGTCTTGCGGCTTAAAACATGCAATGCTGTTATTTTTAGCTCCAATTTCAACTTACTGTTTACACAACTCCTGAAGATCGGCGTCACATGTGTTAGCGGACAAACCGCGAATGTACAAGTTGGTCTTGCTTAGCTGCTCGTTGCTGTTTCCGTTGCTATGGACATGGCCGTTGGACGGCGGCGTTGGGAGCGGCTTCATTCCCTGCACGAAAAAAACACGGCATTTTTTAACGAAATTCTAAACACGCGCCAAATGTGTGGGAGGCGCATGCGGTAATGCCCAGCCGGTGCGAATAATCCTCGCTCCGTGCCTTAAATGGGCAGGTCGGGCAAAGTGGTTGGCGCTTAAACACGGAGTGTGTACGTGTGTATATATATACCTGAGGTACGATGTGCTGGTTAGGAGGCATAACGGGTAGGTAGTGTGGGCTGCCAGAGCCGCTAGCCGGACTGCCTGTGCTGGTTGACTGATTGGACGATGATGTGTTGCTGGCAGAGGACGGACTCGGGGGTGGCATGGTCCGTGTGTGGTGGCCGGCCGGCGGAGCTGCGGGGTGTGCGTAGGGCTGCAGAAACAAAATAAATGAGGAAATTCGGTCAGAATCCGTTTCTTCGCGATGTAGGCGGGTCACAGAAGCAAGAAGAAACGCAAATTTTTTTAAAAAAAAAACAATGAAACACCATCGACAGCAGGGTTTAAATTTTAAACTACCAGTGTTTGCCCTTTATTTTTGATGCAGTAAAATTACTATTTGCATAAGAAAACGGAACACTGCACAGTTCCAAGTACCGACAGCTGACCCGTATCAGTTTACTCCAATGGTTCTATTGGTCAACACTTCTAACTGACTTAAAACATGAAAACAGCTAAATTTTCGCAAAAAAACGTAAATTCATTCCATTACCGAATCACAATTGTTAAATTACTACCACAAGCGCGTGGTAAATGTTCGACATGAACGCCGTTGGAATGGCTAATGCAAACAGTTTGGGTGATCAGTCACATTGGTTTTATTGTAGCTCGTACTGGGCCAACGACCAACGATCAAAGGTCGCCGCAAAGAGTTCATTGCGCTACATTCCATGACACTCACGCATTGAACAAACATAAGTGAAGAATAGGAGAATGACTTTATGAATGTCGCAACATATAGAGGAGTTGAATTCTCCTTAATTTAGATTGTTTAAGCGGCAGAAAGACCCACAGGGCTGTGACTATTTGCGCTGCGGTTGCCGTTGAGTTTAAACATGACGTTATGACTCGATTAACATACCACGAAGTCGGGACTGGCCACCAGCAAGCATAAACACTTATTGAAGCCTTTTACCACGGTGCTTCTATGTCTAATCGCTATACTTTACAAACCTCAACATTAAATACTCATACAGTTAATATTATGCACTTGCACACGGTTTTAAACAGATTTGGACAGTAGTAACACGTTTCACCGCACAATACTCGCTCGTTAACCAACTTAAAACGTAACCTTTGGTAAATCTGATTAAGGTGTTCACAACCACTGCAAAGGTGGCATCGGTTTATGTACCACCTTGTAATGTACAGTTGTCGAGGTCGAGTAATTACAGGCTGCTGCTTTTCGTCATACGCTTTAGCCGGCTTTGGAATTCCCAGCGTAATGCTCTCAAGTCTACAGCGCATCATTCAACGCGGGCCGATTAAGAACTGGCTGTGCAAGGTTTACGCCGACCAACAGACCGCAGACGGCAACAGACAAAACGCAGCTCCCAAATCGAAAGCGGTTAAGTCGCTACTCACCCAATATGGTACAGGGTTAGTTGCCCAGATGTACATGGTGCAGCAGCCGAAAAATCAATTTCAAAGTAATATACACAAGGGAGTGGCGAAAAGGTCTAAGTCTGTGAAGAGCTTGATCGGGCACTTAGCTCGGTAAAATTTACACCAAGCGACTGAAACGGACTGGCTAGTGACACAGCAAACCACACTGATGATCTTCAACGGCAGTCGGGTTAGAGATCGAGTATTGTTCGCATGCAGGTTACACGGCTATATGGTTCATGTATATTACAGATACAGCTAAATACTGATACAAGTGATAATAGTTGGATACAAGGATACACTGCGACAATAAGAAGAGAACACAGGTGATTAGTAAAATGCCTAGAGCGACCGTTTCTCAGCCACAGGCGCGACTGCTGCGTTCGCTACAAAGGCTGCTCATTATATTCCATGCGTTGTTGAAAGTTTCAAACCGAAACTAATCCATTCACGATCTCTACGCAACCGTACGCCCCACAAACAAACTAAGACCCGCGAAAAAGCTTTGCTGACAATCGTAATTGCTATACACGATGTTATAAGTAAGGGCCGTATCACAATATTGCAATAGCAGCACAGGCAAATTGGCACTTTGGGTAAATAAAACTTAGTCATATTGATTATTTATATTTCTTTACTACTTTAAAACTATTGTTCAGAATCTACACTGACACTACAAGAACTATTGCACTTGACATGTTGTCCTTAGTAAATATATAAACTCAATATAAGCCAAAGCAAAATATTTATAATAGAACCTGTAAGCGCTGGCATGCTGGCGTTATACCCACAAACCCTAAACATTTCCGGACCTACCCTTTAACTGCCCACACCACCGTACAAACAAAGCCAGCACACCGACGTGCCGGCTAGTTTCCGCGCACAACGGGCCGGCTCTGCTCTACTGCTGCAGTGTTTGTCTGTCTGCAGTCACCTCCCAGTAGCCGGCAGAAAAAAAAACGCTATGATGCGACTACCACTGAGTGCCGGCCGTACAGACCATGTATTGAGAACAGCCGGCTAGGAAAAAAGGCCGGTTCGCCTCGCGGTGACGTCATCCGTGAGCTCACGCACTCGCTTAGCCGCGCCAGTGGTGGATATGATCAAACGGACTAGCATTTAAACCCGAGATAGGGCACGAACTTTTGGGTCTTTAACAGCCAACGCTTGGGAGTTATACTTAGCACATTTTGAAGAGTAAGCACAACGCCCATAGTAATCATTGTAAATGCTTAAATGATTTACAGGCGCGCATTAAAAAATGGAGTTTTGGACCAAAAATTATGGTGACTACAACGTTTACTGCATAGTATTTAATGTGCAATTTTCGCGGTCTACAATCACGGTTTGGGTTTCGACCCCCGAGAGCAAATAATTATTCTGGGCAGTGACACGACATGCCAATTAACCGTTCGCATCTCATTTCACGGGCGAGTAAATGCGAGCGGTAACTTGTTCCACCCAAATTCACAAAACAGCCGCTGCATACGCCGTCTGCTTGCGTGGCGCCCCAAGGGAATGTGCCAGAGCTACGTCGATCGGCGAAAAACAAGCAAAAGTAATTGACTCGCGAATTTGGCTGCACCATCGTCTGATATCGAACGCTGATTGGCCATTTCAGAGTGAGCTAGTGACGCCAAATTAGGTTGCCCGTTTAATGCGAATCGCTACCGTCTTAATTAGGCGAACCGCTTGTG